>NW_006399799.1:14362836-14422466 GCF_000299155.1 Elephantulus edwardii
TTCAGTAGAATCTTGCTTGCATGTGAAATCAATGATATTGTTCTGTAGTTTCCACACTCAGTTGGGTCACCCTTCTATGGAATGAGAACAAATATAGATCTCTTCCAGTCAGTTGGCCAAGTGGTTGTTCTCCAGATTTCTTGGCACAACTTGGTGAGCACATCCAGGGCAACATCTGTGTAGTAGTTTATAAATTGACTGAGTTTGGTCTTTTAAAACAGAATGGCAGTCTTGTCTGCCAAGGCTCCTTTGAGTGGTTTTGAATGATCAGCCTTTTAGTTAGTAGATCAGGCTTACCCATTAGAAAGCAAGCAAAACATACAACAACTACTAATAAATCACGGTGTATATTAATTTAACTTTAAATTTCTTAATAAGTTAACGTTAAATAAAGTATTACACCCTGGAGCCTCTCTACTGGAGGAAGATGGGCAGTCTCCTCCCTTCAAATTTACATTCTCAGGAACCCAATAGAGGGTAACATATGGAATGTAATGCTGCGTATAAACTATGGCAGCAATTTTACTTTGACATATATTTCTTGTGGCATCATAGTCCATCACTTTTTTGCAACCAGGATGCTCCTTAGAAGCCAGGATTGTGAAGCTCTGTCTCACATATTCTGGGCATATTGTTAGGAAGTTCTTGGAAAAGGAGAGTCAGTGGAAAAGAGGAAGACCTTCAGTGAGACAGACTGACACAGTAATTGCAACAATGGGCTCAAGATATCAGAGATTATGAGGATGGCACAGGATAGGGCAGGGTTCAGATCCACTGTTTATAGGGATGCTACGAGTCATAGTCAACTTTATGACACCTCACAACAACAGTTCATCATCAGGAGTTGTTCTGGTGGCTCAAAGGCCACATCTCTCCATTAGTTCAAATTCACTGGTGGCTTCTTAGGAGAAAAATGGGCAATTGTCTTCAGTACAATTTATAGCATCATAAACCTAAATGGAGGGTCAGGTATGACAGCAATGAGAATATGTATAAATGCTTCTGTGACACTCCTGCTCCTACCTTTCTGTAGTCTCCTTGAATCCCTAAGAACCCTACAGAAGGAAATAGAGTAGCACAAAGTCAAACAGCTTTTCTCAGGAGTGTGTAAAGTTGTCATCACATTTTCTTTTGCATATGTTGAAAAAAAGATAGAGTCCAGGAGCCCATCCTTGCCCCAAACTCTCCAGGGTGTCCCACTGCATCCAAGAGGATCAGAGACTTACATGCAGGAAGAGTTTCTGGCCCCACACCAAAGAACATCACCTCCCCACTTGCGTTGGGAATTTTGACGTCCAAACCTGGTTTTGCACTCTTTGGTATGAGATGCGAGATCCATGCAAGTTCTTGTTCTCACAAAGCCCCACATGTCCAGCTGTAAAATCAGGTCACTAACACCTACATTCTAAGAGTGTAAGAAGATGTAAAGAGAAAAGGAAACAACGTGATTGAACAGTTTGTGTGCTCTGGGCTGAGTTACCAGGTGTGAATTCTGGCTCAGCCCTCACCAGCTGTGATTTTAGGCAGGCTACCCGGCCTTTGCTTGATTTCTTCAACTAGAAAATAGAGGTAATAATGATATCTGTATTCATTCTAAAGGTTTGTAGACTAATCTTGTCTAACAGCATTCGTGCATATAAAATATGCAGGGAAATGCCAGGCACATAACATAGACACACATTCTCCAGAACTCATCTACGAGTTTCTTCATATTATTTTTCTGGGGGACTTTTGTTGTCATTAAGTACTGTCAAGTTGGAATCAACTCATAGCTCACCCTCCAGTGGATATTCAGGGGCTTTCAACCATACAGCAGGGGATTGTTCTACGTTCTCTCTCAAAGCAGCTGGGGGATTTGAACTGCATACATTTGGGCTGGTAATGCAACTCCTTACCACTAAATCTCCAGGCTCCCTATGGGAGACATTTGCACTTGATTTTCTGGTGAGGAGTTATCCTCCCTTCTTAGCTCAGCCTTGAGGCTGCTCCATTGGATGCTGTTACTATAGTAGGTTTTGTTTTGTTTTTTAAATTTTTATTTTATATTGGTTTGCTCACAAAGTAAATATACATTGTGTTTCACCCTATTCATTCATTTTGTGTTTCATACAACCATTCCATCGCATTATATTTGATAAAATCAATCACCATTGGACTTTGCTCATCATTACCCAATGTTTTTAGATTCCTGCCAGATCCTTTCCATTTCCTTCACCCCCTCCCTCCACCCACCAAACTGTGAAATCTGTGGTTTCACCCCTACCCATCCTTACCCCTCTGCTTCCATCCCTTACCCTCTTTGGTCTCTATGCATGTTTTACTAGAATCCTTTTATTTTTACAATAATGGTCTTGTGCAGTATTTGTCCTTACAGGACAAAGTTAGTTCACTTAGCATAATGATCTCCAGGCTCTCCCAAGTTATGTTGTATTTTTTTAAATTGTTGCTCTTGAGTGCTGCATAGTATTCCATTGTGTGAATATACCCCAATTTATCAATCCATTCAGTGGTAGTTGGGGAGGAGGCTGTCTGTCTTTCTCCCTTGGATAAACTGATGGATTTAAACCGGTGACCTTTTAGTTGGTAGTATCATACATTATGCCATCAGATACCAAAAAAGACATGTATAAAAATGTAGAACATATGTATAATTAAATATTATTTAGTCATAAAATAATTTAATTCTGATATATGCTTCAACATGGATAAATCTTAAAACTATTATGCTAAGTAAAATAAACCAGAAACAAAAGGTCAAATAGTATTTGATCTCTTGATATGAAACACCTAGAATAGACAAAGACACCAAGATCTGAAGTAGGGTGATGGAGCTTCACTCAGCAGCTTTAAGACTGACAGCTCTGTTCCACTCAGAACCAGGGCAGGAGGCAGCAGGTGAGCAGAGCTCACGGTGGCCCAGCTGACAGGCATGGTCTGTGAAACCTTTTGAGAGCATCTCAAAATTACTAGTAGACATGCATTCCACTTTCTCTTCTGACTCCTAAGTCTCCTTCTTACATTTCTTTAGGTGAAAGGAAATCAATTCTTGTACCTTGGAGGACCAAGGCTTGGGGGATCATAAGTTTAAAATAATAGTCATGGAATAATGTGGAGTGAGGTAGATAGTGAGAACGGTAGAACAATATGAAGAACGTGGCCAATGCTACCAAATTATATATAGAGAAATTGTGGACATGGTGTGTCTTTGGCTGTGTGTATTGTTATTGTTAGATGTTATCAAGCCAGCTCTGACTCATACCCACCCTATGTACATCAGAAGAAACCCTGGCCAATCCTGTGCATCTTTACCCCATTGCTCCAGTTACTATGTCCTTCTACATCCTTGAGGATCTATTTTTACTAAAAGAAAAGAAAAGATTGTATCTAGGAGGGAGTCTGGGCTGTTCCAGATGAGTACATACTCAGAGAAACATAGTTGTTACTCAAGGCCAACCAATTTGTAATCCCTAGCACAGGGCCTAACTCTGGCCAGTAGCCACAGGTCCACCAGGAAGAAAAGGGAGAGAGTGGCCTGAGCAGGAGGCACAGAATGGTACTCTTTTACCCATTCAGCAACAAAGATACTGTAGCTACATATCTTGCAGCTCTCAATATCTTCTGGGCTCCACCAAGTCCCTTGTTACAGAGAAGCACAGATTAAGTCACAGGAATCCTTTAAGAATGCTGTCCTGGGAGACCATCCAGGTAATTAGTGTCCCAGGCACATGGCTTTCTCTATACTGTCTCTCATCCAGGACAAGAGAATTTGGAGAGAGCTAGGGATGGTGTAAATCATGCTGCTAGAGACAAATGTCTAATGGAAGAAGGAAAACTCCAAATAAGTGGCAATATATGTGCTAGTGGATCGGAAAACCATGTCAACCAGCTGCTCCGTTCTCCTCAGGCTCAACTTGTTTGGCAGTTGAAACCAGCTTTCTTCCCACAGATACAGAATCCCAGATGCCCTGCCAACCTTCGTTTATCTTCCTGTCAGTGGGGATGCTGGAGTAACACTCTAGAGAAGCCTGGCCCACTTGCTCCCCTCCCTCCTGGTAATGGGTGAATCAGCACAATCATTACTCCCTCCTGGCCTGGTAGCCCAGGCAAGGGCCCTCCTGAAACCTCATCACCATCCCTGGACCTTGGCTGTGGTTGGCCAGCTCACTTCACACCTCATGTCTCCACTCCCACTGCCACAGAATTAATGACAGAATGGGGCACTCCCAAGTAAGCTGGGAAATGCCCTGTGCTTTCCCTGGTGGGGAGCAGGTATCACCGGTAAGTCTAGCTGTGTGGTCCCAGGTATGTTTCATAATCCCTGTGTTTCAGTTTTCTCATCTGTAAAATGGGTATAATAAATACCTCATAAAGTTATCGCAAAGGTGAAATGAGTCAATACATGCATAACACTTACATAAGTGCTTGGCAAATGGTAATTTAACATCATTTGTTAGTTATTGTTATTATGTTTACAAGTATTAGTATTTTGTTGATAGGCATTTAGTGTATTGTGTAGTGGAGAAAAATGTCTTTCATAAAACTCATGATTTTTGTATAGGCTGCCCATTCTCCCTCTCAGAATTCATCCTCAACCCCTTCCCCAATGCATGCTCTTGCATACACACAGAGAATCTACATTCAGGTCATTTGTGTATATACACTCACTCTTTCTCCAACAATCCCTGCTCCTTCACACCTCCCTGTCTCTGCTTTTAATTTTTCATTGGTGATATGAGGCATTTTGATTTTACAATCTCCCACCTCCCCACATTCTTGGCTAATAAGATGTAAATTATAGAGTGGAACTACCAAAATGCCTGTTTGAAAGGGGAGCAGACAGCTGCATCATGACCCTTCTGCCCTTCCTACCTTCTCCTATCCATGTACATAAAGTGGATGTCATGGTGGGCCCCACAGGACCTTCAGGATGAAAGCTGCATTCTGAGGACAGATGCTATGTCCTACAGACAAAGGGATAGAAAGACAGAGGGACCTGGGACATTGCCAGTATCTTGGACCTACCACATGCCAAACCTAAGCTGTTTATCTTTGGCCCTTTTGGGAGAAAGAAAGAGAAATTCTTAGCATTTCAACTACTGTTATTTTAGTTTGTTGTTATATGCAGAAAATCCAATAATCCGATTCCATACAACATGCAGACAAGCCATTTCTGGGCTTGGCTCCCACTTTCCTCCAGACGCACATTTCCCCTCCTCACTTCCAAACCCCTTGCTCTAAACCTACTAATGTATTTATAGTTCCCTCAGTGCAGTGTGCTTTTCTTCAGCATCACACCTTCTGTTCACTTCTCCATGCTCCTCCTCTGACTAGCTTTCCGGATTCAGCTCAAGGGACATCTCTAAGAAGTTTTCCAGACAGAACTGACACTCCTCCTGTTCTGTGGGACACTGAACATCTGGCATGGTACCTTCTAATATGTACGTCACCACTGATTTGTGAGTCTGTACCTCCCTGGTTCTGGGTTGCTTGAGGCAGGAGCTGTGCCATTCATCTCTGTCCCCAGCATCTAGTCCAGGACCTGGCAACCTTTGACATAAATCAAGTTGTTCAGGGAGCATTCTAATGAGACAGAAGCTCTATTATCCTGAACCTGGGAAATCTGGACCAGGAGGCTGGTCTGTGAGAAGACAATGGGTTTCCTGAGAGGAGATGGGCCTGCTTTATGGTACACTTTGCTTCATCAGGCCCCAGGATTTATCCACTGAGTGGATGAATGAATGTGTAACTCATTCTTTTTCCCAGCTTCCTGGTGCTTACAAAAATCTTTCTCTGAGTCTCTGAAGCCTTGACTCTGTCTGCTGCCATCTGCGCTGCTCCAATGCCCTTCCCCTGCGGTCCTGAGCAGACAACTTGCCCTGAGGTAGCAGGCTCACAAGCAAAGGGAAAAATCACCCCTCTTACAGCCACAAACTGCCTGGGTATGTGGTAACAGGTGCTGTAGAAAGAGTAGGGCAAGATGGGCCGTCTTTCAGAGCCTGTCTGGCTTTAGCTTTAACCTCCAGCAATGACCTTGACCTAAAGAGAAAGGACACCTTCCATGGTGAGGCTAACATTCACCTTGGCAGTTGTCCTCAAGCTGCATCACATATATTGAAGATTTCCAGACAGAAATAGAAAATGAGGAGTAACATCAGAACCAAATGAAACAGATCTTAAAGTAGTAATATTTTTCAGCATTTTGGGGTTCCCCCACCCCTTGTAGTCTTATAGTGATGGATTAGTGTCCTTGAAGGAGAGGGAGATGAGTAGTGGGGAGAGCAGAAAGTTCAGAGGGACCTGGTCTCTGCCCTTCCAGGTGTTAATGGCCATCAGATGGCAGATGGACTGGACCAGTACCCTGGAGGCTAACCATGGCTAATGACAGTTAATGATGGCTGATGACGGGTAGAAATGACAGAAAGCAAGATTTCACGTCAGCTTAAGGAAAAAACTTCCCAAGAATTTTGTTCTTGTTGATTGCCTTGAGTCCAGCACGACTCATAGTGACCCTATGATCAAAAGGCCTGAAGTCCCTCTACAACTATTAATATTTATCAAAGTTCACAGAATTGCCAGAGGCATGTTGTTTAGGAAGTGGATGCCACTCCTGCGGGCTGCCCTCAAAGCTCCTGCCCTGTGTGCCTTCAAACCAAAAGGAACAAACAAATGCTGCCATTGTTGTTACAACAGCTGTGAACTTTGCCCTATCCTGAGACAACCTTACCATCTGTGACACACCTGACCCCATTGCCACAGCAGTTACTGTGTCATCCAGGGTCTTCTTCTTCTGTGCTGAACCTCTGCCCTTCCAAGCATGATTTCTTTCTCCAAGAAATGGTGTCTCCTGGCAACATGTCAAAGTATGTGAAACAGAGTTTGAAAATCTTTGTCTCCAAGAAGCAACCTGGTTTACTCTCTCCAGGACAGATCTGTTTATTCTCTTGGCAGTTCATAGTATACTCAATACTCTTCTCCAGCACCACAATTCAAAGACATAATTCTTCTTCTGTCATCCTTAGTCATTGTCCAGCTCTCAGATGCGTAACAAGCCACTGAGAAGCTCATGGCTTGGATCAGGCACACCTTAGCCTCTAGACTGACATCGTTACTTTTTAGCACTCTTGAGAGATCCCTTACACCAGACTTTCCCAAAGCAAATTTTCTTTTGATTTCCTGACTGCCGGTGCCAACAGCCTTGATTGTGGTCCGAGCAAGGTGAAATTGTGAGCCTCAATATTTTCTCCATCTATAATGACACCACCAATTATATCGGTGGTGAGGATATTTGTTTTCTTGATGCTGAGATGCAATTCATATTGAAGGCTGCAGTCCTTGACCTTCTGCATCAAATGCTTCAAGTCCACCTCAGTTTTGGTGAGCAAAGTTGTGTCATCTGCCTAACACAGGTAGTTGATGAGCCTTCCTCCAATTCTGTTCCCACATTCTTCTTCATTAAGTCCAGTCTCCCAAATTATTTGTTCCTCATATAGATTGAAAAAGTATGGTGAGAGGCTACATTCCTGATACATTCCTTTGTATATCTGAACCATGTAGTGTTCCCTTGTCCTGTGTGGACGTTTCCTGGTGTAGGTATAGGTTAAGCATGAGCACAATCAAGTGTTCTGGGATTCACTTCCACTCAATGTTAGCTATACTGTGTTGTGGTTCACAAAGTTAAAAATCTATGAATAGTCCATAGAAGACAAATAGACATACTATACATCTAGTGCCACTATAGAAGCTGGGAATTTAGGATCTGATGTCTTCTAGGGCTTTCAGGACATACATGCTGCCTGTTCCCAGAAAGCCAACCACTCCTGATACACAGCTTTCTGGGATGCCTGTATTTTAGCACAGAGGCTTCGACTCTGTAGTGGCTCAAGTTTGGAGACTTGGACTGCTCCCAAGGGCATTCTCTTTGTCTAATTCATTTTACTCCTCTGCCCATATCCTGGATTCCCACCTCATCTGATTCCTAGAAAGTTCCTGTAGATGTTGTACACAGGGGCAGAAATGATAACCCACTGGAAAGGTGCTCATAGCAGGTGGGAGGATATAGCACTATGGAAGGAAGACCAGGGAGAGGAGGCTCAGCCACCATCTCCATTTCCCACCAGGTCATAATTATGTGTGTGTTCATGCATTCTTTCATTTACTAAATACATAGTGTGTACCTACAATGTGCTAGGTGTAATTCTGAAAATAAAGCAATGAAAAAAGCCATTGTTGTTGTTAGGTGCCATTGAGTTTAGCATGACTCATAGCAACCCTATGAACAAAAGATCTGAACTTGTTCTGTCCTGCGCCATCCTCTCACTTCCTGACACACGAGAGCCCACTGCGGCAGTCATTGTGCCAATCCACTTGGTTGAGGCTCTTCCTCTCTTCACTGACCCTCCATTCTTCTTAACATCATGTCTTTCTCCAAGGAATAGCACCTCCTAGCAACATGTCCAAAATATGTGAGGTGAAACTTCATCATTTTTGCCTCCAAAGAGCACTCTGGCTGAACCATCTCTAAGCCATATCTGCTTGTTCTCTTGGCTACTCATGGAATGTTTAACACTACAGCTCAAAAGCGTCAATTCTTTTTCTGTCATCCTTATTCACTGTCCAGCTCTCAGATGCACAGAAAATAATTGGAAAGACCATGGCCTGAATCAGATGCACCTTAGTCCTTAAACTGACATCACTACTCTTCAATAATTTTAAAAGGTTCCTAACTGCAGATTTTCCCAGTGCAATGTGTCTCCTTATTTCCTGACTGCTTGTACCAAGGGTGTTAATTGTGGATCCAAGAAAGAGGAAGCTGTTGACAATTTCTATCTCCTCTCCATCTATCATAATGTTGCCTATCAGTCCAGTGGTAAGAATCTTTATTTTCCTGACACTGAGATGTAATCCATACCTAAGGCTGCATTCCTTGTTCTTCTGCAGTCCTCCTCACTTACAACAGACAAGGTTGTGTCACCTGCATAACGCAGGTTATTTATGAGTCTCCCTTTAATCCTGATGCCACACTCCTCCTCATAGAGTCCAGCTTCTCAGATAATTTGGTCAAACCTTGGAAAAAGGACACCATGCTTAGAATGTAGAGGTTCAGTGAAAGAAAGGAAGATCTTTAGGGGAAAAAGTTAAGAATGTAATAAATTTGGGGGAAAGTGACTGTGCTTATTAGAGTGGAACAGGCGTCTGTCTCACAGGCTTCTTCAGAAGTTTTACTATGTTAGCATAACTGTACCTCCCTTAGGTGTGGGTTAGTGAAGAGGCTCAGTGAGTGATAATCTATGCAGAGGAGAAAATATAGAAAGCTCGAACTTTTTACTATGGACTTGGAACTGATTCACAGCTGGCCCTCGAGCATACTTTCAGACGCTATAAACTGTAGAGGAAGAGATTTCTCATCTTTCTCCTGTGGAGCAGCTAAAGGCTTCAAAATGTCTTTGGGTTAGTAATGTAACTCCCTTCTGATTACTCCAGAGCTCCCAGAAAACACAAAAGAGGAAATAAAAGCCATATGTCATCCTATCCCTCTTACAAACATTTTGGTGTTTGTCTTTGAAAGAACTATATATTCATATTGAATGTGAGAGCTGGACAGTGAATAAGGATGACATAAGAAGAACCAATGTCTGCGCTGTGGTTTTAGAGAAGTGTACTGAATATCCCCTCAAATGCCAAGAGAACAAACAAGCATGTCTTAGAGAAAGTGCAACCAAGATGCTCCTTAAAGGCAAGCATGGTGAAGTTTTGATTCACATACTTTGGACAAGTTGTTAGAAGAGGCAAGTCTTTGGATAAGGATATTATGCTTAGAAAGTAGAGAGCCAAAAAAAGAAAGATCCTTAAGGAGGTAGATTGGCACTATGTCTGTAACAATGGACTCAAGTATATCAGAGATGGTGGGAATGGCACAGGATAGGGCACAGTTCAGAACAGTTGTTCATAAGGTCACTATGAGTCATACTCAACTCCATGGTACCTAACAACAACATATTAATGTACATACTTTATCTATAAGGATATGTAATTGTGTACATATCTCTTTTTCTTGCTTAATATGTCATGCATATCTTTACATGTGATTAAGTAGCATTCTGCTATAACTGTTAAGGTTGTGTGTGAACTTGGCAGTCCCTGATTCTCTGGATGCAAAGTTACAATGTTAATTCCTTGAGAAGATCTGATAGAATGCAATCACTTCCATGATAAGATCTGCGATGAGCAGTAAATCAGTTCAGTTGAATGGAACTACCTTATGAACAACAGATTTGAGCCCTGTTCTATCTTGTGCCATCTTCACACTTCCTGACACACAGTCCATTGCAATGTTTCCCATTGCAACAGTCACTGTTTGAGAGTCTTTTCTCTCTTTTGCCAACACTCTGCCTTTCTGAGTAACAGGCCCCTCTCCAAGGAATAGCCCCTTTTAGCAACATGCTCTAAATATGTGAACTGAAGTCTCATCATTTTGCCTCCAAAGAGTACTAAGGCTGCAATTTCTACAAAACACACTTTTTGTTTGTTCTTTTGATAGTACATGGGATGTCAAGCACTCTTCTCTAACACCAAAATTCAAAGGCATCAACTCTTCCATCATCTTTATTCACTGTCAAGCTTACAGATGCATACCAAGTAGTGGGAAAGACCGTAGCCTGACTCAGACACATATTAGTTTTCAAACTGACATCATTACTCTTCAATAATGTGGAGAGGTTCCTAACAGCAGACTTTTTCAGTGCAATATATCTTCTGATTTCTGACTGCTGGTACCAAAGGTGTTAATTGTGGATCCAAGTAAAATGAAGTTGTTGAGAGTTTCAATCTTTTCTCCATCAATCATGATGTTGCCTATCAGTCCAGTGGTAAGAATTTTTGTTTTCTTGATATTGAGATGCAATCCATATTGAAGGATGTATTATTTGGTCTTCTGCAGCAAGTACTTCAAGTCCTCCTCACTTTCAGCAAGCAAGGTTGTATAATTTGCATAACGTAGGTGATTAATGAATCTTCCTCCAATCCTGAAGCCACATTCTTCTTCAAAGAGTCTAGCTTCTTGAATAATTTTCTCAGAATCAGATTGAATAGGTATGGAGAAAGAATGCAACCCTGATGTACTCCATTCTCTTGCTCACCAGTCTATTTGAAAGATAGCTGTTTGCCCAATAGATTGGGTCCATATATGTTCCCATTCCCAAGAAAAGTAATCCAACAGAATGTGGAAACAATTGAACAATATCAATATCACCTGCAAGAAAAATACTGCCGAAGATCATTAAAAAATGACTACAACAGTACATAGATAGGGAGCTGCTAGAAGTTCAAGTAGGATTTAGAAGAGGCTGTGGCACCAGGGACATCATTGTTGATGTCATATGGATCCTAGCTGAAAGTAAGGAGTACCAGAAGAATGGTGTATTTGTGCTTTATTGACTATGCAAAGATTTAAAGGTGTGGGTCAAAACAAGTTATGACTAACATTGAAAAGAACGGGAATCCCAGAGCACTTAATTGTGCTCTTGAGAAACCTGTACCTAGACCAAGAGTCTGTTATGTGAACAAAGCAAAGCTAAGGACTATACTTCTAAGCAAGTGTTTTTTAAAACTGTGATTATTTTATTAGTAAAATTTCTATAAGGGAAATGTTATTTGTACCATTAAGTTAAAACTAACCCACAGCTGACCCTCCAGTGGGTTTTCACAGGCAGTTAATCCCACGAGAGGAGAATGCCCATCCTTCTCTCACATAAGGGAAGTATGGGTGGAAAACATATAACTATTTGAAATAAAGGGAGCTCTGGAGGCCTACCGGTAAGGAGGTGGTTCAAAGGTATCAGCTGAACCATGGGAGAAAGATGGGTCCTTGTATTTAAATGTTGATTGGGCCTGAGGGCCTAGTGTTACTATTTTGAAGGAACATTCTTCTAAATTGTCTTCTGACAATTTGCTGTGCTGAGGTAATCTGGGTTTGCTTTCAAGCTGAACCTCGTGGCATTAGGAGTCAAATGCTGTAACAGCTACCCATGGTGGACAGTGTTTGGTGGAGCTCCCAGTTTAAGACAGTTTTGGAAGCAGGAGGGGCATCCACTTCCTAAACCACACATGTCTGGAAATTCTATGAACCTGGAGAAACAACAATAATTATAGAAAGTCTTCAGGCCTTGGTTCATAAGGTCTCTATGAGTTGTGCTCGACTCGACGACAATCAACAACAACAACAACAACCCCATACTGCCAAACTCCTCTTTGTAAATTTGTTGCAATTTGTACTCTACTAACAGTTGTTTAGGCTTTTAGAATGTTTAATATATAAAAAGAAAGCTTACCTACTTGACAGGGATAAATGGTATGTAATTATTATAATTGCATTTTTTTGCTATTATTAAAATTTACCTTTTATGCTTGTTGGGTTTTTAAAATTTTTTTGCACATTTCTTATCTACTTAAACTGAGGAAGAACTGTTTAAATTTTTTAAATAATTTCAGATTTATGGAAAATGTCAAAGAGCACAGAGTTCTCAATATTCCTCACTCAGTTTCCCTTAATCAGTGTCAACAATGTATATAAATAAGGTTCATTTATTAAAACTAGGAAATCTACATAAATAACTATTCTGTTACCTAAGCTTGCAAATTTATTTAGATTTTACAAGTTTTTCCTAATGTCCTTTTTCTGATTGAGTAATCAGTCCAGGATATCACATCTCCTCATTGTCACATCTCTTTTCCTCTCTCCAATCTTTGACACTTTGGTTGGTTTCATGACCATGGCGAGGCTTGTAGTCTGTCCATCAGTTTGGGTTTGTCTGGTGGTTTCTCATGAGTACACTGAGGTTATGAGTTTTGGGAAAGCATACCACAGAGGTGATGTATCCTCCTCACATCATATAATGATAAACATATGACTTATCATTCAAAAAAACTCATTGATATTGAGTCAGCACCAGCTCACAGTTTATCCTCCACTGAGTTTCTGAGGTTGTACATTGCAAGGGTGGATACTGTCCATCTTTCTCCTTCAGAAGCTTGGTGGATTTGAATGGGTCTGATCTTTAGGTTAGTAGTTTAATTCCCTATGAACTATGAACTAGACCATCAGAGCGCCCCATTACTAGTGATGACTTATTGCTGGTGATGCCAATCTAAATTATTTGGCTAAGGTAATGTCTATAAAATTTCTTCGCTGTGAAGTTACTAGCTTTCTGTTCCTATGACCTAGTCTTCAATCCATACAGTGACTGCAATAATAGGCTTAAATCACAGCAGAGATTGTGAGGATGGTGCAGGATCAGACAGGATTTTGTTCTGTTGTACAAAGGGTCACTATGAGTCAGAGAATACTCAATGGCATTTACCAAAAACAATACACTCTATTCTTTAGAAACAAATCACTAAATCCAGTCCATGGTCAAGGGGTGATGATTTAAACCTTACCTCCGGAGGGCAAGCAAACAACAAAAACAAATCAAACTAATTGCCATAGAACGGCTTCTCAGTCATGAATATTCCATGTGTGTCAGACATGAGTGCTGTGTATGGTATTTAGTGACTGATTTTTGAAAGGTTAGTTAACCCTTGAATAACATAGGTTTAAAGTATATGGGTGCTCTTAAAATAATTTTTTTACTTTTATTTTTTAATTTTAGTGAAGGCTTATATTTCATACTGGTTTTTCATACAGTCATTCACTGATAAATATGCAAGTCATTAATGTATTCAATTAATTACAATGTCTAATCAACCTCTTAATGTGCATTGCCTTTTCCTTCATCTGATTTATCTATTATTCATTTTAACTCCTCTCTGCTTTTCTTTAAAATGCTACGGGATGCCAATCATCCCTGTGTGAGCAATCTGTCTCTCCATTAAATTCTGTGTCACAATAAAAAGTGATTTATTAATGTTCCCACTTTTCCCACTTATGACTGTAATGATACTATAGACCCTGAATAACACCATAAGACCCTTACCCAAGGAAAAACCTGAATGTCTTCATAGGTACTATAGCTGAATTCTACAGGTGCAGTTACCCATCATGTCATGATAAAGGAATCTAACTTAAGGACCCCCTCTAAACACAGCCTGCAGTTCTGGCTGTTCTCTGCTGATGTTCTGTTTCAGTCGTTTTTGGACAATCTTCAGCAGAATTTTGTTTGCATGGGACACCAATGATACTCTTAGATAAT
Organism: Elephantulus edwardii; assembly: GCF_000299155.1. Lineage (NCBI taxonomy): Eukaryota > Metazoa > Chordata > Mammalia > Macroscelidea > Macroscelididae > Elephantulus > Elephantulus edwardii. The sequence goes on from NW_006399799.1 coordinate 14,377,023, forward strand.
TTCTGCACTCTGTCAGGTTACCTTTCTTTGGAATGGGAACAAATAGAGATCTCTTCCAGTCAGTTGGCCAGGTGGTTGTTCTTCACAACTTGGTGAGCACATCCAAGGTAGCATCTGTGGTTTGTAGGTATGCCATCAATTTCTGAGGCCTTATTTTTTGCCACTTCTTTAAGACCAGCTTGAATTCTGTCATTATCACCACAGGATCTCGCTCATACATTGTTTCATGAAATTTTTCTGTGTCTGCCAATTCTTTTTGGTATAATGACTCTGTATACTCTTTCCATCCTTAAGTATTGCCACCCGTGGCTTGAATTTGTTTTTTCAGCTCCTTCAGCTTAAGAAATGCTGAACGAGTTTGGCCCTTTTGATTTTCTGACTCCAGCTCTCTGCACATTTCATTATAGTATCTTGCTTTGTTGTCCCAGGCAGCCTTTGGAAGTTTTCTGTTTGGCTCTTTGATTTCTTGGTTTCTTCCTTTAGCTTTGGCTTCTCAGCGCTTTAATGCAATATTCAGAGTCTCATCTGACATCCATCTTGGTCTTTTCTTCTTCTTCAGCCTTTGTAATGATCTTTTGCATTCTTCATAGACGATTTTCTTGATAGCCTCCCAGAGCTCGTTTGGCTATGCTCATTGGTGCTCAAGGCCTCAAACCTGTTCCCGAGATGGTTTTGAAATTCGAATGGGATAGACATAGGATCAAATTTTGTTTCCCGTGGACTTGATTTAACTTTCCTCAACTTCAGCTGGAACTTGCATATGAGTAGTTGGTGGTCTGTCCCACAATCAACACCCAGCCTGGTTTTCACTGCTGATATTGAGCTTCTCCAGCGAGTCTTTCCACAAATGTAATCTATTTGATTCCTATGCATGCCATCAGGTGAGATCCATGTGTATAGCCTGTGTTTATGTTTCTTATAGAAGGTATTTGCAATTAATAAATCATTGAATGTGCAGAACTCTATCACTCTATCTCCAGCCTCATTTCTCTCACTGAGCCCATATTTTCCAGCCACTGATCCTTCTTCCCTGTTCCCAACTTTTGAGTTCCAGTTGCCCATTATTATCAATGCATCTTGATTGCATGTTTGATCAACTTCTGCAAAAGTTGGTAGAAATCTCCTATTTCCTCCTCTTTGGCTCTAGTTGTTGGTGCATATATATGAATTATAGTGTTATTCACTGGACTTCCTTGTATACATATAGATATTATCCTGTAGCTCACCACATTGTATTTCAGGATGGATCTAAAAATGACTTTTTAAATTATGAAATTGACCCCATTCTTCCTCACCTTTTACTTTGGGTAGAGTGTTAAATGATCCAGGAAGTATCAAGAGAAGATTGAAGGAATACACAGAGTCACTGTATCAGAAGGAATTTGCTGACACAGAAGAATTTCATGAAATGACATATGAGCAAGAGCCTATGGTGATGAAGGAAGACGTTCAAATTGCTCTGAAGGAATTGGCAAAAAACAAGGTTCCAGGAGTTGACGGCATACCAATTGACATATTTCAACAGACAGACACTGCCCTGGATGTGCTCACTAAGTTGTACCAAGAACTCTGGAGAACAGCCAGTTGGCCCACTGACTGGAAAAGATCGATATTTGTTCCCACTCCAAAGAAAGGTGATTCAACAGAGTGCAGAAATTATGGAACAATATCATTAATATCACATGCAAGCAAGATTCTGCTGAAAATTATCCAAAAACATTCGGAAGAATATGTCAACAGAGAATTGCCAGATGTGGAGGCTGGATTTAGAAGAGGTCATGGTACTAGGGATATTATAGCTAATGTTAGATGGATCTTGGCAGAAAGCAAATACAAGAAGAATGTCTATCTGTGCTTCATTGACTATGCAAAGGCTTTTGACTGGGTGGATCACAACAAGCTGTGGTTGACTCTGAGAAGAATGGGAATCTCAGAACATTTGATTGTGCTAATGCTAAAACTGTACTTGGACCAAGAGGCAGTTGACAGAAGAGAGCAAGGAAATACTGCATGGTTCAAAACCAGGAAGAGGTGTACACCAGGGGTGTGTCCTATCTCCATACTTTTTCAATCTATTTGAAGAACAGATCACCTGGGAAACTGGACTCAATAAGGAGGAATGTGGCATCAGGATTGATGGAAGATTTATCAACAACCTGTGTTATGCAGATGACACAACCCTCCTTGCTGAAACTGAGAAGGACCTGAAGCACTTGCTGCAGAAGGTCAAGGACTGCAGCCTTCAATATGGATTGAAGCTGAACATCAAGAAAACAAAGATTCTCACCATTGGGCCAACTGCCAGCATCATTATGGATGGTGAAGAGGTTGAGATTGTTAACAGTTTTAGTATGCTTGGTTCCACAGTCAACACTCTTGATACCAGCAGCCAGGAAATCAAGAGATGACTTGCATTGGGAAAGTCAGTTGTCAGGGACCTCTCCAGAGTACTGAGGAACAACGCCGTCAGGCTGGAGATTAAGGTGTGCCTGATCTGGGCCATAGTCTTTGCAATTGCATGCTATGCGTCAGAGAGCTGGACAGTGACTAGGGATGATAGAAAGAGAATTGATGCCTTTGAGCTGTGGTGCAGGAGAAGACTGTTGAATATACCATGGACTGCTAGGAGAACAAACAGGTTTGTCCTGGAGAGGGTGAAGCCGGAATGCTCCTTGGAGTCAAGGATTCTGAAGCTTCGTCTGACATACTTTGGATATATTTCAATGAGGGACCAGTCCTTAGAGAGGAACGTCATGTTTGGGAGGGTGAAGGGCCAGTGCAAGAGAGGCGGACCGTCGATGAGATGGATTGATTTTGTGACTGAGTGACTGAGTAATGGGGGTAGGTAAGTCAGAGACAATAAGATTGGCACAGGATAGAGCAGGGTTTAGGGCAGTTGTACATAGGGTCGCTGTGAGTTGCAGGCAACTCAACAGCAAATAACAACAACTTAAGGACCATTACAAAAAAACATACTTATAAAGCCACTGTCGTACCTACCCCGGCATGTGAGAAAATCTCGGAACTTTTTGTGAAATACTTTTTGATCTCCTAATAAAAATGCAGCTATTGTATGTGTGTGCATTCCACAACCCACTACTCATTCCCATTGTGTGTATTACAACCTACAGCAACCTTCCATCAAGTTTGGAGGTTATACATCTTCACCAGGAGAAGACTGCTTATCTTTTCCCCCACAGAACGGCTGGTGAATTCAAATCACTAACCTTTCAGTTAGCAGACCAACAGGTTAGTAACTATGTTACTAGGGCTCCTTATGTAATATGTACCACATTCAAAATATGTGTTAATGACTATGCTATTAGTAAGGATTCTGGCCAACCATATGCTATTTATAATAAACCACAGTTAAGTTTTAAAGAAGTCAAAGTTATACTCAGATTTTCAACTGTATGTAGAAGTAGAGGCTGATTGTGTTCAAGGAGCAATTGTATATTCCTAGACCTTCTTTCAAAGTGCTTCTGTTGTTGCTGTTAAGTACCATTGAAATGAGTATGATTACCCTATGAGCAATAGATCTAAGCTCTGTCCTTTCCTGCACTATCCTTACCATCTTCAACATATTTGAGCCCATTCCTGCAGACAACATATCAATCTCTCACCGAGTGTCTTCATCTCTTTCATTGACTCTCCACCTTTCCTTTTCCAAAGAAGAGCCTCTCCTAACAACATGTTCTTGGAACCATAAGTCAGGAAATCAAAAGACAAGTTGCATTGGAAAATCTGCTGTCAAGGATGTGTCCAGAGTGTTAAAAGATAATAATCTTAGCATAAAAACTAAGGTGCATCTTATTCAGATCATGGTCTTTCTGATCACTTACTGTGCATCTGAGAGCTCGACAATGAATCAGGATGAATTAATGCCTTTGAGCTGTGATGTTGGAGAAGAGTACTGAACATCCCATGGAATGCAAAAAAAAAAAGAAAAAGGAAAGAAAGAAAAAGCAAAACCACCACAAGTATGTCTTGGAGAGGGTGCAGCCACAGTGCTCTTTGGAGGCAAAGATGACAGAGCGTCACATCACATATTTGGTAGGCATGTTGCTAGGAGAAGCTGTTCCTTAGAATGGCAAATGATGCTCAAAAAGGTTGAGGGTTGGAGGAGAGGGAGATCCTTAACCAAATGGATTGACATGGTAACTGCCACAATGGACTCTAGTGTTTCAGGAAGTATAAGGATGACACAGGATAGGATAGGGTTCAGATCTGTTGTTCATAAGGTCACTATGGGTCATACTTAACTTGATGGCATCTAACAATAACAAGAAGGTTAGCCACAGTTCATTATGATTCACATAGTCAAATGTCTTTGTATAGTCAAAAAACACAATTAGACATTCTTCTTATATTCTCTCCTTTCAGCCAAGATCCATCTGACATCAGCAATACTATCCCTTGTGCCACAGCCGCTTCTAAACCCAGCCTAAACTAGAATTTCTTTGTTAATATACTCTTCTGACCATTTTTTTATCTTCTTCAACAATATTTTGCTTGCATGTGATATTAACTATATTGTTTTATAATTTTCACATTTTGTTGGATCACTTTTCTTGGGAATAGGAAAAATTATGGATCTCCTCCAATCAGTTGACAAGGTAGCTAGCTGTCTTCCAATTTTTATAGCATAGACTGGTGAGCACGTCCAGGGTTGCATCTGTTCTTTGGAACATGTAAACTTGTATCACATCAATTCCTGGGGGCTTTTCCCTCCCAATTTCTTCAATGCAGCTTGAACTTCTTCCCTTATCACCATTTGACTCTTTATCATATTGTACTTCCTGAAATATTTCCGTCACATCCAATTCTTTTCTGATATTCCCTCTGCTTTCTTTTGATGATTTCTGGATTATTCAAGATTTTCCCCATAACATCTTCTAGAACTTCATTCTCAAGGCTAGAATTTGTTTTTCAGGTTTTTTCCCATTTAAGAAATGCCCAATGAGTTCTACCATTTCTTGTTCTCTAATTTCAGCTCTTTGCACATTCCATTATAATGCTCTGCTTTGTTTTCTCAAGCTGCCCTTTGAAATCCTCCACTCATCCCTTTTACCTCAACATTTTTATTCGTTTTGTTTTGGCTCCTCAATGATCCTTGATTTTCTCTTCTGAGATAAACTTTTGTCTGTTCTTTATCCTGTGTCTTTGTAATAGCCTTTTGCTTTCTTCATGAATGATATCTTTAATGTAATCCTACAATTTGATCCTTAGTGTTTATTAATGCCTCAAACCTGTTCTTGCATGATTTTTAAATTGAAGTGGGATAGACTCAAAGCCATATTTTGGTTCTTGTGGACTTGCCTTCAATTTCTTCAACTTCAGTTTGAACTTGCACATGAGTAATCAATGATCTGTTCCATAGTCTGCACCTCACTTGGTTTTGACTGCTAATATTGAGCTTCTCCCTTCATTCTTTCCACAGATGTAGTCAGTCTGATTCCTGTGAAGTCTATCCAGCAAAGTCTATGTGTATAGACGCCATATGTGTTTCTTTTAAAAGGTGTTTGTTATGAATAAATCACTGAATGTACAAAATTCAATCACTCAATCTCCCAACATTTCTCTCTCAAGTCCACAATTTACAACCCCTAACTGTACCTGGTGTATCATCTTCATTATGCAGAGGAACAACCTTGCTTACCTAAAGTGAGGACTTGAAGCACTTATTGCAGAAGATCAGAGAATATAGGCTTCGATGCAGATTGTATCTCAACAGTAAGAAAACAAAGATTCTTACCATTGGACCAATTGACAACATCATGATAGATGGAGAAAAGATTGAAACTTCAATCAATAACTTCCTCTTATTTGGATCCACAATTGTCAGGAGACATATTTTACTGGAAAAGTCTGCAGTTAGGACCTGCCCAAATTAATGAGAAGTAACGATATCAGTTTGAAGACTAAGGTGTTTCTGATTCAGGCCATGGTCTTTCTGATCACTTGCTATGCACTAAGAGCTGGACAGTGAATAAGGATGACAGAAGAAGAATTGATGCCTTTGAGCTGTGGTGCTGGAAAAGAGAGCTGAACATCTCATGGAATGTCAAAAGAATAAACAAATACACCTTGGAGAATGTTCAGCCAGAGCGCTCTTTGGAGGCAATGATGATGAGGTTTTGCCTCACATACTTTGGGCATGTTGCTATGAGTGGTTAGTCCTTGGAGAGGGACATAATGCCCAGAAAGGTAGAGGGTCGGTGAAGGAGAGGAAGATCCTTGACCAGACGGATTGACACAGTGACTGCCACAATGGGTTCTAGTGTGTCAGGTAGTGGGAGGACAGCTCAGGATAGGACAGGGTTCAGATTGGTCCTTCATAGGGTCACTATGGGTTTATACTGAACTTGACAGGACCTAACAAAAACAACTAACAACAAAGTGTACTTTGTTTTCAACTTTCGCTTTCCAGTTACTAGTATTAACTAAGTGTCTGGTCAATTTCTGATGAGAAGCGTTGACAGAACTCCTTCATTTCGTCTTTGGCAACCTCTGGGTCTGCAGCCCAGTGTGATTCAGGGATGCCAAAGCTACACATATTATCTGAAATTTTACAGTAAGGAAGATTTATTTCTTCCTTCTCATTTACATATTTATTCAATTATTTATCTTAAGACATATGGAGTCATGGATCCTATGGGTTTAATATTATATTAATTTTTCTTTTTTTGCTAAAATTATTACAGCCTTAACTACTAAAAGCTGTTCCAGGCTATATTTTATTAAAAAAAATAAGTTTAGTTTACCAATTTGACAGATATAAATGGTATCTCGTTACTGTAACTGTATTATTTTCCTTATTATTCATGATCTTGAACTTTTTCAGGTATATTGAGTTTTTGCCTTTTTTTGGTACTTTATCTTAATTAAGTTATGGAAGAATTGTTTACAGTTTTTTAGCTTTGTTTTGATTTTAGATTCACAGAAAATGATAAAGATAGGATAGTACAAGGAGTTCCTATATACCCTTCATTCATCTTCCCTAGTGTCAATACTTGATATTAATAATGAACATTTTAAATATGTGCATTATTCTACTAATAAAAAAGTAAGTAAAAAACAAGCAAAAAAATCCCATAAAATTGACATTCTCCCCTATTCCTTTTTTCACTTCCTCACTTTCTGAAACTATAGGAATCAGCCCCTTACCCAAGATTTCCAGCTGGTTTGTTTTTTGTTTTGTTTTTTTTTTTTTACCAGAGACTAATATTTAGAAAAAGAGATTTACCATTGGGTGTGCTGGCTGCTACTGAAATGTCACTGCCTCTTGGCCCTCTCAGTTGACAGATTGAGAAAATATATGTGTGTGTAATAACCCATGCATAAAAACCCAAAAGCCAGACCCAATGCTAGTAAGTTCCCAAGGCAGTAAATCTTAACGGGAGCAGAATGCCTATCAGTCTCCTTTACAATAGCTACTGTATTCAAACCACTGTCTTTTCAGTTAGAAGCACAAAACACTACACATTAAACAACAGGGCTCCTTGAGTATATACGCACATCTATACTATGTCTGTGTCTACTACTGATAGGTGGTGGTGGTTGTTACATGCTGTCGAGTCACTTGCGACTCATAGTGACCCTATGTACAAGAACCCTAAACCCTGCTCTATCCTGTGTCAACATCACTGTCTTTGACACACCTACTGCCATTACCCCAGTCACTGAATCAGTCCATTTCATCGAGGGTCCTCCTCTCTTGCACTGGCCTTCCACCCTCCTAAACATGATGTCCCTCTCTAAGGAATGATCCTTCCTTGAGACATGCCCAAAGTATGTCAGACGAACCTTTAGAATCCTTGACTCCAAAGAGCAGCCCTGTTTCACCCTCTCCAGGATGAACCTGTTTATTCTCTTAGCAGTCCATATTATATTCAACACTGTTCTCTAGCACCACAGGTCAAAGGCATCAATTCTCTTTCTATTATCCCTAGTCACTGCCCAGCTCTCTGATGCATAGCATACAATTGTGAAGACTATGGCCCAGATCAGGCACACCTTAACCTCCAGCCTGACGGCGTTGTTCCTCAGTACTCTGGAGAGGTCCCTGACAACTGACTTTCCCAATGCAAGTCATTTCTTGATTTCCTGACTGCTGGTAGCAAGAGTGTTGATTGTGGAACCAAGCAAACTAAAACTGTTAACAATCTCAACCTCTTCACCATCCATAATGATGCTGCCAGTTGGCCCAGTGGTGAGAATCTTTGTTTTCTTGATGTTGAGCTTCAATCCATATTGAGGGCTGCAGTCCTTGACCTTCTGCAGCAAGTGCTTCAGGTCCTTCTCAGTTTCAGCAAGCAGGGTTGTGTCATCTGTATAACTCAGGTTGTTGATGAATCTTCCTCTAATCCTGATGCCACATTCCTCCTCGAATAACCTAGCATACAGATTTAAAAGGTATAGAGACAGAATACATCCCTGGTGGACACCCTTCCTGATTTTGAACCATGCAATGTCTACTTGCTCTCTTCTGACAACTGCCTCTTGGTTCCAGTATGGGTGGCCAACTGACTGGAATAAATCAGTATTTGTTCCCATTCAAAGAAAGGTGACCCAACAGAGTGTGGAAATTATTGAACAATATCATTAATATAACATGCAAGCAAGATTCTGCAGAAAATTATCCAAAAATGACTGAAGCAACACATCAACAGAGAACTACCAGATGTACAGGCTGGGTTTAGAAGAGGCCATAGTATTGGGGATATTATAGATAAAGTTAGATGGATCTTGGCAGAAAGCAGAGTACCAGAGGAATGTCTATCTGTGTTTCATTGACTATGCAAGGATCACAACAAACTGTGGTTGACTCTGAGAAGACTGGGAATCCCAGAACATTTGATTGTGCCTACACAAACTGATATGTACATATACTAAAACTATAGTCATATAGAATAATGGTCATTAATTATATAAAATCCAATGTATATGAATGTGTAAAACACAAAGTATATGTAAAAAAGACAATGTATATGAACGATTATATATAAACCAATAAAAAAAAGGGAAAAAAACTATATTGGTTCATACTAATATATTTGAATCTAATCTAGTACCACAGGGTTTATTCTAGTCTTCCTGGGGAAAAGAATTTAACTCCTTAAGTGTTGTGCTGCTCCATGCATGAAAGGTCTACAGTTTGAACCCATCAGTTGCTCCATGGGGGAAAGATGAGGTAGTCTGTATCTATAAGGTTTACAGCCTCAGAAATCTGATGAAGAACTGCCGTGTGTCTGGACCACCAGGTAGGAAGAGCCCAAAAGGGGGCAAATCCCTTGGCCCCAGGTTACTGAACTGGGAACTCATAGAACCAGAAAAAAGAAAGGAAGCGTTTCCCTGGAGCTAAGAATTTGAACTTCTAGCCTTCTAAACAAAGGAACTCTAGTAAGCCTAATGGTAAGGAGTTGTGCTGGCAACCCAAAGATATACAGTTCAAATCCACCAGCTTCTCTTGAGGAAAAAGTTGGTAATCAACTCCCATGCTGCCTCTGAAAACCTGCTGGAGGTCAGCTATGCGTCAGTTCCAACTCAATAGTGCACAGCAATAACAGCCTTCTAAACTATAAAAGACTGAATTTGTATTTGAAAGACTTCCGTTTGTCATCAACTTGTAAATTTATGTTACTGCTGTAGCTGCTGTTAAGTGTCATTGAGTTGACTACAACTCACAGTGGCCCTGTGAACAACAGATCTGAACCCTGCCCTATCCTGGGCCGTCCTCACCATCTCTGATACGCTCAAGCCCACTCTTACAGTCACTGTGTCAATCCATCTTGTGGAGGGTCTGTCTCTCTTTCTCTGACTCGCTACCATTCCCAGCATTATCTTTTTCCAGGGACTGGCCCCTCCCGATAACATATCCAAAGTATGTGAGAGGAAATGTCACCTTCCTTGCCTCCAACGAACACCTTCGCTGCATTTCTTCCAAGACAGACTTGTTTGTTCTTTTGACAATCCACGAGATATTCAGTATTCTTCTCCAACCCCACAGTTCAAAGGCATCAATTACTCTTCTCTTCTATCCATACTTATTATCCGACTTTTAGATGCATAGTAAGCAACTGAAAAAAATATCATAACTTGTATCAGGTGCATCTTGGTCTTTAGCTGACTTCTGTGCTCTTTAGCACTTCCATTGTAATACATCTTTTAATTTCTTGACTTCTGCTGTTTGACATAGCTGTTAGTTATGTATCCAAGTAAAATGAAATAGCAACTTCAATCTTTTCTCCATTGACTGCAATGTTGTTTATTGGTCTAGAGATGAGAATTTTGGTTTCTTGATGTTGAGATGTAATCATACTAGAAGGCTGGAGCCTTTGATCTTCTGCAACAAGTGCTTCAAGTCCTCCTCACTTTCAGCAAGGCTGTGTTTGCAGCACTAGATAATGAAACTGTGTTGAGCAAAAATATCAAAACAAGTAAAGCATCAGCCTGCTGCTGTTGATCCTAATCCCATCTGCTGGAGCTCCAGAGCAGCGCCACCGACAGCCATTCCTGGTGATCCAGGGCCTGGAAACGAGACAGGGGAGAGAAGAGACCCAATAACCCAGCCTGGTGGTGAAACCCAAACCTAGCCACTAACTTTGCCTCCTGACAAAGTATTTTTCTGTAGAAGTAGGAACTAAATGAGATGATGGGTAATGTCTAGTATTCTATGGGACACAGAAAGCACTCAGTTAATGCTGGTTGAGTAAATGAGCAGGTGAGCGAAGAGATGAGTTTGGCACTTACACTGACCTCTCCCTAGTTAACTCCATGACCTATTTCTAAGTACATTAGGCAGGCACTTTAACTTCACCACACCTCCCCATTTCTATTTATTCTTGATAATTTTGTGTATTTTCTAAATGTTCTTCAACAATTTTTTTTATTTTGCAATTTACAAACAACAACAAAAATATAACACATACCAAGCTCTTCTCCAAAACAAGAAATAATAAGGACTACACTGGCTTGTCCAAAATAAAATTTTAAAACCCCACTGCAATCAACTAAGTTCTAACTCATAGTGACCCTTCACTGGGTTTCTGAGGCTATAAATCTTCACAGGAGGAGACTTCCCATAGAGAGGCTGCTGGATTCATTGCCAACCTTTCAGTTAGCAGCCCTAGCAATACATTATTCACTATGCAACCAGGGTTCCTTCTTAGTTTTGTACTTGAACACCGAATATATCCATGTAGGTGAAATCTCAAATAAGTGGTGAGTGCTTAATACACACAGTGACTAAGAGCTTGACTGCTAGATGAAAATTCAGCAGTTCAAACCCACCATGGGAAAAAGATGATACAGTCTGCTTCCATGAAGTTTACAGCCTTAGAAGTTCTGCAGGGAAGTTCTGTCCTGTGGGGCTGTTACGAGTTGGTATCTATTTTATGACAAGTTTGATTTTTGGTTTTGCTTTGCATAGGGTAGGCACTCCATGTTGTTGTTGTCAGGAGTCTTTTAATTGAGTATGAGTCATAGTGACACTACACAGATCTGAACCTTGTCCTGTCCCGGGTCATCCTCACAATCTCCGACACACTCAAGCCTACTGGTCCAGTCACTGTGTCAATCCACCTGGTTAAGGGTCTTCCTCTCCTTTGTCATCTCTCCACATTTCCAAGTACGATGCCCCTCCCCAAAGCCTCTCCTAGTACATGCCTTAAGTATGTGAGACAAAGCTTTGTCATCTGCCTCCAAGAGGCACTCTGGCTGCACCTTCTTCAAGACATATCAGTTTCTTCTTTTGGCAGATCATGGATATTCAGTGCTCTTCTCCAACATGACAGCTCAATGGCATCAACTGTCCTTCTGTCATCCTTATTCACTCTCCAGTTCTCAGATACATAACAGGTGACTGAAAAAGCCAGGTACTCCAAAGATTTTGGCTTCCCTCCTCTCTCCTTCGTCTCTCTTGCCTATCTTTCCAGAGTATGAACTGCCTTCCTCTTCCCCTTCCAGGTTTGACCAGGGGCAACCATAGCACAAAGAGTAACCACCAGCTGAGATGTTTTTCTTTGTAACTGTAGTCTCACTTACACAACCTCTATTTTAAAGGCTTCCTGGTAGGAATAGTCATAAAGTGCTTGGGAAGCAACACTCATTTTTTAAAAAATATTTTTAAATTGTATTTCATTCATATATATTCATGGCTTGGTATTTTGTCGTTGTTTTTTTTTTTTCTTCCCATTCCCTCCCTCCACTCACCAAACTCTGCAACCCTGTGATTTCCCCGCCCCACAAATCTTTCTGCCCTTCCCCTTTCCTCTTTGTATATCCATACACTTCTCTTTAGTTATACAGTATTTGTTCTTATGCTCCTGAGTTAGTTTACTCAGCATAATGCTTTCTAGCCTCTCCCATGTTATACAGCATTTTAAAAAATCACTGCTCCTGAGTGCTGTATAGTACTCCATCATGTGAATATGATGGAATCCAGTTTTCTCAGTGCAGTTGTTTGTTTGTGGACATTTGGGCTGTTTCCATGGTTTTTATTACTGTGAATAGTGCACTGGTGTACAAACATTGGTATATAAATTCCCATCTGCATCTCTGTTCTGTTTCCTTTGGGGTATATTCCTAGCAGTGGTATAGCTGGGTTATGTGGGCTCTCCATGTTCAGCTTTTTGAGGACATGTCATACTGCCTTCCAGAGTGGCTGTGCCATTTTACAATCCCATCAGTAGTGTACAAGAGTTGTAATCTCTTCACACCCTCTCCAACATTTATTACTTGCTGTCCTGTTAAACACTGCCACTACTACTGGGGTGAGATGGTATCTCATTGTGGCTTTGATTTGCATCTCTCTCATTGTGGGGGAACACTCTTAAGCCCCTACACCTGGGAGAACACATCTTTCAGACTATAAAGACCTGTGCTAAGACTCCAGGCTCCTCTTACTCATTTCCATCCCCAACCCAGATACAGTGCTCTCCCTTGGGCCCTCACATCTGCAGACTACACAGCCAGCAATGCAGAGCACCTGAGTTCTAGGCTACCATCTCAGTCACAGCTTAAAGTCTGTATTCCTGCCCAAAAGGAATCTCTACGGGAAACTGTCCCCATCCTATCTTCTTAGAAGATGGAGGAAAGTGATATTTTTAAAAAAAGCTTCTCTGTATTTGAAACACTAAAGAGAATTTCTAGTAAGGCTGGAGGGAGACACTTTTGCACTTCCGGAACTAAGAATGCAGACATGTTTAATCATGGCAGCAAAGGTCATGAATCTGAAAGAACTTATTTTCAGGATAAACCAAAGGGGACTGAGCTTGTCATAAAAACATATCTAAGTAAAGGATAAAATACTTGACTTAGTTAAAAGAAAAATAGTCTTTGTCAGAAAACTCACTTTCCACATGGACTACAGTCCCTTCCACTGGATGTACACCCAAGCATCCCTCACCTTCCACTCTCTGTCCATGCCCTTTCTAAAAGAATTAAAGAACCAAGGACCTATAATATCCTAGAGGGCTGATCTCTCCCTTCTCATCCCCACAGACAGTGGTGTTGCTCTTAGATGCTGTCGAGTAAAGAATGACTCATAGCAACCCTATAAAGACCAGATCTGAACATTGCCCTGTCCTGTGTCATCTTCAGTCTCCAACACACTCAAGACCATTGCTCTAGTCACTGTGTCAGTCCACCTACATGAGACTCTTTCTCTCCTTTGGCATCCCTCAGCATTCAAGAAATCAGGATTCAAGGATTATTCAAGGAATAACCTCTTCTAGCAACATGCCCAAAATATGTAAGATGGAGCTTTATCCTCTTTGCCTCCAAAGAGCACTCTGGCTGCACTTTCTCTAAGACATATCTGTTTGTTCTTTTGGCAGTCCATTGGATACTCAGTACTCATCTCAAAGGCATCAATTCTTCTGGCTGAAATGAGCATAGCCTAAACCAAGTGCATCTTGGTCTTCAAACTGACATAATTACTCCTTGGTATTTTAGAGAGGTCCCTGATGCCAGACTTGCCCAGTGCACGAAATCTCCTGATATTCTGACTGCTGGCACCAAGTGTATTGACTGTGCATCCAAGTCATTGACAGTTTCAATCTTTTCTCTATCTATCATGATGTCGCCTGTTGGTTCACTGGCAAGGATATTTGTTTTCTTTATGTTGAGATGCAATACATGATTTTATAAATGAAGGCTGCAGTATTTAATCTTCTGCAGCAAGTGCATCAAGCCCTCCTTAATTTCAGCAAGCAAGCTTGCGTTATCCACATAACAAAGGTTTTTGATGAGTCTTCCTCCAATCCTGATGCCACATTCTTCTTCACAGAGTCCAGCTTCCCACGTAATATGCTCAGCAAACAGATTGAATAGGTATGGAGAAAGGATACAACCTTGATGCATTCCTTTCCTAATTTTAAAACATGTAGTGTTCCAGTGGTCTAGTGGTAAGGAGTTGTGCTGCAATCTCAAAGCATACATTTCAAATTCACCAGCTGCTTCAAGGGAAAAAGACAGGCAATCTCCTCCCATGTGATTAAAACTGCCTCTGTAAACCTGCTGGAAGGTAATCTAGGAGTTTGTTCCAACTCAATGGTACACAACAACAACAGTGTTCCTTTGGGTTTTTTGCCCAGTAGCCTCTTGGTCTATATATAGGTCTCGCATGAACACAATTAAGTGTTCTGGGATTCCCATTCTTCTCAATGTTGATTATAATTTGTTATGATCCACACTGCCAAATGCCTTTGCATAGCCAATAAAGCACAAAGAGACATTCTGGTATTCTTTGCTTTCAGCCAGGCACCAAGCAATGGAAGGTTCAGAGTGCTTATTAAGAGGTGACAGCTTGTCTAATAGGCCAGAGCTTTTCAAACTAGGTTCCTGAGACCTGACTAGCCTAATAGATGGCAAGAGATGTCTATGGAGATCTGTCTATGGATTCTGTGGCAAAGCTCTGGTGGTCTAATGGTAAGAAGTTGTGTTGTAATCCCAAAGGTACATGGTTTGAGTTTATCAGTGAACTCATCTGTGGGAGAAGGATCAGATCTAAGTTAGTTCTGACTTGATGACACACAACAACAACACAGACAGGGAGTGCTTAGTATCTCTCACTAGGAGCCTCACTTCAGGATTCCCCTTTGGTCTCCTGGCATTGCTCTCTTCACTACAAGATTTTGGAGACTTTAATATCTTATTGCCTTTCCAGGAGGGAAATACATAATAATATGCATCATTTCCCAAACTTATTTGGCCACAGAATCTTTTTCTCTGGCCTATTGGCTAAGCTGCAACCTCTTAATAGGCACTCTGGACCTTCCATTTCTCGGTTCTTAGTTGCTGTTTCCCAATCCAGGCTCATCTTCTGCCTCCTTTCCATGCTTTCCCAACACTTGAACTGAGGTTCCCTAAACATGCTGTCTTATTTCAGGGCTCAGTGACTTTGCACTTGGTGTTCCACCAACACAAAGTGCTTCTCCCTACTTGCTGTCTGGTGTCTACTTTACCATCTCTGTTAGCCATCCTCACTTCCTGTGAGCTGTCACAGACACACCAGCCTCCATGTTCCTGAAGCACTTGGTCCCTGGCCTGTTAGCACCTCTTTGCATGTTTTTGAATCATGAGCTCTTTGATTTGGCCCCTTTTCACTCTGGGCATAACTGAGCAGTCTCCCACCCACTCATCCCATAATATACATATCCTTTTAATACAGTTTCTTATTTTCTTCTTTTTAGGTTAGCAAGAATTAGTTTCTGCTGTATATGATAAGATAAAAAGAATATAACTTCTATACCCTTGAGGATGAGGTCTATCAGTATTTTTAGTCCAAGAAACACATACTCAATTTGAAAAAAAAAATCAGGTCTATTTTTATAGGAGAATTAAAGCTCAGGGAACTCCAGAGCAAGTCAGTATGGCCTGAGTGATGTCTGAGGAACTGCACACATGCTAATCGTAAGGAAGCCCTTTGAGAAGTGCAGGGGCTGTGTGCCCACTGGTAGTCACTCCTAACAACCAAGAAGGAAGGTCCCTTAGAAGCTTCACAGCATTTCTCAGAACTGGCCATCATCAGCTCACTCTGAAAGCTGCATCTCTGTGATCCTTGGAGTAGGCAGGGATCAAGAGATCCATTCTTGACCTTCTCCTTGACTCCAAATTCAGAACCCTCCCTCCTTAAAATTCATTCCACAAATATTTCTATAAGAACAACTTCCCCCCCTCCATTTGAGTGAAGGTTTACAAATTATATTGGTTTTTGTTCAATCATTCATATACATTTGCTTTATGACATTGACTACAACTGATCAAGATTAAAGGAAGACCTGTTTTAGGTAGATGACACAACCGTGCTTGCTGAAACAGAAGAAGATATGAAGTGTTTGCTGCAGAAGGTCAAGGACTGTAGGCTTCAATATGGATTGAAGCTCAACATCAAGAAAACAAAGTTCTCACCACTGGCCAAACCAGCATGAATGGAGAAGAGATTGAGATTGTTGATAACTTCAGCTTGCTTGGTTCCACAATCAGCACTACTCGCACTAAGAATTAGAAAATCAAAAGATGAATTGCATTAGGAAGGTCTGTTGTCAGAGACCTCTATAGTGTACTGAAGAGCAAGGACACCAGTATGGAGTCTAGAGTGCACCTGATGCAAGTCATAGTCTTCACAATTACTTGCTATACATCTGAGAGCTGGACAACAACTAAGGATGACAGAAGAAGGATCGATGCCTTTGAGCGGTGGTGCTGGAGAAGAGTACTGAACATACCATAGACTGCCAGGAGAAAAACAGGTCTGTCCTGGAGAGGGTGAATCAAGGTTGCTTCCTGGAGGCAAGGATTTTGAGGCTCTGCCTCACATACTTTGGGCACTTCGCCAGGAGGGACTAGTCCTTGGAGAGGGACATCATGCTTGGAAGAATGGAGGAACAGTGCAGGGGAGGATGAGATGGATTGGCTCAGTGACTGAGAAATGGCTTTAGGTCTGTTGGAGACAAAGAGATTGGTGCAGGATAGGGCAGGTTTCAGAGCTGTTGTGCATAGGTTTGCTATGAGTTACAGGCAAATAACAATAACCATTGAGAAAATATATTTGTTTGTTAAAGCCATCTATTTCTGTCTCTGTTTCTGTTAGAGCAGCACTAGATAATTAAAACAACATCCTCCTAACAATAGATGCTTCTTTCTTCATGCTCTTACTGAGTCTCTCCTCTGACCCCTGAGTGTAAAATATCTCCTCCTTGGGACATGGAGCTAGTGTTTCCAGAAGGGGGCACTGCAAATATGAGTGTGGCGACTTCCAATACAGGGTGTCCCAGGGAGCAGCTGGCAAGGTGCCCCTGCTCCTTGCCCAGGCAATCCTGGGCTCCGCACAGGCTCCTGCTCTCAAAGCAGAACCATGGACCTTGGCTGGTGAGGCCATCTCCTTTTAGGCCAGGCTGGAGCCAGGGCAGGCACAGACAGTGACAACCACCCATTTTGCAACAAACAGGAAACCAGCTTACCAGCCTCAAAAATAGAACAGACAAAAACCCCAAAATATGAGGCTAGGACAGTGGGGCAGCTCAAGTTTCTCAGATTGCTTCCTGGCAGCCTGCAGAATATGTGTGTTGTTGTTTAATTTCATATGAGAAACAGTTGTGCAATGTCATTATAAAGGTGCACACACTCTGGGGGCCAAAACTAGGAAGCTGCCTAGCCAATCCAGCTTCCTGCACAGTCGAGGCCCCTCCTCTTGGTCTCTAACCCAGCCACAGAAGGCTTTTGTGAGCCACAAGGGTCACTGAAGTCTTGGCCTCTGTCTCATCTTAACTGAAAACAGAGCTGGTTCTGGCATGTCTGCCAAGTGGGTCCTCCACATCACATTATCCTTCTTGTACCCCTCACCAGACAATATCCACAGGTATCCGGAGGCCCCCCCTGGGTGGTCCCTAGCCAAGAACTACACAAACTATACATGAAAAGAGCTGGGTCTATGCAGCTACCTCTGCCAAGAACATTGTTCTCTGCCTAAATGCAGAAACCAAGTCTGTGGAAAAATTTCCAGTCTTTACGTGGAATAAGGTAAGATATACACTGAGTCCTTGATAGCGTATCTAGTTAAGAAGGTTGGCTGGCAACCAAGTGGAATGATGAAGCTACTGAAGTGATGTTGCTAAGGATGCTGCCCACTATCACACAAAGCCCCCTTGTGGGGGGTCATGGGGACAGTGTCTTTTAGCTCCAGGGAAACCTTGTCTATGCTGGGCACCTGACTGGTTTTCATCATTTGTCACAGTGACTGTTGTTGGTATTGTGTACCACAGCTGACCCTTCTGTGGGTTCTCAGAGTCAGTAAGTGGCATGGGAGGCAATTGCCCATCCTTCTCCTATGGAGCGGCTTGAAGATTCAATATTGTACTTGTAATTATAGTACAGCCTTTGATATTATAGTACTGCTTCTTACCACTAGGCCACCAAAATGATTGTGTTCTCTTTGTATTTTCATTGCTATGAAGTTCTGTACCAAATATGTTAATTAACACCAGTGGTTTATACATTAAACTGCTCCATGGCTTTATTTTTCTTTCCTTCCCTCATTTGCCTTTTGCTTGATGTCCTCATTATCTTGATACTATGTGCATGTAGAATGTCTGAAATAATTTCAAATCCTTATTTGGGATACCAGACTCAGTGACTAACTTAAAGGCTAGAGGTTCAAGTCCATCCAAAGGCCCCTCAGAAGAAAGTTCTGATAATCTATTTCTGAGAAATTACCCATTGAAAACATAGTGTAAATGAAAAATTGCATAAATGAAAGATTCCGTGTACATCAATTAAATAAAATATATAGGAATTATTGCAAACCAATATAACAAAACCCAAAATCTATGTGGCACAGTTCTAAGAGCCAACATGAAAAAAAAAAAAAAAAAAACCAACATGAATCAGAATCAGCTCGCCAGTAACTGCTTTTAGGGAATACATGAATATTTGAAAAGCAACTCCTAGTCTATAAAGCCACTCCTGGTGTTCCCAGCTCTGATTTCTCCTTTCCTCTTCTGCACAAATGGGGGTTCCCCCCTGGTGGTCCCACATTCTCTGTGTCTTCCTGGATTCGTATTTACTACAGCTCTGTATTTTATCCATATTCATGGCTCTTTCCACCATCAGGTCAACCATTTGCTGAGTAGCAGTCTGCCAAACTTTATATCCAGTGCTTTACATACATTAGCTTGTTTAATTCTAAAGACAACAGTGACAAGTAAGGATGGCTGTCCTCATTTTACAGCTGAAGAAACTAAGGCTCAGCGAAGCAAGGTGCCTCATACAAAGTCATGTGCTAGTGAGTGGCAGAATTAGCACCAAGCTTCGGTGTCTTAATCTAGCCTTGAATTCATCTCCCTAAAATGACCCAATACATGAAAAAGAACTTTTTGGTCAAAGACAGAACAAAATAATAATTTTTAAGATTAACAAATAACTCATTATAGACATTAAATTCATCCTTTCTCTGCAATGGTTCAAAACAAACTACCTGTATTTCACTGTGATGTACTCATGGTTACCCTCTGACAGGTTGAGTAGGGAATTTAACTAAGTATAACCTTGATGCATCAGCAAGCTGGACAGTGATTAGGGAGGACAGAAGGAGAATTGATGCCTTTGAGCTGTGGTGCTGGAGAAGAATGCTGACTATACCATGAACTGCCAGAACAAACAGGTTCATCCTAGAGAGGGTGAAACTGGGCTGCTCCTTGGAGTCAAGGATTCTGAAGCTTCGTCTGACATACTCTGGACATGTTACAAGGAGGGACCAGTTCTTGGAGAGGGACATCATGTTTGTGAGGGTGGAGGGACAGCTCAGGAGAGGAAAACTCTCTATGACATGGATTGATTCAGTGACTGGGGTAATGGGGGTAGGTGTGTTGGAGACAGTGAGATTGGCACAGGAGAGAACAGGCTTTAGGTCTGTTGTACACAGGGTCGCTATGAATCGCAGGTGACTCGATGGCATATAACAACAACAAAAATCCTTGACAGTTTTGCAGCTTCCACTTTCTCCAACACACACACACACACATACACACACACACACACATTTGGAAATTCTAGGAGGCAGTGAGAGCTAAAATTTGGTCAGATGACAAAAGCTAATCTTGTAGGAAACTTCCAGAAGAAAGCATGCCAGCTTCCCTGTGAGTAAATGCACATGAACCATGAGGTCATTAGCTTCCCAGTCCTTCACTGTTCAGGCAAATAAACTACATGGCAGCAATGTAAATATTTAATGTTCCAATCAGGAACTTAATTGATCTGGAGCATTTAATTGAAATGCACACTAGAGATGTATCAGTTTATTTCCATTCAACTAGGGAAGCAGATGTACAGTGACAACATACTATGACAGGTTTGGAAGCAGGAGTGGCATCCACTTCCTAAACAACATGCCTCTGGAAACTCTATGAACTTTGATAGTCGTAGAGGGGCTTCAGGCCTTTTGTTCATAGGATCACTATGAGTCATGTTCAACTTGAAGGTAATCTAACAAACAGGGAAGCAGAAAACTCAAATTACTGAGGAGCAATGATGTCAGTTTCAGGACTAAGATGCATTCAATTCAAGCCATGGTCTTTTCAATCACTTCTTACACAGATGAGGGCTAGACAATGAATAAGGATGACAGAAGAACTGATGCCTTTATGTTGTGGTGTTGGAGAAGAGCACTGACTATCCCACGGACTGCCAAAAGTATGGATATGTCTTAGTAAGTGCAGTCAGAGTGCTCCTTGGAGGCAAAGATGACAAAGCTTCATCTCACAGACTGGGTATGTGGTTAGGGGAGGCATGTTTTGGGTATGTCTTTGGAAAGGGACTTCATGCTTAGAAAGGTGGTGGGTCAATGAAAGAAAGGAAGACTCTCAACCAGGTCGACTGACACAGTGACTGCAGCAATGGGCTCTAATACATCAGAGATTGTGAGGATGGTGCAGGACAGGACAGGGTTCAGATCTGTTGTTCACAGGATCCCTGTGAGTTGTGCTCAACTCAACAGCATGTAACAACAACAGGGAGGCCGAATGAAAGGGAGCTTAAGAGTTATAGTCCCCCATCAACAAATGAATGGATAGAGAAGCTGTGGTATATTCACACAATGGAATACTACACTGCATTGAAAAACAAGGAACACATGCAATATTATTCAAAATGGGTGACCCTGGAGGACATTATGCTGAGTGAAGTATCTCAGTCACACAGGGACAAATACTGCATGGTGCCACTGTTGTAAAACAGGACTGACCTTGGGGTTAGGGGGAGACTGAGAAAGATGGGTTCAATAATGTATACTGCATTGAAACAGATGAGGGAGAAAACTGTTTAAAAGGCATATATGATTAGGTCTTATTGTCATGACAGGAGTCCAGAATGAAGGCTGCACAGTGGAGTGGACCTGGGGGGAGGGATTGCATAACAATGAAAGAATTTTTCTTTTACTTTTCAGAGAGAAGAACTAACTGGAGGGCAGGGGTCGGCAGGGAGAAAAGTGCAACAATGAATGAATAGAAATCCAAAGTCTCTGTAAATTTTCCTTAAAATTAATAATAATAATAATAAATAAAAAAGGAAGAAAAAAAAGAGTCATAGTTCAAATCCTGCCTCTGCCATTTATGACTATGTGACACTGGGCAAGTCCTTCTCTAAGCTTGTTTGTACATGTGTATCCTGAGGGATGTTCACTAAATCCCTGAATCCCAGGCAAGGAGAAAGCAAGAGATGGGGCCCAGAGCTAGTGATCTCTCACTGAAAAACAAGAGCAAAAGTTGGGGAGATAAGAGAGCAGGGACTAAGTTGTGAATAAATAGCAGGAAGGAAAGGGTTTCCGAGGCAGCTCTTCTGCAAAAACAGTCTGTGTCTCCTTTAATGTCATCTCCTTCAAGGCCTGAACTGGTTTCCCTCATAAGCTAATTAAGACTGTGTGTGCTGGGTATATGTGCACATGCATGGAATCCTCCCGCAAAGCTGAGAGCTCGAGGCATGTACATGCTACGCCTGATTCACTCTGGAGTCCTGCTGGTATCTCATGTGTGGCTGAGATCAGGGAGTTTTTACTGAGTGGCAAAAAAAAAAAAAAAAACCCACCAAAAAAAACAGCAGCAGGAGGAGGAGGAGGAGGAAGAGACGGAGGAGGAGGAGCAGGAGCAGCAATGTCTGTTGGTGAAAACACCATGAGGGCAGGGCCAAAGACTTCAGACCTTCATGACTGTAGGAGGCTTTGAGAAAGGTCAGGGAAAAAATTTCAGCTCAGTCACCCACCAGCCATGTGACATGGGAGTAACTTGCTAACTCACTTTGTGTCACCTTTTTATCACCTTAAGTCTAAGTATAAAAAACATCTGTAGTACAAAGCTCCCAATTCAGTGTCTGGTACAAAGCAAATGCTCTATTAGTTTAGTCTGACCTGGGTCCCCAGGAATCCTGTCCCCTCTGCAGGATCCCTGTTGCTGACCCTTTTATCAATCAGAAGTAGACAAGGCTAGCTATTTTACCTGTCCCATTCTAGACATTTAGATTCAGTGAGGCAGGTTGGTCAAGGTGGCTCTCCATCTAATTTGACTCTCCATCTCTCATACTGTGACAGGATCTTCCCGTCTTCATGGCAGCTCCAAACTCCTCTACTTCTTGTGTCTAAGGTTTCCTGGCTGCCAGAGACACTTCTCTAAAATTCCTATCCCAACCTGTTAGTCTTCAGCTTCACCTCCCAAGGCTGAAAGTGTCATTGGATGAACATTGAGTTTCTCCCAATAGGCCCATGACCACAGCTTCAACTTCTTCAGCCATCTGGAATGACTTCCCAGGTCCAGCCAATCTAGTTTTCACTTCCCCACCTTTGCCTATTCTGTTACTTTCCCTTAGAAGGCTTCTTCATGCTGCCTGCCCCTGTCTACTGGTGTTAACTGCTGATCACACAGGATTCAGATTAGATGTTACCCCTTCTAGGCACCTTTCTCTAGTGTCATTAGTCATCCATTACCTCCTGTGCTCCATCACTGTGTCTTACACACATGTCTATGGTTCCCCTACAGGAGAGTGGGTACATTGCAGTGCTGATAATATGCATTCACCTGTCATTCCACTTCACAGTAAGGTGGCAGAAACGCAACCTTATTCTTACCTGGGCTCCCTGTAACTAGAGTAAGGTCTGGCTCATGGTTGTTGTTGTTGGTTTTGGATGTCATTGAGTTGCCAACAACTCCTAGCAACTCTAAGAACAACAGATCTGAATCTTGCCCTATCGTGCACCATCCTCCTGGTCTCTGATACGCTCAAGCCCACTGTTACAGTCACTGTGTCAATCTCTCTTTGTAGATATCCACCTTTCTCTGACTCTTTGCCTTTCCCAGAATGATGTCCTTTTCAAAGGACTGGCCTCTCTTAATACGTCCAAAATATATGAGATGAAGTTCCACCATTCTTGACTCCAAGTAGCAACTTGCTTGTATGTCTTTTAAGACAGACTTTGTGGCCCACAATAGTCATCTCCCAAATCTTAGTTCTCTCTACACTTCATGTCAGAGAAGGTCTCTGGAACCTTCTCCGCTTGCTTCCCCAGGAAATATCGCTGCTTCTCATTCTTTTCCTGGCAAACCCACTTACTTTCCCACTGAGGAGCCTCTCAACCTAGATCCGTTGCCACCCCCCAGATCACCCCATTCAGGACTCCCCCTTTTCTTGGCAGCGTGTGATGCCATAGTCTGAGGACATGCAGTCGGAGGTGCCAACCTTACTACACAGGGACGGAACTGATGACCCAAAGGCATTGTCCTTTGTTCCTCTCTGAGAGGACACTGTGGCTCCACTGAAGGCCCACAGATCCTGAACTGCCAATTCTGTTGGACATTGAGAAAATATCTCCAGGTATCACCAAAAACTTCTGCTTGATTCTTAACCTATGGGTTGGTGGTTCAAGCCCATGCAGTAGTGATCTGCTTTGATAAAGAAAGATTGCCAAGTCACCCTCATGGGTTCAGTTCTACTCTGTAATATACAGGGTCATCATGAGTCAGAATCAATCTGACCACCACACGTTTGGCTTTGATTTGAATGTTGTGGAAACAACTTAGCCTCCATAAGCCTTGGCTTCCTGATAAGAGCAGCACCTGGCTCTGAAGGCTGTAGCAAGAATGTGAAGTGCTTATCTCAGTACCCGACCTAGAACCAAGGTCAATGAGGAATAACTGACATCCTAGCACCTTCACAAGTAAAACAAAAGCAGGAAGGCTCACCTCTGCGCTTTCCTTCTGTACTACTGCCACAGGGGAGGGGAGTTCAATAAGGGAAAAGATAAAACCAAAAGCCTAAGGCAGTCAGCAGCTCAGAGCTGACTGGCCTCTGGAGGGAAAGGACTCCTCAGGTGGGAATTACCAGCCCTCCTTACTTTGCTTAAGAAAGGTCAGTCTAGCAGGACCCTGACTGTGATGTTCCCATCACCACCACCCCCACGCCTACCCCAGGCACCCCACACCCTCAGTAGGATGGGACAAGTCACCACTCAGTCACTCAGTCAATGAATGAGCAGCCAGGATTTCAAGGACTCATTTCCTCTCTTCTTCCTCTCTCAGACCACCTCCAGCCCTTCTCCCACTCCCCACCCCCACCACTTTCCTGTGCTCTGATGTGGGAGGGACATTGCCCATTAACATGTTTCAAGATAAATAGGGGGTCACTTTGGGTTCTCCTGGGTTGAAGCTGAGCTGAGCAGAGAGCACAGCTTCCAGAACCCTCTGCCATGCTTCTTCTAAACCACCTGGTCCCTGCTCCTCAACCTCATCCTTAGCACTCTCCTTTCCCAGCCACTGTCTTCCAGAGAAATACACTGGCCCTTATGATGCATTAGGCTCTGGGTTAGATTCCAGGCACTCAAGGGAGAGAAGAGGCGAAAGAAGACCACATAGATGACTTCGCTGAAGGACCAAGACCAAAGACAGAGGGAAGAAAGCAACCTTCATCAAGATTCCATTATGATCCAGACCCACATCTGATCCCAACAACAACCCTGGGATTCTTCCCATTTATAAAGGAGTGAGACCAGGGAGCAAAAATGGGAGGTGTTTCCTGCTGTCTTACTGCTAGCAAGTCGTGAACCTGATGTACATCCAAGTCTGCCTAGTTCTATCATAGCAGCAGATGGAGACAAGCTTGAAAGCAAATTCCTGGGGCACAATGTGAGGGGGGAGGCTATATCATCAAGTGAAAAGCACTACGAGGGGTCACAAATGGGCCCCTAGCCCACTCTGGGGAAGGAGGTGGATCAGGAAGAATTTCTTGATGGTCATTTTACCTGGGTGTTGGAGGGTATCTGCATGGAAATAGGTCAGAAGGTGAAGGGTGTTCAGCCCATGGTGAATGTGAATTTGTGGAGGAGGCACTTAATTATCCCTGGGGTCTTCCCTTAAAATTTGGACCCCAGATAATCAGTGTGGTAACACTAACAATATCGGACATTAAAGTCATTTGCCACACATTAGGGCTCCCACAGTGTGGTATGGCATATGTTGGATTGCCAACGAAAAGACTGATGGTTCAAATCCACCAGGTACTCTGTGGGAGAAAGATGGGAAGTTGTATCCCATAAAGATTTACAGTCTCAGAAACCATGAGTTGGAACTGAGTTGATGGCATTGGGTTTGGCTTTGTTCTGAGAAGTAATTACTATTCTTTCCATTTTGACATTCAAATAGGCTAAGTCACGTGTCCAAGGCACACATCACAGGCGGGTTCAAATCTTGGGGGCCAGGTTCCAGACTCTCCTAACCACTATCTCTGCAGACTGCAAACTTTCTTTCAGCTCCCTAACACGAGTTAGTTTTGTCCTCTCAACTAGACTGCAAGTATCCTCTCAGGAGGGACTGAAAAGATCACATACATCATTCTTGTGTGAGGAGTGGCTCACAGACTGCCTCTGTAAAGGAATTTGACTGACAACATCATGACCTGTAGATTCCAGTGGGAGCAAGCCCTGTCAAAGTCCAGCTTGGGCTAGGAACCAACAATTTGTTGACTTAATCAAGCAGATGCAGAAAGGTGTTGTCATGGTGGCAAGGTTTCTATTCCAGGCAGCCAGGCCATAATTAAATGTCCTGACCTGCACACCTCCAATTACTGCACAAGAGCCGGCTTCCCGAGCCTGTTAACTAGCAATTATAGAACCTTCCACTGAAGTTCCAAATCAGTTTGTAAAGGTCACTTCCTTTATTTATTTTTTTTGGATTTGGGAATAGAAGTGAGATGGAATTATTGCCTAAATTACAAATGACATCTATTATTTAAAACAGGTTTATTCAAATAACCAATCAAGTGCCAGCTATGTAGTTCATATGCCTTTTAAATTGTTGTAATGAGGCCTCCCATTTGTGGAACACCTACTGTGTGCTAGGTACTAGTACAGTGGCTTTGCATGTGTGATATGATTTAATTCCTCCAACAAATCAGGTAGGTATTATTATTTGCTCATATTTTTTTATAGAAGAATACACTGAATATTAAAAGAGTCAAGTAATGATACAGGATGACACAGCTGTACTTACAGGAGTCAGGATTTACAGCTAGGGCTGTCTGCCTCTGCATGTCATGACCTTCAAGTGTCCTCAAGCAAAGAAACTCGGCTTGGGGTTCAGAAGAGGGCTGGCTGTGGTTCTCTTTCTGTTCTCTTCCAGTATCTGCGATGGTTATTACATTATTGCAATAACATTTCAAATCTAACAGTTGACATGGATGGATTTTATATTAACTAAGAGGGTTGGGACATCTTGGAACAGTAGATCTCTGGAACAGACTCACTAATAGGAAAGACACAATCTACACACCACTTACTTACCTATGGTGCTCAGGGCAGACATCACTAATCCATCAGGATTCTCTCCATTATTTAACTCAAGTGAAACCTCAGGGTTCTTCTTAATACAAATGACTCCTCCAATAAATTCAACTTGTCCAAGAGTTGAAAACTCCTTGGTTCCCCTGAGAGATATAGTGAACATATTTCCTACATGCAAAATTTAGACATATAGCTTGACTGAATGCAACTTTTCTCATGTATGAACTTATTTATATTATGGTTTATAAGAATCATAAAAGAAAATAACATTCAATCATATATTTAACAAATCACTTTGAATAAACAGCATAAAAGAGCCTAAGATCAGTTGTGCTGTTGACCTACTCTTTAGGGAGTAGTGCTGTTAACTCAAAGGCTGTGCCTCTCTGGCTGTTCGAATGTACCAGCAGCTCCTCAAGAGAAAGACGGGCAATGTCTTCTGTGATTTACAGTCTCAGAAATTCAGTGAAGAGTCAGTTATGAGTCAGTTCCAACTTGACAGCCGTGAAAGAGTGTGAGATAATCAGAGATCCCTGAGGATCTGGGGCATATTGCGGTTCCAGTGGATCATGGTGGCATTCCCCAGATATGAGCTGAGGAATACCTCTCCCTGAAGAGAAGATACTTGATAAACTCATGAGGAATAAATGAACGGGAGGAGGGCTGAGACAGTAGAAAAGCAGAGGAGTCCTCAGGAAAGCCCTACTGGCATCATCATCTCACCAGGGTCCAGCCCTGGCTGGGACTAGCTTAAAGTGATCATTTTTAAAAATGTTGTGGTCCACTAGAGGAATATCCAATCAATATGCTTATCTGATAACAAAGAACACTGTATGCACATTCACTAGAAGCATTTAATTGCAGCTAGTTGGGTTTTACATCACATTTAATCAGACTCCAGTTCAGGGCCAAGAGCCCTGAAATGTCAGGGACAGACATTTCAAAGCTAAGCTTCACCCTGCCTCATCCAGGGTCACCCATGAGAACTGATTAATTGGGTAATCCACGTGACCATGAGGCGGAGATAACAGAACTGCTACTAAACTTGTCCCAGTTCTTTGGTTCTGCCTTCAGGCAACAACAACCTTTTCAATTTCTTACTTCAAATAACCAAGTCACCTCCAATAGAGGAGAAATGTTACCAGGCACTTTTAAGAAATCAAAACTTGACTAACATCCTTGTAACAGAGCCTACTAATTGCCTCCAGGATTGGGGCAAGGATCTATACTGGGCATCGGAACGACCCCAAAGGGATCAAAGATACCAAACCTTCATCTTGCGTCCACTTAGTCCTCATATCCTACCCTCTCTGAGGCCTCCACCTGAAAGCGTAAGCAACTGATGCTCACAGTTCAAAGAGACTGGCACCACGCTAATCCCTGCGGCTAGCTTTTGCCTCATTCAGAGCCAGTTGCCTTCTTCAGCTATATGGAGGTTTTTGGAGCTCTCCAAGGTGCTGACCCTCATTCTTGAATAAGAGAAACAAAACAAAATAAACCCCAAACTAAAACACTCTGTTGCCCTTTGAGTGGATTTCAAATCATAGTAATCTGATATGCCAGAATTGAGCTGCCATGTAGGATTTTCAAGGCTGTAATTTTCACAGACACAGACTGACACATCTTTCTCCTGAAGAGTGGCTGGCGGGTTGGTAGCTGTGTGATAACCACTACACAACCAGAAATCCTTCCTTCAAAACAGAGGTGAGCAGAAGACTATTCCCAGTTTTAGAATGTGTATGTAATATATACATATAGGGAACTCTGGTAGCCTAGTGGGTAAGGAGCTGAGCTGTCAACATAATGGCAAGTTATTAGAATCCACCATTGCTTCACGGGGGAAAAATTAGGCATTCTCCTCTTGTGCAATTTCTAGCCTCTGAAAACCTACTGGAGGGTCATCTATTAGTCAGTTCCAACTTGATGGCAATAAATAACATGTATATACACAAGCTTTGCCTTTGAATTTTCATGCTGGTAAAAGAGCATAAATATATCATTGACTGACAAAAGATCTCTCTTGGAGGAAGTACAATCAAGGCGCTCCTTAGAGGCATGGAGGGTGAAACTTCCTCTCACATACTTTGGGTATGATGTCAGCAGGGTGCAGTCCTTGGAAAAAAGGCATCATTTCTGGAAAAGGAGAGGGTGAGCATAAAAGAAGAAGACTCCAACGGGATTGCAAAATTTGACCTTAAATATGGCACACAGACTTGTGAGGACAACACAGGAGAGGGCAAAGTTTTGATCTGTTGTTCACTGGGTCACTCTACGATACCTAACAACAACAGACATAGGGCTTATAATAGTCATAATGGAGCTCTGGTGGTGTGATGTGAATTGTGCAATGAATAAGGATGACAGAAGAGAAACTGATGCCTCTGCACTGTGGTGCTGGAGAAGAGTACTGAATATCCCATGGCCCGCTGAAAGAACAGGCAGATAGGTGTTCAAGAAGGTGCAGTTGGAGTGGTCCTTAAAGGCAAAGATAACAAAGCTTCATCTCACATACTTTGGGAATGTTTCTAGGAGAGGTAACCCGTGGACATCATGCCTAAAAGGTGGAGGGATGGCAAAGATGAAGACCCTCACCCAGGTGGACTGACACAATGATTGCAGCAGTAGGTTTGAGTGTGTCAGAGATTGTGAGGATGGCACAGGATAAGACAGGATTCAAATCTGTAATTCATAGAGTCACTATGAGTTGTATTCAACTCAACAGTAACCACCACCACCACCAGTGGTATGGTACATTCCATGTTGTACTGCTAAAGGAAAAGTCAGTTGTTCAAGCTCACTGGGTGCTCCATGGAAAACACGATCAGTCACCATCTGCCAAAATGTACAATCCTGACAGCTTTATGAAGAGTCATTATGGATTAGAATTGACTCTATGTCAATGGGTTGAGGTTCTGCTTGTTAAAAAAAAAAAAAAACCAAACCCAAAAAACCTTTAAGTTATATTCTTTAACAAGAGTTAATTCTAGGCAAATTTAACATTCCTATAATACTATATGAAGTATTCTTTTGACTTTGAACATCATTCTTCCTCAACTTGTCAAGAAATTTGAAAGACAGCTACCTGGCTAATTGACTAGAAGAAATCCATGTTTGTTTCCATTCTAAGAAAAAAAAGGGGGTCCAACAATGTGGAAATTATTGAAAAATATAGTTAATATCACATGCAAGTAAAATCTTACTAATGATTTTTTTAAAAATGGCTGGAATAGTACATCAACAAGGAACTACTAGGAATTCAAGGTGGACTCATAAGAGGCCATGACATGAAGGGTATCATTGCTAGTTATCATTTGGAACTTGGCTGAAAGCAGAAAATACTAGAAAGATGTTTATTTGTGTTTTATTGACTGTGCAAAGGCACTTGACTGTGTATGTCATAACAAATTATGGATAACATTAAGAAAAATGGGAATGAATCCCAGAACTTGATTGCGCTTATGAAAAACCTACACATACATACATAGACCAAGAAGTAGTTGTCTGAACAGAACAAGGAAACACTGAATGGTTGGTTTCAAATCAAGAAAGGGGTGCGTTAGAATGGTGTCCATTCTCCATACTTCTTCAATCTGCATGCTGAGCAAATCATTCAAAAAACTGGACCATACAAAGAATTTGTCCTGAGGACTGGAGGAAGACTCAACAACAATCTGCATCATACATATAACATATGCTTGCAGAAAATCAAGAAGACATGAAGTACTTACAGATGAAGATAAAAGAAGGCAACCTTCAATATGAATTATATCCCAATATCAAGAAAAGGAAAAAATCCTACTAGATCAATTAGCAACATCATAACAGATAGAGAAAAGGTTGAACTTTTTCCAAAGATTTTATTTTACTTAGATTAAAAATCAACATCCATAGTAGCAACAGGTAAGAAATCAAAAGATGCTTCATTGGTAAAATCTGTTCCCAAGGACCTCTTTAAGGCCAAAGAGAAAGAATATAATTTTAAAGTCTAAGGTGTGCCTGACCCAAGCCATGATAATTTCAATTGCTTCATAGACATCTGAAAAAACAATGAATAGTGTCATCCGCATAACGCAGATTGCTGATAAATCGTCCACCAATCTTGACCCCCACATTTCTCCTCATAGAGCCCAGCCTCCCGGATAATCTGTTCTGCATATAGATTGAAAAGGTATGGAGTGCTTTAGGCAGAGTATTAAACGATCCAGGAGGTATTAAGAGAAGATGGAAAGAATATACTGAGTCATTGTATCGAAAGGAATTGGAAGACATAGAAGAATTTAATGAAACAACACATGAGCAAGAGCCTATGGTGATGAAGGAAGAAGTTCAAGAACAAATAATAAGGCCCCAGGAATAGATGGTATACCAATTGACATATTTCCGCTAACAGATGCTGCCCTGGACATGCTTACCAAGTTGTGCCACGAAATCTGGAGAAAAATCACTTGGCCAACTGACTGGAAGAGATCTATATTTGTTCCCATTCCACAAAAGGTGACCCAATAGAGAGTGGAAACTATAGAACAATATCGTTGATTTCACATGCAAGCAAGATTCTGCTGAAGATTATCCAAAATGACTGGAACAGCACATCAGCAGAGAACTGCCAGAAGTCCAAGCTGGGTTTAGAAGGGGTCGTGGTACAAGGGATATTGTAAGCTGATGTTAGATGGATCTTAGCTGAAAGCAGGGAATACCAGAGGAATGTGTGTCTGTGTTTCATTGACTATGTAAAGGCGTTTGACTGTGTGGTTCATAACAAACTGTGGCTGACTCTGAGAAGAATGGGAATCCCAGAACACTTAATTGTGCTAATACAAAACCTATACTTGGACCAAGAGGCAGTAGTCAGAACAGAGCAGGGTAACACTGCATGGTTCAAAATTGGGAAGGGTGTACGCCAGGGATGCATCCTGTCTCCATACCTTTTCAACATGTATGCAGAGCAGATTATCCGGGAGGCTGGGCTCTATGAGGAGAATTGTAGCATCAAGTTTGGTGGAAGATCTATCAACAGTTTGCATTATGCAGATGACACAACCCTGCTTTCTGAAACTGAAGAGGACCTCATACACTTGCTGCGGAGGGTCAAGGACTGCAGCCTCCAATATGGATTGAGGTTCAATGTCAAGAAGACAAAGATTCTCACCACTGGACCAATTGGCAGCATCAGGATGGATGGTGAAGGGGTTGAGATTGTTAACTTTGGTTTGCTTGGCTCCACAGTCAACACTCTTGGCACCAGCAGCCAGGAAATAAAAAAACATATTGTGATGAGAAAGTCTCCTGTTAGGGACCTCTCCAGGGTACTGAAGAGCAATGGTGTCACTCTGTAGATTAAGGAGCACCTGATACAGGCTATGGTCTTTGCAATCACTTGTTATGCATCGGAGAGTTGGACAATGACTAGGGAAGACAGAAGGAGAATTGATGCCTTTGAGCTGTGGTGCTGGAGAAGAGTATTGAATATACCATGGACTGCCAAGAAACAAACAGATTCATCATGGAGAGGGTTAAACCAGGCTGCTCCTTGGAGGCAGAGGCAAGGATTCTGGGGCTTCGTCTGACATAATTTGGACATGTTGCAAGGAGGGACAGGTCCTTGGAGAGACACATCATACTTGGGAGGGTGGAGGGAGAGCGCAGGAGGGGAAGACTCTCTATGAGGTGGATTAATTCAGTGACTGGGGTAATTGGGATGGGTGTGTCAGAGGCAGTGCGATTGGCACAGGATAGAGCAAGGTTTAGGCCTGTTGTACATAGGGTCACTATGAGTCACAAGCAACTTGACGGCACATAACAACAACAACAACTGTGATCTGTAGGGTTTTCACTGGCTGCTTTTGGAAAATATATCTTTAGGCTTTTCTTTCTATTCTTAGTTTGGAAGCTATGCTGACAGTTGCCTAGTTCTATAGTATTACACAATCTTCCACTGATAGATGCGCCGGGGTCAAGCATTAGGCATATTGTTGGAAAATGAACTCAAATCTCCTACATGGAAAACAAGAATTCTACCAATGAATCACCACTGCTTTCATGCTGTTATACAGTGGATTGTTTCTATAAGCCAGGAGATCTGTATGGCACATTGCCAATAAGTTTGCCTCTATTGAGTCTAAAGCTCTTGATTTCATTCATCAAATTTTCACACCATTAGATTTTACCTATTTCTTAACTGTGAATACATTCTAATTCCTCTATCTACACTCCAGACTCTAAAATTGCTCCCTTTTCAGTCCTTCTAGGATTGTTATTGTTGTTATGTGCTGTTGAGTCACTTGCAACTCATACTGACCCTGTGTACAATAGTTCTGAACCCTGCTCTATCTTGAGCCAATTTTAATTGTCTCCAACGTGCCTGAGCTCTGCTTGCCTAGTGCCAAGCCTACTCTTATTGCTCCCGTCACTGAGCTAAGCCATTTAATCCAGGGTCTTCCTCTCTTGTACCGTTCCTCCACCCTTCCAAGCATGATATCCTTCTCCAAGGATTGGTCCCTCCTGGCCATGTGCCCAAAGTATGTGAGATGGAGCTTCAAAATCCTTGCCTCCAAGGAGCAGCCTGGTTTAACCTTCTCCAGGATGAACCTGTTTGTTCTCTTAGAAGTCCATGGTATATTCAATACTCTTCTCCAGCACCATAATTCAAAGGCATTGGTTCTTCTTCTATCATCCTTATTCATTGTCCAGCTTTTGGATGCATAGCAAGTAACTGAAAAGACCAGAGCTTGGATCAGGTGCAACTTAGTCTCTAAACTGACATTGTTGCTCTTCAGTACTCTGGAGAGGTCCCCGATAGATTTTCCCAATGCAATTCATCTTTTGATTTCCTAGCTGCTGGTACCAAGAGTATTGATTATGGAACCATGCAAGGTGAAGCTACTAACAATCTCAATGTCTTCTCTGCCAATTGGCCCAGTGGTGAGAATCTTTGTTTTCTTGATGTTGTACTTCAATCCGTATTGAATGCTGCAGGCTTTGACCTTCTGCAGCAAATGCCTCCAGTCCTCCTCAGTTTTAGCCAGCAGGGTTGTGTCATCTGTGTAATGCAGGTGGTGGTTATACACCTTCTGGGATACCATAATTATTTATTAACCTGTTTATTGAGGGCTGAATCCTTTCTTGCTTCTGTTGCAGGGTCTGGCCCACAGAAATCATTAGTATTAACTGCCTGTTGTTGTTATCTGATGTCAAACTGGCCCTAAGCTAAAAACTGTTCACAAAGAAGAAAACCCTGTCACATCCTCAGCCATCTCCATGGTCTGTTGCACATCAGACCACTATGCTCCATAGCATTTTCACTGATTGACTTTAGGAAACAGGTTGTCAGGCTGTTCTTTCTAGTCTCTTGGCTGTTCTTTCTAGTCTCTTCTGATCTGGAATTTCTACTTAGAACTTTTTCAGCATCATAAAATATCTCAGCCACAAAAAGACAAATACTGCATAATGCCACTGTTATGAACAGAAAAGAAGGGATAAATAATGTACACGGCATTGAAACAGATGAGGGCAAGAAGGGTATAAAAGGAATATATGATTAGGTATTATTGGCATGACAAGAATACAGAAAAAGAGCTGCATAGTAAAGTGGTCTGGGATGGGGAGACTGTATAACAATGAAAGAACTTTTTTTTCCAAAGCAAAAAGCAAAGTGGGGGGATGGGGGACAGAGAGGAAAATGTGCAACAATGAATGAACGGAAATCCAAGTTCTTTATAATCTTTCTTTAAAATATTAAAAAAACCCAAAAAATTAAGAAAATAATTTTTCCGCATCATATCGTTGTCAGGTGCCACCAAGACAAGTACAATTCATAGCGATCCTATGAACAACATATCTGAACCCTGTCCTATCCCGTGCGCCCTCACAATCCCTGACAGACTAGAGCCCATTGCTGTGGTCCTGGCACCATTGCTCCTAGTTGAGGGCATAGGTATTACCTAATGGAAAGAAAACAACTTCCTGTCACTCACTCTGCTCATCAGTCTGAGGCTCTCCTCTTGGTACTGTGTTGGACTTCTACCGAGGATAAACATCATTGGAAATTTCAGAAGCCTAGATTTTATTTATTTGCTTCTATCATGCTTTCCATAAAAGAAAAAGTATCTGTTACCGCTTTACCTGACAATGCTATTTTTGAGCATTACTATCTAGAGAGACCTGATGACATACAGAGTAAGGAGTTGCACTATCTACCCAAAGGCAGATGGTTCAAATCCACTTGAGATCTGAGAAGATGGGAAATCTCCTCCCATGAGATTTTGCTTTTGTTACTGCCTGTCACTGAGTCGGAACCAACCCAAAGCTGACCCTCTCATGGGCTGTTGTTTTTGTTGTTGTTAAATGCCGTCAA
This sequence comes from Elephantulus edwardii, assembly GCF_000299155.1. Taxonomy (NCBI): domain Eukaryota; kingdom Metazoa; phylum Chordata; class Mammalia; order Macroscelidea; family Macroscelididae; genus Elephantulus; species Elephantulus edwardii. Next base: position 14,412,191 of record NW_006399799.1, read on the forward strand.
GTCGCAGGCGACTCATAGTGACACTATGAAAGTGAGTCCTCAACACTTGTGTGTCGCTCATCCTCTCTCCAGGTTCATAGGGTTTCCGGAGGCAAGCTATTATGGAAGTGGATGCCACTCCTCCTTCCAAGCTTGTTTTAATTGGGGAGTTTCACCCAACACTGTCCACCATGGGTAACCAACCAATAATGCATTTGACACATCAGCGTCACAGTGTTCAGCCTCACAGCAACCACAAGTTACCACTGTATGGCAACTTGTACACCAGGGCTATACAACCTAGAGGAATGTCTGAACAAAAACAATGAAAGACAGGCCCGAGGGCCACGGATTAAATGTCACCCACCTTTGACTTGGTTTCATCGCTTTCGATCCACTGGGCCAGCTGATCACTCTCTATGCTGATGTTATTAAGTGCCAGCAAGTCAGCATGGGAGGACACTGCCCATATTTCTACCACTTTGCACCTAGTGGATTTGAATCACTTATCTTTGCACTGTGGAAGGAGGAGTGGCATCCACTTCCATAATAGCTTGCCTCCAGAAACCCTATGAACTTGGAGAGAGGATGAAAGGCACCCAAGCGTCAAGGACTCTCCTTCATAGGGTCGCTATGAGTCGCCTGCGACTAGACGGCACTTAACAACAACAACAACAACAACATCTTTGCACTGGCAATCAATTCCCCTGAAAACCTGTTGTAAGTTCAGCTGTGAGTTCTCTCTAACTCAATAGAAATGAGTTTGAATTTTGAGTTACTATTCTAAACATAATACCTACATTCTTATTATAAACCAATAACCTTTTTCCCAAATAATAGAGCAAACACAGAGGGGTTATGCGTCTTTTCTCAAGGTCACCTGGATAATCAACAATGAATTCAGGCTGGGTCCCTCCAGGGGCACTGCTCTTAACCATTGCATTGCACTGTTGCCAATAAGAGTATCTTTTGGTTAAGGGGGACAGAGCAAGAAGGAGTGTTATAACAAAACCAGAAGAAAGTAAAACATAGGATGTTCAAAATTAAGAAATGGATGACTCATTCTTGTGCAAACACAGTACTTCCTAAGAGAAGAAATAGACAAAAACAGCAACTACTGTAGTTGTGAAGATGAGTCCTTATCAAACTCCCAAAGTGTCGTATAATTTAGAAATGGAAAAACATCTCCTTATTTTGAAGATGAGCAAGCACAGGCCAGAGAACTCCCCCAATGTTCAAGTAACAACAAGGACTTTCCCAGAAGCACCAGTTTAAAGGCAGATAGGTATTCAGTCAAACTGTCTTTATAGTGAGATCTAGAACACCAAGACATTCTTTCTACTATGCCAAAGCAACCCAAATTGTTAGTATCATAAGCAGCACATGCTACCAGTCAGCTATCCTCAAGGGGGAGCCAGAGCCGGCCCTTCTCCATGCAAACTTACAAACAAAAGAAACACAAAAGTAAAACTATTTCTCTGCTTGCAATAGGCAGATGTTTATTAAAATGCCATGGATTTGGAATAAATAGGGGATGAGCCCAGCTGGAGCAATGTCAAAATTACAAATAATGTTCTGTGGCTTTCTTTTCATCTCTTCTGTAATAGTTGGGCCACATCTGCACTGTGTTCCCTCTCTGGGTAACTCATTCATTGTGAGACTGATAGAGCTAAGCAAGTCCAGAGACAAGAAACTAGCAAACACCAGCTGACCTGGGGTTGCTCAACCCAGAGACAAAGGCCACTGGGCTAAGGACCCTCCATGCCAGTTTTCCATCTGAGAAATGAGGTAGACCCACCTCCCTCAGAGGGATGTGCTCTAAGGGCAGATACAAGACAGAGGTGATGTTCGCTGCTTTGCAAATATAGCCCATTAGGATGAGACCATAGCCCATTCCTCTCTTGAAGTACATATCGTAGTACATAATTCAAATATGCATGGTTCTGTCAGGTCTCAGAGACTTTTAGAGCCGCAGGGAATTTTAGCTGTGTCCAGGACCTGGCCCAGTGCTGTTATTTTAGGGTTAGAACTCTGAGGACCAAAATCCCATTGCCAGTAAAGGAGAGAGTTTTCAGTAAAACACACAGATTCCTCTCCTCACTGTTCTACTGCCTCCACCTGGAGGGCGTGCCACGACCAGTCAAAAGCTTGTTTTTTAGTAACCACAATGCAATCTTAGCACAACAGCTTGGAAATACATTAGCCAAGCAATCACCACCAGCTGGTCTTCCTCCCAAACAAGCTGGGCCACACCCAATATGACATTGAGGGAGCCCAAGGGACTCTGAGTTTAGACACTCTCTTCCAGTTCAATCTCCCTAGCTCTGCAGAGGAGAAATTGCCCATCCCAGGGCCACAAGGAGTCAAAATCACCATAGGAATCTCTTTTCTGCACATTATAGAATATGTAGGGTGTTCTAGTGGTTTAGGGGTAAGGAGTTGCACTGCCAACCCAAAAGCAAGCAGTTCAAATTCACCAGCTGTTACGTGGGAGGAAGATGGGCAATCTCCTCCCATGCACTTTGCTGTTTGGAAAACCAACTGGAGGGTCAGCTATGAGTCAGTTCCAACTTGATGATACATAATAAAAACAATAGAATATATATCTACTCAGCCAAAAGCCTAGCAGTAGAAGAGGAATTGATGCATTTGAGTTGTGGTTCTGGAGAAAAGCACTAAATATGCCAGGCACTGCCAAAAGAACAAACAAGTCTTGGCGATAGTAGAGAGAGAACGCTTCTCAGTGGAAAGGATGGTGAAATTTCAACTCATATACTATGAGCATATTGTTAGGAGAGGCCAGTCCTTGGAAAAATAAGTCATGCTCAGAAAAACAGAAGGTGAGCACAGGGAGAAAACACCCTTAGGTAGACGGTCTGGCACAATGACCGTAACAGTGAACTCTAGTGTGGCAGAGATGATGAAGATAGCACAGACTAGAACAGGGTGAAGGTCTGTTGTTCACAGGGTCACTATGAATTGTACTTGACTAACAAAAACGGGCCCAAAGCAGAAGCCTTTGGATCACAGATTCATTAAGTGTCACAGCCATCAGAAGTCGCCAAATCTTCTCTCGCTCAATGCATGATACGACCAAAACACAAATCAGTTTCTCTTAAGCCGGTTCTAATTCATGGCGACTTCCGTGTGTCAGAACTGAGCTCCACAGAATTGTGAAGGCTGTTTTTTGTTTGTTTTGTTTTTAATTATTGAAATTGATCACCAGGACTTTATATTCTCTGGACATTCCAAGGTGCCTCTAAGCAGACTTGAAACTCCAACTTTTTAGCCAGTGGTATTGACCTTCGTACCAGGATAAGACCAGGGCACAGCCCTCTCTTGCAGTACATAATACAGTAAGCATATAATTTTCTGAATCTGGTCAACACATCACATTCAAATGTGCCTGGTTCTGCCGGGTCTCAGACTTTTAGAGCAGGAGGGAATTTCAGCTTTGTCCAGAACCTGGCCAAATGCTTACATTTTAGGGTGAGTATTTCGTTTATATTTTATGCAGAGACCCTGAAGTCATGAACACTGAGGAAACCCAATTCATACTGCTAAACACTTTTCAGTTAGTTTCAGGTCAAGGCAACAGCATCTGAACAATGAGTGTTTCCCAGTCAGTATCTCTTATGAGGACAGATAGGAAGCACCTGTGACAGCACCTGCCCCACAGACCTAGCATAATACCTCTTGATTGGCACAGTAGATTGTTCTACAACCAGTTAGTGTGGCAGCTTGGGCCTCTCCAATGAATGCTCTGTTGCTCCAGTGTCTTTCCACAGCTACTCACTGCACACCGAGCGGCCCCTCCCCACCCTGACCCAGCCTGTCCTCCAATAGGGAAGGCTTCCTTTCTTGAAATTCTTAACTTTGGGAATTGTGAATTATGCTGCGGGTATCATGGGATTGCTAGGAAAACAAACAGATTCATCCTGGAAAGGGTCAAACCAGGTGGCTCCTTGGAGGCAAGGATTCTGGGGCTTCATCTGACATACTTTGGACATGTTGTAAGGAGGGACCAGTTCTTAGGGGGGGACATCATGCTTGGTAGGGTAGAGGGACAGCACAGGAGGGGAAGGCCCTCTATGACATGGATTGATTCAGTGACTGGGGTAATTGGGATGGGTGTATCGGAGATGGTGCGATTGGCACAGGACAGAGCAGAGCTTAGGGCTGTTGTACATAGGGTCGCTATGAGTCGCAAGCGACTTGATGGCACATAACAACAACAACAACAACAAGGTAAATGTTGAAGAGACTGAATAATAAGAGTCCAAGAAGATGGGTATTTTTATTTTCCACTAATGAAATTTAAGCCTCAGTACATTATAAGACAGTAAGTCTTAGAAGTCGATAGACTTGTGGGAAGCTAGCCTCCAAGACTAGAGACTAGAAAATAGTCTACTCAAGCAGCATTGAGCAGGCCTTTATCCAGCACCACCTCTGTATTCTCACTACCAGAGTCTATCATACTCCATAGAGTGGGATGTGATAATAATCCCTGCTCTTACCCCAGCCTCAGTCATATTTCATATACACTATATTCATGATCAAGGAGTCTTGGCAGTGTCATGATTAAAAGCTTAGTTGTTAGCTGTTTGTAGTTTGAAAGGCAGATTTATACCTTACAAACTAAGAAGCAGGTCTATTCTGCTTTGTGGCATTGCTGAGTTGAGACTGACTCAATGATGTGTATTTTATTTATTCCATTATGTCATTTAATCCCTATAAGTACCTTAGCTCTTAGTGTACTCCCATTTCACAGACGAGGAACTACACACTCAAAAAGGTCAGCAAAATTCCCCAACGATAAGACCTAGAAATGAAGTCTTTCTTTTCCAAGGCTCATCTTCCCATTCATTACAATTTGTTTTATTGTTATTGTTATGTGCTTTCAAATCACTTGCGACTCATAGCAACCCTATATACAACAGCTGCTCTATCCTAAGCCAACCTTTCTGTCTCTGACACACCCATCCCCTTTACCCCAGTCATTGAGTCAATCCATCCCATCAAGGGTCTTCCACTCTTGTGCTGTCCCTCCACCATCCTATGCATAATGTTCCTCTCCAAGGACTGGTCCATCCTTGCAACATGCCCAAAGTATGTCAGACGAAGCCTCAGAATCCTTGCCTCCAAGGAACGACCCGGTCTCACCCTCTTCAGGATGAGCCTGATTGTTCTTTTAGCAGTCCATGGCATATTGAGTACTCTTCTCCAGTACCACAGCTCAAAGGCATCAATTCTCCTGCCATCCCTAGTCATTGTCCAGCTTTCTGGTGCATAGCACATAACTGTGAAGATCATGGCCTGGATCAGGGGCACCTTATTTTTGTTTTATCAAACTTTATTTCTCATCCAAGAATTGGCCTAAAATATCCTAGGTGCAATACAAAGTGCTTCCTCAGTGTGAAAATCTTCTAATTATTCAATTTATCACCATACTCTGTGGCACTCACAGCTAAAAGTTGTACTATATGCAATATACTTCAGTTCTACAAATATTTGTTTTAATGGCATAGGTATTTATAAGCGTCAAAGAAGTCAGATTCCCAATTTTAAATGGGAAATAATTTTTAATAATTTCTTCCTTCAGTCAATCCATTTATTCAAACATTTAATCATGCTTATATGAAACCTATATTTAGACCAAGAAGCTGCTGTCCTACCAGAGCAAGGGAACATTGCATGGCTTAAAATCAGGAAAGGTGTGCATTATGGTTATATCCTTTCTCCAAGCATATTCAATTTGCATGCTGAGTAAATCATTCAAGAAGCAGGACTCTATGAAGAAAAATGTGGCATTAGGATAGGAGGAAAACTCATCAATAACCTGAATTATGAAGATGACCCAATCTTGCTTGGTGAAATTAAGGAGGATTTTAAATTCTTGCTGTATAAGATCAAAGACTATTGCCTTCAATATGGATTGCATCTCAACATCAAGAAGACAAGAATACTCACCACTGGGCCAATAGGCAACATGATGATAGATGGAAAAAAGCCTGAATTTATCAATGATTTCATCTTACTTGGATCCACAATCTACACTCTTGGCACTAGCTGTCAAGAAATCAAAAGATATATTACATTGGGAAAGGCTGCCGTCAGAGATCTTTCCAAAGTTCTGAGGAACAATGATGCCATTTTGAAGACTCAAGTGGTGTGATTCAGGCCAGGTTCTTTTCAACCACTTTCTAAGCATCTGAGAGCTAGGCAATGAATAAACATAACAGAAGAATTGATGCCTTTGACATGTAGTATTGTATAAGAGCAATTACTGTTGCTTGGACTGCCAAAAGAATAAACAAATACGTCTTGGAGAAAGAACAGAGTGCTCTTTAAAGATGAGAATAGCGAAGCTTCATCTCACATACTTTGGGCATGTTGCTAGAAAGGTCTATTCCTTAAAGAACATCATACTAGGAAAGGCAGAAGGTAAGTGAAAGAGAGGAAGACCTTCAATGAGATGGATTGACGCAGTGACCATATTGTTGGGCTCAAGCATGGAAGAAATGGTGAGGACGGTGTGGATAGGGCAGGGTTCAGATCTGTTGTTCATAGGGTTGCTATGCGTCATATGTGACTTGATGACACCAACAACAGACTCCAGGGATTTACTGACTGTATAATGTCTGCACAACTCTGGATTTTGGGGATACAGCAGTTATCAGAACTGCCTTGGGAGGGGGAATCCATATTATTGGATCTTTACTATGGGCCAGGACTCAATGTTATTTAATACTGGTTGTTTCTGTGTCCTTGGGCCTTTATGACAATGGTTACTTAAAACAACACAAATTTACTCTCAAGTAGTTTTGGTGGATAAAAGTCTGAATTCTGGAGAAGAAAGGGTCTCTGAAGATGGAGGGGGAAAAATCTCTCCTTTTTCTTCTATCTTCTGGGCTGCCTGTTTCCTGGCTGTGGCAACAAAGCTTCTTCCATCTTCGCCTCCATTGTCACAAGGCCACTTCTTCTCTGGCTTGTTTTTCTCATACTGGGTCCACCTTCCTCCAGGGTGACATCATGTTAAATAATTACATCTACAAACTCCCATTTCCAAACAAGACAGCATTTTAAGGCTACAGGAGTTAGGACTTCAACATATATATTGGGGAAATAAAATTATATCGCTGGTGTCATTAATTCTCGCAACATCCGTTTAAAGTGTCTATTAGTATTTCTCTTTCACAAGTGAGGAAATTGAAGCTCAAAGATTTTAAGTAGGGTTACCACAATCCCACAGCTAAAAAGTGACAGGCCTGGCATTTGAATGAAATCTGGCCAACCACTAAAATCTCTAGTCTCTTTCCATTCTGGCCTTTTAGATGCACCCACTCATGGTCACACAGCATACACAATATTAAGAAAGAAAAGGTAATCCCTGCATTTCATAGTATAATTGGTGGGGGTCATAGGCAGGCAAAAGCCCAAGCGGTTCTCTTATTTTAGAAAAAACTCAGAAGGGAAACTTTTACCAAAGCATCACTTCTTGCACTCCCCCCTCCAGCCCTTGCTGACAGGCCAGGTGGTCTCATTATTATCTTATGAGGAAGATGACGTAGGCACATGCATCCCTAAAGAAGTCAACTTGCTTCATCTTGCCATGCTTTGCCCTTCACTAGCGAGGTCTATCTGGAAGATCTAGCTCTACCCTTTCAGAATTGTCTCAAGGGTCAGCTTCTATGAATCAGGTCTTCTGTGATCATTTCTAACTCCACTGAGGTCAAATTAACGACTTCTAGCACATTTCTTTTTATCACACTGAATGCTTCTTATATTGTTGTTTGTTGTTATGTGCCGTCAAGTCGCCTGCGACTCATAGCAACCTTATGTACAACAGCCCTAAACTCTGCTCTGTCCTGTGCCAATCACACTGTCTCCGACACTCCCACCTGCCTTATATGTCTGCCCCTTACTAAACAGTGAACTGATTAGGCCATTTGCTGTCAAATTGCTGGTGGCTCTCATAGTGTTTTACACTGAGCATGCATCGATTGCATACTTACAGATAAATCAGATTAATTCACTGCTGGCTGAGAGAGGTTTCCTCACCACTGCCAAGCGAATGGCAAAGCTGAGACCTACAGCCAGAAATTAGACCACATTTTTCAGCCATAATAAATAACCATGTAATAGTAGCTATGTCAGGCAAAGCACTGGAAACATCAGCAGAACAATAAATTCCAGGTGGAGGAAAGCGGTGCTTCAGAAAGGAGGTTAGATAAGAGGGACTGCAATAAAGCCTAAAACAGCAGGGAGAAAAGGATAGGGCAGAAAAGAGGGCAGAAGGGGTGTAATTCTTGAGGTTCCTTATGTAGGATGCTGGGGAAATGAAGATACTGCCTGCTGGCATGTCAAGGCTGAGCAGGGGTCATGGGGAGACAGAGGAAGTTTTGCATATTCAGCTTTGGTTGTCAGTAGGATCCCCAAGTCTCCAGGAGGACCTGTGGTTCAATGCTTCACTTAGGCATATGCTAAATGTCTGATAATTACAAAGGAAGGTGGTGGCAACCCTAGGATGTTAATAATAGGGGAAGAGAAATGAGAGCTTCCAGCAGTTCCAGAAAAGACCTTTTAAAGATCTTTTAAAGATGAGTCCTCATGCTTTTAAACAATAATATGGCTTCTTCAAGACTGACAGATACTTTTCTCTTTTTAAATTTTTTAAAAAATACTTCTTAGTGCAGGTTTTCAGACTGTACTACCACATTTCTTCTCAAATGCCTAAATGCTGCTTTGCTTAAGGGGGAAATTGGCTTCTTTAGAGAAAGTAAAGGGGACAAGGGGGCTTTGGAAGCATACTGATCTATGTTTTAATCTTGATTCTACCTTTTAGAGCTGAATGAGCATAGGCTCACCCTACTGGCTAACACAGGATACCACTGCAAAGTTACTGACACACAACAGTTAGGAAAAGAAAGCTGGGATGTATACCACTATTAGGTAATTTCTAGAAATACAAGGGCCTTCTGAGATTGGAAAATAGAGGAAACTCAGCAGGAAAAAAGAGAAACAGATGAACAGGCAATTAACAGAAGAGGAAATCCAATAGGTAACAATAAATTAAAGGGCATTTAAATGGAATAGTCGTTATAAAAATGTCAAAATGAGCTACTATTAAACTTCCATACTGCAAATATTGATGATCTCATTGTTGGTGAGTATGTAGCATGTAGGGACACAGGAATCTTAATGCATTGCTGGTGAAATTATAAATGAGTGTAGGCAACCATTTTGAAAAACAATCTCACAGTACTTTGATTTAATAAGTACCTAACTTCCTGCTTGTTCAGAAAGTTTCCTACCTAGTATACATCCCAAAGAAATGTTCATATGGTTCTACCAAGTATCATTTAGGAAGATAATGAATAAGTGGTGCTGGGATTTTGTAGCCAAGAATTAGAAGCAACTTAAGAACACCCACTGGAATACGACATGGTAGTTAGAAGCCTGAACTGCATGTATGACAGTATGAAGACATCTTTTCGTTACTTCTTGAGTTAGATTTATTATTTTGGTCTTTCTTCTCCTTAAGTGTGTGTGTGTGTGTGTGTGTGTGTGTGTGTGTGTGTGTGTGTATACTCTTCTGAGAATTGTTTTAGCTATTTCCTACTATTTTAAAAAAGTTTCTTTCATTATTATTTAACCCAAGTATATAATTTCCATTAGGTTTTGTTCTATAATTAACTACTTATAAGAATCTTTACAAAATTCTAACATACAAGAGGTTGCTTTTCTCTTAACTACAGATTTCTGATTTAATTGCATTGTGGTCAGAGACATGTGAGATATTGATTTTTTAGTAATTAGGAATTAATGCATGATTAATTTCTTTTAAATGTTCACCTGTCATTTAAGATAATATGCTCTCTAACTGTTAGAGGCATGGTTTTTTGCATAGCCTCTTAAACTAAGATTCAAGGTGGTGGTGTTGTTTTGTGTGTCATCGAGTCAGAACCGACTCATAGCTGAGCCTCCAGCGGGTTTTCAAAGGCAGTTAATTGCACGGGAGGAGATTACCCATCCTTCTCCTGCGGAGCAGCTGGTGGCCTTGAACCACGTGCCTTTGGAATTGCAGCGCAGCTTCTTGCCACTAGACCACCAGAGATACTTTCTGTAACTACTATTGGCTTTGAAAGCCATACAGTTTGTCACAGGTACTGTGGCTACTGTCACAGAAAAACTGTCAGAGTCAACATATAAATGATGCTGTGTACCCATGGTGGACAGTGTTGGCTGGAGCTTCCCGACTAAATCAAGCTTGGAAGCAGGAGCGGCATCCACTTCC
>NW_006399799.1:14422856-14424441 GCF_000299155.1 Elephantulus edwardii
GGAAACTCTATGTATGAACAGTGCTCAGGCCGTTCACTCATAGGGTCGCTATGAGTCGTCTACGACTCGACGGCATCAAACAACAACAACAGGCCAAATTTGCCCCATAGGCCATAATTTTCCAATCTCCACTTTATTTAAAGATTTAATTATATTAGTCAAATATTCCATATCTCCCACAATATTGTTTGCTTAACCAGTCAGTTGTTAAGCTATATCAAATGGCCCTTTATACTAATCAATCTATGTATCTTATCATTATGACAATTTTCGTTTTTATATTTTGAAGTTATATTACTAGATAGTAACAAGTTCAAAATTGTTATAGTTTTATGTACTCTTTTATCACTATGCTGTAATCTATTTTTATTTTCATTCTCTAGGTGACCATAGAATCTGCTTGGTTTGAAATGGTCTCACTTAATGCATGCTGTCTCCACAGATCTTATTAATAGCACCTTTTTTCCACTTTGAAGGAACCCTAGTGGCACAGTGGGTTAAGCATTATCCATTAATCCACTTGTTTAACCCACCAGCGGTTGTTTGAGAGAAAGATGAAGAAGTCTGCCTCCACAATGTTTTGTTGTTGTTAGGTGCTGTTGAGTCTAGTACGAGTCATAGTGAACTTATGAGTGACAGATCTGAATCCTCTCCCTTCTCCTGTGCATTCTCACAACCTCTAACACACTTGTCTATTGCTGCAGACACTTCTTCAATCCACCTGATGAAGGGTCTTTCTTTCCTTTCCCGTCTGTCCTCCTTTCCAAGGATGATGGCCTTCACGATGATTTATAACCTTGAAAACCCTATAAGACAACTCTACCGCATCCTACAGACTATCATGCTGTTGTTGTTTCATGCCACTGAGGGTTTTCAGAGGCAGTAACTCACAGAAGAGGAGACTGCCCATCTTTCTACTGCAGAGCAACTGGTAGATTCAAACTGCATGCCGCTGGGTTGGCAGCATAGCTCCTTACCCATTAGTCCATGAAAGCTATCGGTCAGAACTCATTAAAATAGCAGTGGGTTTTAACTCTGAAAAGTTGTTCTTGTTTTTGCTGTTGTTGTTGCCATTGAGTTGCCTATGACTCATAGTGACCCTATGAGATCTGAACCTTATCATAACCTCAGAATTTCTGATATGCTGAGCCCATTGGTGGGCTGTATCAATTTTTCTTATTGAGCTTCTTCCTCTGACCCTCCACCTTTCCCAGCATGACATCGTTTTTCCAGACTGGCTCCTCTTGACAACATTCCCATGTACGTGAGACAAAGTTTCACTATCCTTATTTCTAAGGAGCCTCCTGGTGCCCTTCTTCCAAGAGAGACTCATTTGTTCTTTTGGCAGTCCTTAAGATATTCAGTACTCTTCTCTACCACCACAATTCAAAGACACAGATTCTTTTTCTCTCCAACTTTCACATACATATGAAGTAATTGAAAATACCATCGCTTAGGTGTTCCGTAGTCTTTAAATTGGCATTGTTACTCTTTAATACATTGAAGAAGTCCCTGACAGCAGATTTCCCCCATTGCAACATGTCTTTTATTTTTTTGACTGCTGCTATCATGGGTATTGATTGTG
>NW_006399799.1:14427331-14462628 GCF_000299155.1 Elephantulus edwardii
ATTTGCTCCTCTCCTTGAAAAGCAAAACTCCCTCATTGGTACACAATCCCCCCCGCACCTCCCCCAATCCCACCCCCAGCCCCAAATATAATCTATGTATTCTTTTAATTTTTTTATGCTTCCTGCATCGTTTGAGATATTGTCCATGGAATCCTTCAGGATTGCAACTCAAGGCTTGATTTTGTTTCTCAATTCTTTCAACTTCAGAAATGCCAAGACTTCTTTTTTATTTTCTAACTCTAGCTCTTTGAACATTTAAATTCTTTTAAACTCTGAAAAAGTACCTATTAAAACAATAGGTTATACAGTCATTTTTTCCTTCTTTTTTATCTTTAACATCATTTGTGTTAGCCAGTTATTCTATTATAATAAAACAGCTACACTAGTTTTCTTCTGGTAAATAGCTCTCCATATAAATTAAAACTTATAAATATTTATTTTTCTATTTATTCTGGTGGCCTACTAGCAATAAACTGCACTGCAATCCCAAAGGCACATGGTTAAAATCCACCAGCTGCTCCTCAGGGGAAGAATGGGTAATCTCCTAACTCACCAGAAGGTCAGCTATGGGTCAGTTCCAATTCAATGGTAAAAAACAACAACTTGTATTTTGAATTTTCTCTCTCTCTTTCTTTTAGGTAAAAACAGAGTCTTGTGGTCACCTTGAAGTCACAGTACAAATTATCAAATTAAAAATCTAGGCTCATCTAATCCTAGATGTTAATCCCTTAAAATGTTAGCTCCATACTGATGTGCCATATGCAATAATGGCTACCCGTGGTGGACAGTGTTTGGTGGAGCTTCCCGATTAAAACAAGCTTGGAAGCAGGAGTGGCATCCACTTCTGAAATGGCTTGCCTCCAGAAACTCTATGAACAGTGCTCAGGCCTTTCGTTCTTAGGGTCGCTAAGAGTCATCTATGACTCGGCTCACCTAACAACAATAACAACAACAACATAGAGAGAGCTACACTGGCCTGGTGGACAGAAAGTTATGCTACCAACCTGAAGGTGAGCGATTTTAATCTGCAGTCATCAGGCCTGGTTCAAACTGTTTTTCTGTCAAACATTCTTCTAGGTAGTATAGCACTGGTCTGTGCATTGCTGTACAAAGGTAACTCATGGTTGCTGTGATGCTAAACACTGTGACACTGATGTGCTAAATGTGATAATGGTTACCCATGGTGGACAGTGTTTGGTGGAGGTTCCCTATTAAAACAAGCAGGAGTGGCATCCACTTCCAAAATGGCTTGCCTCTGGAAACTCTATGAACAGTGCTCAGTCCTTTCATTTCTAGGGTCACCATGAGTCGTCTACGACTCGACAGCACCTAACAACAACAACCTTTCTACAAACATGGCACTGAAAACAAAGAAGGAAACCTGCCCCTCTCAAAACTGAAGCCAAAGCAAAGGTATTAAAGGCCAAGAAGGCAGTCCTGAAGGGCATCCACAGCCACACACAGAAAAAAAGATGATCTGCACATCATCCACCTTCAAATGGCCTAAGACACTGAGAGGCTGAAAGCAGCCCAGTTATCCCCACTTGACCACTATGCCATCATCAAGTTTCCTCTGACCACCGAGTCAGCCATGAAGAAGATAGAATATAACATGAAGAAGATAGAATATAACAGCACACTTGTATTCATTGTTGATATCAAGGCCGAAAAGCACCAAATCAAACAAGCTGTAAAGAAGCTCTATGACTTTGATATGGCCAAGGCCAGCACCTTGATTAGGCCTGATGGAGAGAAGAAGGCCTATGTTTGACTTGCTCCTTACTATGATGCTTTGGATGTTGCCAACAGAATTGGGATCATCTAAACTGAGTCCAGCTGGCTAATTCTAAATATAAATTTTTTCTCACTAAAAATAAGAATCATTTTAAAAGAGTAAGCTCCACAAGGAAAAAAAAAACCTCTTTATGTACTTTCCCCCCCACCGTTAAATCCCCAGTGTTGACTAATGGCTGGCACAGAGTAGGCACTCAATGAATATTTATTAAACACATGAATCTTCTATGCTAGACAGGCAGGTGGTAGGTAGGAACTTGAGATCACGAAAGGGGAATAATCAGCTTCCTTTATTTTTGCCCTTGTCCCTTCTTCTTGTTCCTGAGAGGTTGGAGCACAAAATGTGGGAAAATTCCCACTTGGTTTTTACCTAATATAGCTGTAGGCAGACTTTGCACCCTCTAAGCCAAGTACAAGCTAACACTGAAGTTAGTTAGGATCTCTAGCCAGGGCTTCTGGCTACAAAACCCCTGATATGGAAGATGCACGCGTCTCCTGCTGTCCGCGCCTTTCTCCAGCCCATTAAGAGGTTCACACCATGGGAATTCACACTGTCTTCTCCAACAGGTCTTTAGCTGGCTCCAGTGTGATTCTCTCTGTCTGGTTAGCATCTTGTCCATGGAAAGCATCCATGCACTTCTGTTACAGTGGAGTGAAATGCAAATACTTCCTAAATATAATCCTCCACCTCCTCCTTTGCCAGAGGCCACTTTAGCTTCTTAGATCTTCATCAGACACTGCATCACCCCTTCTCCCAACTGCAGGAAACAAAATTAGAATATCTGAGGAGTCCAGCCAGAGACCCCCTGTCGAACCCCAGAGCCACAGACACAATAGACTGAACGGTCAGGTTAAGCATGCTAACTTCTCTGTCCTAAGGAGGTAGAATTTCAATGACTTCCAAAATTCTCCCAGGATCACCTTTTCTAAATCCTCACTTCAATCCCTTTATTATATACTGAATCTGACTGACAGGTCTCAGAGACCTAGAATCCATTTTCAAAGACTTTCTTTGCATATGAAACAATATTTGGATTTAGCATCTCATTCAGAAATCAACATAATCAGTCAAAACTTAAGTTTAACATCATGTTTTAGTTGTATAGACTAATGACTCTCTTATTGCTTAATCTTAAAACTTTTAAATATACTTCCTAAGGTCTGAAGTTAGCCCAATTCTGCTAATATGACCAGAACGTCAAAATATTTACATGCTAAACATGCTAAAGGAAAACAGAGAAAAATACTTTCACCTTTCAGTTATTGTTATCCATATATGGTTTACTAAAGCTCAAATTTTCATCGTATTTTAAATCTCACTGTCACTAAGTTGATTCCAACTCACAGGGACCCTGCACTGGGTTTTCATGGATGTATTTCCTAATAGGAAGAGACAGAGAGTACCTGGTGGATCCCAATCAATCTTCTTGGTTAATAGTCTGACACGTCACACACTACATCACCAGAGGACATGTTATGTAAAATAGTGAATTCCTTTTTATACTTTCTCACCGTGTTACTGATTTATCTCTTCACTGTTATTCTTTCTTCTCTCCTGAGTTCAACTTTCTTCTACCTGAAGTTTATTCTATAGCAAGGGACCAGTCGTTGGAGAGGGACATCATGCTTGGGAGGGTGGAGGGGCAGAGCAGGAGAGGAAGGCCCTCTATGAGGTGGATTGATTCAGTGACTGGGGCAATTGGGATGGGTGTATTGGAGATGGTGGGATTGGCACAGGACAGAGCAGAGTTTAGGGCTGTTGTACATAGGGTTGCTATGAGTCAGTCACAAGTGACTCGACGGCACATAACAACAACATGTCTTTATTTTGTCCTTCTTTCTGAAGGGTGTGCTTGTTGTTGTTATGTACCATCTTGTCATGGTTAACTGAACAGCTGACTCTGCAGGCGTTTTCAGAGGCATTAAATCGCATGGGAAACTGTCCTTTCTACCGCAGAACAGCTAGTGGATTTGAAACCCCTACCTCTGGGTTGGGCAGCACAACTTCTTACCACTAAGCTACTAGGTGTAATCTTCTTTGTTGATAGCTATTTTCACTCTGCAATTTGAAGTTATAATTGCATGCGAGTCGATATGGGTCTTCTAGTGCTGTGATATCTCTGCCAATTTAACAACTTTTCCTTTCTAGATAACCTGTTTCCTCTCCAGTTCAGTTTTGGGGGCTTAAAAAAATATCTTTTTGTCTTTGGTATTTAGCAGTTTTATCATGATATGACATTTGGCAGTTTTATCATGTTATATATGTATATAAAATAATTTTCATTTTGTTCACCCTGCTTAGAATTATCATAATCCCTGCTTCTACAAATCCATGTCTTCAATTACTCTGTCCAGCCATTGCTTATTTGCATACTGTTCCTTCTCCATGTTTTCAAGGGGTTTTTTGTTGTTATTTGGGGAGGAGGTTGCTTTTGGTGGTTGCTTTTTCTATTCTTAAATATATTCTGGGTTTTCTCTTTCCTTTCATATTTTACATATTTTTAACTCTGTCCTATAATGTTGATAATTTATTTAGTTGTACTTTTTAGTTTGTTGTCCCACCCCCACCCCCGTGTCTTACCAGATTATATGTTCATCAACTGATTTTTAAGATCAATAAATATAACCAGATGTAAAAGTTCTGATAGGGTTTCTAGTCTAGCTAAATAAATTCTTATCACATTGAATTTTCTACAGACAAAAACCTAAAAATTCTGGGAGGAAAATATAAACAGCAATTACCAAGAAGCATTGCATAGTGTAACCACAGGTAGATTCTCAAGGGGAGTCAAGGGAACTTCATGGGGTAAGTTTACTGATGTTGTAAATTTTAGGCTAAGGTCTTGGTTAGTACTTGTGAAGCGGCTAAAACTCCAACACTGACAGACATAGGAAGTAAGGAGTAAATACAGAAGATAGAGCCAGAAATAGAGTCCCAGATTTTGTGTAAAAAAAAAAATCTATCTAAATAAATCTCTGAATTAACCCCTGAACCATGTGCACGCAGATAATACCCAAAAGGCCTATCTAAGTGCAAACAAAACTAAATTTATATTTAATTAAGACCCAACAAATGGTGTTTTCTGTTTGGATTCAATCAAATTGTTGTTATTAAGTACTATCAAGTTGACTACAACTGATAGTGACCCTATAGACAGATCTGAACCTTCTCTATCCTGTGTCATCCTCATGAGCTCTATCCTGCTCAAGCCTATTGTAGTTACTGCGTCAACTCATTTCGTTGAAGGTCTCCTCTCTTTCACCAATCTCCACCTTTCCCAGAATGATATCTCTCTCCAAGGACATGACGTCCCTCTCTAAGTTTCTTCCTGAAAATATGCCCGGAGTAAGTGAGACAAAATTTGACCCGCCTTGCCTCTAACCAGCACTCGGGTTGCTCTTCTTCCAATACAGATTTGTTTGCTCTTTTGGTGGCCCATGGTGTATTCAATACTCCTCTCCACAGCCACAATTCAAAAGCCTCAATTCCTCTTTTTTAAAATAATTTTTATTAATTTTAATGAAAGTCAACAAGACAGGGTTTCCAGTCATTCGTTGTTGCACTTCTCTCCCTAACCACTCTCTCCCCCAATTCACTCTTCTCCTTGAAAAGAAAAAGAAAAACTCTTTCATTGTTATGCAATTCCTCCCCACCCCATGTCCACTCCACTATACAGCCTTCACTCTGAACTTCTGTAATGACAAGAATATCCATTAATATATCCCTTTTAAACAGTTCTCTCCCTCATCTGTTTCAATTCTTCTTCAGTCATCCTTATTCACTGTCTAACTTCCAAATGCATAGGAAGCAATTGAAAATACCACGGTTTGGATCAGATGCACCTTAGCCTTTACATTTTTATCTTTGCTAAGCACTTCTGAGAGGTCCTTGATAACAGATTTTCCTAGTAAATATATCTTAAAGATAAACATATCTTTTCATTTCTTGACTGCTGCTACCAAGGGTGTTGATTACGTATCCAAGTAAAATTAAATCATTGATGTCAATCTTTTCTCCATCTGTCATAATGTTATCTATCTATTGGTCCTATGGTAAGGATTTTTGTTAGAAGATGAGATGTAACCCATGCTGAAGACTGCTGTGTTCAATCTTCTGCAGTAAGTGCTTCAAGACTTCTTCACTTTCTGTAAGCAAGGCTGTGTCATCTGCATAATGCAGGTTGTTGATGAATCTTCCTCCAATCTTGAGATCACATTCTTATTCATCTAGTCCAGCTTTTCAAATTATTTGTTCAGCATACAAATCGAGTAAGTATGGAGAAAGGATATAATCTTGACCCACACTTTTTCTGATTTAAAACTATGTAGTGTTCCTTGTTTTATTTTTTCAGACAACGGCTCCTTGATCTAGGTTTAGGATTCATATGAGCACAATTAAGTATTCTAGGATTCCCACTCTCTCGCCTTATCTATAATTTATTATGATCCACATAGTCAAATGCACTTGCTGAAGCACTAAAACATAAATAAGCACTGTTCTGGTATTCTTCACTATCAGCAAAAAATCAGCCTGACATCAGCAAAAATATCTCTCATGATCAAGCAAACTAATCATGAGCAAAAGCCACAAATCAATATAACATCTACCTTTGAAGTCTTTAAAGGAATTCTACGTTTCAACCATATAACAATCACAATGCCCAAAATTCTTGATAGAGTTTGTCCACAGTTATTTGACATATGAAGAAGGAAAACGTGACCCGTTCTCAGGAGAAAAGACAATTAACAAAGACCAAACCCACGATAACACAGATGTTGTAATCACCAGACAAGATTTTAAAAATAGCTATTAAAACTATGTTTATAAAGAAAAAATGCTCAGTGAATGGCAAAATAGAGAACATGAGTTATCAAAGAAGACCTGTTGTTATGTGCTGTCCAGTTCCTTGCAACTCATAGCAACCTGAAACCTGCTCTATCCTATGCCAACTTTACTGTCTCTGCCACACCTACCCTCATTATCTCAGTCACTGATCAATCCATCTCACCAAGGGTTTCCCTCTCTTACTCTGATCTCCATCCTGCTAAGAATGATGTCCCTCTCCAAGGACTGGTCTCTCCTTGCAACATGTTTAAAGTATGTCAGACAAAGCCTCAGAATTATTACATCAAATTATGAGAGGTATAAACATAATATCTGAAATAAATTCACTAGACAGGCTTAACAGGATAGCAGAGATGATAGAAGGGATAGATGGTGAACTCAAAGATAATGGAAATTATCCACTCTGAATAACAGATATTAAAAGACTGAAAACAAACAGAACCTTGGGAATCAATGGGGGTAATAGTAGTAGATTTAAAATACATGTATTTCCAGTCCAGGAAGAAAAAAAGAAAAAAAGACAGCAGAAAACACGTGAAGAAATGCTGAATGAAATTTTGGTTAAAAAAAAAAAAGTTACAGATTAAAAAACCGCAGTTGTGGTAAAATGAGTTGTTTTATATGGCCTTTGCATTGGCTCTTTGGAAACACAGCTTGGGAGATCTTCCCCCATGCCTGAAGTTTAGGCCTAGGTTTTTTGCACAGCTTTTCTTTTTTTAAAAATTTTATTTTATTAATTTTAATGAACATTTACAGAAATTTTAGATTTCCATTCATTCATTGTTGCACTTTTCTCCCTGTCCACCCCTCCCTCAGTTTGCTCTTCTCTTTGAAAAGTAAAAGAAAAATTCCTTCATTGGTATAAAAGCTCCCCACCCTGAGTACCCTCCACTATGCAACCTTCATTCTGGACTCTTGTGATAACCATAATACCCTATCATATATCGCTTTTAAACTGTTCTCTCTCTCATCTGTTTCAATGCAGTATACATAATTTATCCAGTTTTTCTCAGTCTTACCCCAACCCTAATGTCAGTTCCATTCTACAACAGTGGCACTATGCAGTTTGTCTTTTTGTGATTGAGATATTTCACTCAGCATAATGTCCTCCAGGGTCACCCATTTTGAATAATATTGCATGAGTTTCTTGTTTTTCAATGCAGCATTAGTATTCCATTGTGTGACTATACCAGAGCTTCTCTATCCATTCATTTGTTGATGGGCACTTAAGTTATTTCCAATTCCTTGCCATTGTGAACAAAGCCACAATAAACATGGGTGTGCATATATCTGCTTGGATAGCGGTTATGCACTGCTTTTCTAATCTAAAAAGGTTTTGTCCAGGTTGAATAACTTTCCTCAGTAAATCATAAAGGAGTTGTAGTTTGGTAATTTTTGCCTGATCCTGCGTTGTAGCCTACTCGGGGATTGGTCAGCGCTCTGCAGGGATTGGTCAACAGACTATGCAAATAAAGTATCTCTAGCTTATTAAGCTAATAAATATCTGAGAAGGTCAGCTGCTGTCCCTGGAAGGAATGCCATCACTTGAACTAGACAAGGATGTATATACACAGTCAAAACTGCAGAAGTTTTTAAACACAAAGAAATGGGAAGTAGACAGAAGTAGAAAGCAGAAAGAAAAAAAGAGAGGCAAAAAGAGATGAGTGAAGAAACCTCAAAAAAATTGATTGAGAGTTGCAGCATTGAATACATTTAGAAGGTCTGGCAGAAACCTTGTGTTAGAGCCAGTCAAGATAGGCCCAGAAAAGATCCTGTGGAAGAGTTGATAACAGGGAAGTTCAAGGCACAGAAAGAAAGGCTTGTCTGCTTCCATTGTCAAGAAAGAGATCTGGCCTGCATGAAGAAGGGAAGAAAGAGCTCTCTGGCTTCCAGACGTCACTAACAAACTTCCTAATCTTGATCCTCAGTTTCAGCCTGTCAGTTTCTTAATAAACATCTTAAGGATGGTCTATGAGTTCTGTGTGGTCATTACAACAGATTGTTGAAGTCTCCAAAGTACAACTCAAGGACACTTAACAACAATAACAACAACAACAACAAAGTACAATCCTGTGAGTTATAGTATACTATCCATACACAAAGAAGGAAGATCTGTTAATATGACTATTATCCAAATATATGTACCAACAATGAAAGTCAAAGAGAGAGACTGAGATTTCTGCCAATGTTTGCAGTCTGAAATTGATAAAACATGCAATCAAGATGCATTAATAATTATGAGTGACTGAAATGCAAAAGTTGGAAAGAATCGTGGTCAGAAAATATAATCTTGATAACAGAAATAAGGCTGGACATAGAATGACTGAATTACATAATTAAAATTATTTATTCATTTAATACATTTTTTGAAAAACACAAGATGTGACTTTACATATGGACCTCAACTGATGGACTGTATAGGAATCAGATTGACTACATCTGTGGAAGGAATTATTGGGGAAGTTCAATATCAGTAGTTAAAACCAGGTCAATGGCTTTCTGTGGAACAGACCTTCAATTAATCAATTTAAGTGTAAGTTTAAATTGAAGTTGAAGAAAATTAAAACAATCCCACAAGAATAAAAATATGAACTTAAGCTTTTCCTACATGAATTTTAAAATCACTTGCAGAATAGGTTTAAGGCATTGAGTGCTAATGATTGAAGAGCAGATAAGCATAGGATGATATCAAAGATATAATCCATGAAAAGAGCAAAATGTTGTTACAAAGACAGAGGGGAAAAAAGACCGAAACATATGACAAAAAAAGAGACTTTGAAAATTGCACTAGATTGTCAAAAAACAAAAACAAGGAGAAAAATGTAGGAGTAATAGATGAATAGAAGATGACAAAGGACAGCTTGAGAAGACAAAGCAAAATATTAAAACAAAATGTGCAAAGAACTGGTACTAGAGAATAAGAAGAGAACAACTTACAAATTCAAGTCTCAAGTTGCAATATTGAGGGGCAAAATTTTGAATGATCCAGAAAGCATCAAACGAAGATGGAAGGAATGAATAGTCTCTGTATCAAAAATAATTGGTTGACACTGAAAAATTTCTGTAAGTATCATATGAACAAGAACCAGTGGTAATGAATGATCACGTTCAAGCTGCACTGAAAACAACGGCAACAAGTAAGGTCTCAGGAATTGATGTGATATCTACTCGAAAGATTTTTAAATTCAGGGGAATAGGCTCAAGGTTCTATTTTGGTTCTTGTGGGATTGTTTTGTCAGTTTAAGCTTGCATATGAATATTTGCAAGGAGTAGTGAAGGAAGAAGTGGAAGCTGCATTGAAGGCATTGGCAAAAAATAAGGCCCTAGGAATTACTGGGATACCAATTGAGTTATTTCAATTAACAGATACAGCCTTGGGTGCACTCACCAGTCTCTGCAAGGAAATTTGGAGGATAGCTATTAGGCCAACAGATTGCATGATGTCCCTATTTGTTCCCATTCTCAAAAAAAGTGATTCAAGTGAATGTGGAAACATATCATTGATATCACATGCAAGCAAAATAGTGCTAAAAATTATTCAAAAAATGGCTAGAACATTACGTAGATAGGGAACTTTCACAAGTTCAAGCAGGATTTGGAAGAGGCTGTGGCACCAGAGATATCATTGCTGATTTCAAATAGATCCTGGCTGAAAGTAAAGACTGCCAGAGAATATCTATTTGTACTTTATTGACTATGCAAAGGAATTTGGTTGTGCAGATCATGACAAGTTCTGGATAACATTGAGAAGAATGGGAGTCCCAGAGAATTTAATTGTGTTTGTGTGAGACTTATACATAGGATGCTGTTCTGAGAACAGAGTAGAACACAGCATAGTTTAAAATTAAGAAGGGAATGCTTTAGGTTTGTATTTCCATACCTATTTAATCTCTATGCTGAACAAACTATTCAAGAAGCTGGACTCTGAAGAGAAATATGCCATCAGGATTGGAGGGATACTCATCAATAGCCTGTGTTGTGCAGGTGACACAACCTTGCTTGCTGAAAGTGAGGAGGACTTGAAGCACTTGCTGCAGAAGATCAAGGAATGCAGCCTTCACTACAGATTGCATCTCAATGTCAAGAAAACAAAGATTCTTATCATTGGACCAATAGGCAATATCATGATGGATGGAGAAGAGATTGATAGTGTCAACAACTTTATTTTGCTTGAATTCACAATTAACATTCTTGGTACCAGCAGTCAGGAAATAAAAAAGACACATTGCACAGGGAAAATCTGCAGTTAGGGAACACTCCAAATTGTTGTGGAGTAATGATGTCAGTTTAAGAACCAAGGTACATATGATTCAGGATATGGTCTTTCCAGTCACTTGTTATGCATCTGAGAGCTGGACAATGAATAGGGATGACAGAAAAAGAATTTATGCCTTTGAGTTGTGGTGTTGGAGAATAGCACTGAACATCCCATGGATGGCCAAAAGAACAAAAAATACATCTTGGAGAGGGTGTATCTGGAGTGCTCTTTGGAGGCAAGAATGATGAGGCTTTTTCTCACATACTTTGGGCATGTTGCTAGGAGGGAATATTCCTTGGGGAGGGGCACGATGCTTAGAAGAGTGGAGGATCAATGAAGGAGAGGGAGACCCCTGACCAGGTGGATTGACACAGTGAATGCCACAATGGGATCTCGTGTGTCAGGAAGTATGAGGATGGCACAGGATAGGACACGGTTCAGATCAGTCGTTCACAGGGTTACTATGAATCATACTCGACTCAACAGCACCTAACAACATGCGTAACTTATGGTCTATTTCACAGTCAGCACCAGGACTGGTTTTGATTGCTGATATTGAGCTTCTCCAACAGTTTCTTCCACAGATGGAGTCAGTCTGATTTCTGTGCAGTCCATTAGCTGTTAGCATGTTTCAACTAATAGAGTTAACCCTGGACATGCTCACCAGTTTATGCCAGGAAATTCTGAGGGCAGTTACTTGGTCAAGGGACGGGAAAAGTTCCATACTGGTTGGATCATTCTTAGGAATAAGCGCCAATATGATTATCTATTTTTGGGAATTAGATTATCTCATTCTTGGAAATGAGAATCAATATGATTATCTATTATCTACTTGAGCAATAAAACCTAAGCCCCTGTTGTTGTTGTTGTTATGTGCCATCAAGTCGCTTGCAACTCATAGCGACCCTATGTACAACAGCCCTAAGCTCTGCTCTGTCCTGTGCCAATCGCACCATCTCCGATACACCCATCCCAATTACCCCAGTCACTGAATCAATCCACGTCATAGAGGGCCTTCCCCTCCTGTGCTGTCCCTCCACCCTACCAAGCATGATGTCCCTCTCCAAGGACCTGTCCCTCCTTACAACATGTCCAAAGTATGTTAGACAGAGCCTCAGAATCCTTGCCTCCAAGGAGCCGCCCGGTTTAACCCTTTCCAGGATGAATCTGTTTGTTTTCTTAGCAGTTCATGGTACCCTCAATACTCTTCTCCAGCACCACAGCTTAAAGGCATCAATTCTTCTTCTATCCTCCTTAATCATTGTTCAACTCTCTGATGCATAACAAGTGATTGCAAAGACCATGGCCTGTATCAGGCATACCTTAGTATCCAGAGAGGAACCATCATTCTTCAGTACTTTGGAGAGGTCCCTAACAACAGACTTTCCCATTGCAATATGTCTTTTAGTTTCCTGACTACTGGTGCCAAGAGCCAAAGGCGGGTGACTTTTAATCCATGGCCCTTGGGCCTGTCTTTCATTGTTTTTGTTCAGACATTCCTCTAGTTCGTATAGCCCTGGTGTACAAGTTGCCGTACAGCAGTCACTTGAGGTTGCTGTGAGGCTGAACACTGACGTTGATGTGTCAAATGCGTTAATGGCTGGTTACCCAATGCGGACAGAGAGTGGGGTGGAGCTCCCCGATGAAAACAAGCTTGGAAGGAGGAGTGGCACCCACTTTCATAATAGTTTGTCTCCAGAAACCCTACGAACCTGAAGAGAGGAAGAAAGGCACCTAAGCATCGAGGACTCTCCTTCATAGGGTTGCTATGAGTCACCTGCGACTCGACGGCACTTAACAACAATAACAACAACTGGTGCCAAGAGTGTTGACTGTGGAGCCAAGAAAACTAAAGCTGTGTACAATCTCAATCTCTTCACCATCCATCCTGATGCTGCCAATTGGCCCAGTGGTGAGAATCTTTGTCTTCTTGACATTGAGCCTCAATCCATATTGGAGGCTGACTTTGAGTCTATCCCTGAAGCCCCTATATTACCAAACCAATGGTCGTCCCCACACTAGCCACAGTGTAAGCTCATACAGTCATTCTTGGTTTTGATTCTCTATCAGTTTGGCAATCCCTGAAGATTTCTTGGGAGCTCAATTATGCATATAATAGGTTGCCTGTTGTATTTCAGCCAGAATTGCAGGAGTTTTCAGGCAAAATGCTTTCCAAGCATTCCAGTTCCCACATTTCTGGAAATAGAAGTCAGGAGCTAGACACTTAACCTCTACACAATATCATGTCCTCCTTTGATCAAAGGCTTCCAGTGATTCACCAAACCCTTTATAATTCTTGCTTCAGTTTGATTTTTCAACATTATTCACTATTCTCATAATCAAATATAAAATTGAACTATCCAAAATTGCCCCAGAATTTCTTTTCTAAATGGTGACATTTAAAAAAAACCAACCTTTAAAAATCTTTAAATATTTTAAACTATTCTCTCCCTCATCGGCTTCAATGGAGATAATAGTTTAAAATTAATATCTTTTAGGGCATTATGATTATCATAAGAGTACGGAATGAGGGTTGCAGAGTGGAGTATACTTGGGGTGGGGGTGGGATGTGTGGGATTGGGGGGCGGATTGTGTACCAATGAGTTTTCCTTTTGCTTTTCAAGGAGAGGAGCAAACTGGGAGTGGGGGGGGGGAGGGGGGTGGGTGGGTAGAAAAGTGCAACAATAAATGAATGGAACTCCAAAAAAAATCTTTAAATATTTAGAGATTTAAATATTTAGAAATTGACAAGGTGACATTGACAAGAAATTGACAAGAGGTCTCATCTACATTTTACCCAGTTTTCCACAATATCTATATCTTTAACTATAGTACAACTTCAAAATCAAGCGAACAACATTGGTGAAATGCATATGTATAGTTTCATATAATTTTATCACTTGTCAGGGGTGTGTCCTGTCTCCATACCTCTTCAATCTGTATGCACAACAGATCATTGGGTAGGCTGGACTTTATGAGAGAAAATGTGGTATCAGGATTGGAAGAAGACTCATCAACAACCTGTGTTGTACAGACAACACAACCTTGCTTGCTGAAACAGAGGAGGACATGAAGCATTTGCTGCAGAAAGTCAAGGACTCAAGAACAAACTGGGAGGAGGGTAGAGAGAATAGTGCAACAATGAATGAGTGGAAGCCCAAAATCTCTGTAAATGTTTATGAAAATTAATAAAATATAATTATAGGGAAAAAAAGTCAAGGACTGTATTCTTCACTACAGATTGAAGCTAAACATCGAGAAGACAGAGATTGTCACCACTGGGCCATTTGGAAACACCAGGATAGATGGAGAAAAGATTGAGGTTGTTAACAATTTCCGCTTCCTTGGTTCCACAATCAAACACTCTTGGCATCAGCAGTCAAGAAATCAAAAGACAAATTGCTTTAGGGAAATTTGCTGTCAGGGACCTCTCCAAAGTGCTAAAGAGTAAGGGTATCCGTCTATAGACTAAGGTGCACCTGATTCAAGCCATGGTCTTCACAATTACTTGCTATGCATCAAAGAGCTGTCCAGGATGGCAGAAGAAGAATCAATGCCTTTGAGTAGTGGTGCTGGAGAAGAGTCTTGATACCATTGATTGCCAACAGAACAAACAAGCTTGTCTTGGAGACGAAAACCAAGCTGTTCTTTGGAGGCAAGAATTTTAAAGCTCTGTCTCACATACTTTGAGTACGTAACTAGGAGGGACGGGTCCTTGGAGAAGGACATCATGCATGGAAGGGCAGAGAGTCAGTGCAAGAGAAGAAGACCCCAGATGAGCTGGATTCACACAGTAACTAGGGAAATGGGGATGTGTCAGAGATAGAGACTGGCTTAGGATAGGGTAAGGTTCAGAGCTATTGTACATAGCATTATTATGAGTCACAGGTGACTTGAAAGCACATGACAACAAAAAGAACAACATACAGGTTCATGTAATCATCATCATAGTCAAGATTCACACCTGTTCCATTATCAAAGATCTTCATTATGCTGTACCTTTGTAGTCCCAGACACATTTCACCATCCCCGAATCATATGGAAACACCTTTGATAAAGGAGGCTCTTAATTCTTGTAGGAAAAAAAAGCATGGACTGTGGTTAACCAGGTAGACCAAAATGTATGGTAATTTGAGCCATTTTTCTTATCTCTCCATACAGTAATCACACTATGTATATAAATGTTAATATGTGTATACATACATGTGCCCACATATTATATACATATAAATACACTTACACTTTTAAATAACATTTCCTTTCACTTGTAAGATGGTTTAATCTATTTTGAATTAACTCTTTCAAAGTTTCACAGACAGTGTGTACATAACCAGTATCTATCTCTGGTCTTCTCACAATTATTCTTTTCAGTAGAAGCAGATATTTTTAATGATATTTTCATAAGTTATGGTTATTGATAACATCTTAATTTCCCCCATTCGTTTTAGCCAATAAGGACCCAAGGGTGGAGGGAATACTTGGTTTATCATAGGCAACAACATTTTTTGGGTGTGTCTTTAAAATTCTGTAGTGATGAGTTAAGTGTGCAGCTGGCCTAGAGGCTCCTGTGCAGTGGTTCGACTCTAGAATCTGGTTTCTCATGTCTTTATGAGGGTAAGGAAAGGTTTGGGGTCTGTGCTGGTTTGCGTTTGTTATTGGTTTTAATGTTAGAATGAACATTCTTTAAGTGGTTCAGCAGTCATTTGTCTATTTGCTGTAGTGAATAATTTGGAGTTGCTATAATGCTGAACACTGTGCCATAGTTGTGTCAAATACCATAATGGCTAACCACCATGGACAGTGTTTGGAGGAGCTTCTAGATTGATTCAGGTTTGGAAGCAGGAGTGGCACCTACTTCCTAAACTAGACACCTCTGGAAACTCTATAAATTCTATCAACATAAAGAAATGATGTTAATTATAGCACAGAGTTCAGGTGTTTTATTCATAGGGTCGTATTAGGCCTGACAACACTTAACCTTGACTTAAACTTGACTGCTAAGTGAGACTAGTGGTGTTATATTCTGGAGAAACACTCTTCTACTTTGTACATCACCCTTTGTCAATTTGCTGTATTGAGGTAATCTGGGTTTTCTGTGATGCTGAACCTTGTGTCATTGAGGTGTGAAATAACATAATGGTTTCTCAACGTGGACAGTATTTGGTGGAGCTCCCTGTTTAAAACAGGTTTGGAAGCAGGAGTGACATCCACTTCCTAAATCACATGCCTATGGAAACTCTGAACTTGGAGAAATGACGATATTTATAGAAAGACATTAGGTCTTTTTCTTATGGAGTCGCTATGAGTCGTGCTCGACTCAATGGCTATCAACAACAGTTTAAGGAAACTCTCGTCACATAGTGCTTGGTAGCTAACTGAAAAGCACTGACCAGCGTTAAAACCCATTGGCCACTCCTCAGGAGAAAGATGTGGCAATCTGATTCTATAAAGACTAGACACATAGAAATTCTATGGGGCAGCTCTACTCTGTCCGGCTGTCAGTCAGAATTGACTCCACAGCAACAGATTTGAATTTTTTGGTGTGCTTTATTCTGCAGTGTATAGAAAAATTCAGTTACATAAAATTGACTGTGAAATAAATTCTGATAAAACAAATACTAATTTTCCAATGAATTCTATTCTAAAATGAATCTATCTACCAACAGATTTTGTTTTGATCCAGCACTTGCCTAAGCATATCTGCACACCATTCTTTGACTGGTTTGTGCTCAATCCCAGAAGCTCTGAGCTCCATTTATTTTGGGCTGGGCTTCAACACCAATTCTAGCATCAGTTAGCTTGGCTCATGAATCTTACCCAAGATGAATTTCTGCTCTACATTTGAGGAAATCCCCTTTGTTAGATTAGTATGTATATTTGCCTAAATCATCAAAACGAAGGTACCCTTTATCTAATGCTCTGAAGCAACAAACATATGCTTAAAATAATATGCATGTAACATTTATCATGGGTTGACATCGTGAGGTAGATCCTATTTTTATTCCTATTTCATATGTTAAAGCACAGATAGGCTAAGCCACTTTTCCCAAATCACACAATTTAAAAAGTGATAGAACTTTAATTCAAATCAATCTAGTTCCTATCAACTGCTTATATACACTCATGGCTTTTAAACACTAATCTCATCCTATAGCCTGAAATGGATTTGATACTCTTGATCAATTCCTTCATATCATGGGCTGAGTTCTTTATTTTGATTTATGACTGATTAATAGACACATTAGCTCTGGTAGTTTAATGGTAAGGGATTGTGCTGGCAACCCAAAGGCACAAAGGTATGCAGTTGAAATCCATCACCTGCTCCTCAATGGGTGAACCCATTTACTGTCTCCAGAACCCTGCTGGAAGGTCAGCTATGAGTCAATTCCAACTCAACAGTACATAACAACAACAGTGCATACACATAATAAAGCATTAAGTTAGTTTTGTTAGTAAAGGCATATGAATATATTGCTCCAGAGTCCTTATATATTTGACAAAGGTTTTCTGTTGCTTTTACAGGGGAGTAACAACTTGCCTGATGTAGAATTCATAGGGTTTTCTTATTGCCTACAAAGGCCAAAAAAACCAAACAGATTCATCCTGGAGAGGGTTAAACCAGGCTACTCCTTGGAAGCAAGGATTCTGGGGCTTCGTCTGACATACTTTGGACATGTTGTAAGGAGAGACAGGTCCTTGGAGAGAGACATCATGCTTGGTAAGGTGGCAGGACAGCGCAAGAGAGGAAGACCCTCTGTGAGGTGGATTGATTCAGTGACTGGGGTAATCGGGATGCGTGTGTCAGAGGCCATGTGCGAGTGGCACAGGATAGAGAAGGATTTAGGGCTGTTGTACATAGGGTCGCTATGATTCGCAAACGACTCAACGGCACATAACAACAACAACAACAACACAAAGGCCCTAAATTACCCCAATTTGTTCTTTGTTCATCTGAGATTTTGTTTTCTGTGTGGATGCTATTACTGACTCAAAAACATTCTCTCTTCTATTTACTCCTCCTTGACGTTGCTGTTAGATGCCATTCAGTCACCAACAACCCACAGCGATCCTATGAGTGACAGAGCCAAACCGTGCCCTATCCTGTGCCATCTTCACAATCTCTAAGATGCTCAGCCATTGTTACAGTCACTGTGTCAGTCCATCTTGTTTTTTTCTCTTATGCTGACTTTCCACCTTTCCAAGCATGATGTCTTTTGTCCAAGGACAAGCCCCTCCTAACAACGTGTCAAAATATGAGATAAAGCTTAATCATCTTTGTCTCTAAGGAGCATTCTGGTTGCACTTTCTCCAATATGTATTTGCTTGTTCTTTGGAAGACCATGGGATATTCAGTACTCTTCTTGAGTTGTTTCCAATTCTTTGCTATTGTAAATGATGCTGTAATAAACATGAGTGTGTCAGTTTGTATTACAGTTCTTGTTTCTTTGGGATATACGCCTACTAGTAGGATTGCTGAATCAAATAGTACTTTACCTCCCAACTTCCTAAGAAAGGGTCTGTGAAAAAAAAAAAAAAAACACAAACCAACAGAAAAATGAGTCATGGGTGCATAGGGCCATGAACACCTCTCTGAAAAGGCCAGAGGGAGTGAGAATAGTACAAAATCTCACTGCTCCTGAGCAGAAGGCAGATAAAGAGCCAATAGCAGAGAAATAGTCCCATGGTGTCTCTAAAGCCCTACCAGCAGCAAAAGGTTCATTCATTCTTTGTTGTTTACTCACATACTTTACTTACAGCTACAACACTGAGAATGGAATGTATTAGGGAAATAAGAGGGAGGGTGGAGGAGGCAAAGAACATCACCCAAAAAAAAAAAAAAAAGAACATCACCCAAAGCAAATCCAAGTTTTAGCCTATCACTACCAAGGTGCGCTTCTTCAATTAGTCCAGGCTCTGGTTTCAGTTCAGCAGAAAGCTTTCCCTTCAATTATCTGGCAAGAATAGCAAAAACTTTTAGCTGTGGCTTTTATCTCAGAGCTCCTCCAGTAATACCTTGCCACAGTTTTCTCCACAGCAATGCCAAAGTCTCTCCACCACCATCGCCAGGGTCTCGCCACTAGGATCTCACTCTGCTTTCACCCAGGCCTTGTCCAGTCTCCTTCAAGTCTTGCTGCCCAGTGTGGGAAGCACTTCCTCTATTATCCTAGTTCTACATATGTTGATGATTGGCAAGACTGTGTGTCTGCAGTTCAGGAAGCTGGAGACCAGAAGGGACTAAGGTAATGGCTTAAAAAACCAACATTAGGCTAACACCACAGAGTCAAACCTTTTTACATTGTGGATACACCACTGTGGATACACCGCCTCACCAGCAATGTATGAAAGGTCAACTCTCTTTACACTCTTGTCAGAATTTATTGCTTGTCTTATTGAATACTGCAATTGTTAGGGAGCTCTATTAGGGCTAGTGATAAGAAGTTGCACTCCAATCCCAAAGGCATGCAGTTCAAATTCACCAGCTGCACTGCAGGAGAAGAAAGAGGGCAATCTCCTCCCATGAGATTAAACTGCCTCCAAAAACCCATGGAAGGGTCAGCTATAGGTTAGTTTTGACTCAACAGTACACAATAACAATATTGTTACTGAAATTTAAACAGAAGAAAACCCTCAACAAGATGGAATGACAGTGACAGTAACAATGGGCTCAAGTATACTAGAGATGATGAGGGTGGCACAGGATGGACAGGAGAGGGTAGGTACAGGTTTACTATGTTCACAGGGTTACTATGGTTAGGCTGTGTCAACTCTACAGTACCAAAGTAAGATGATATCTTTTCATTGCATTGATTTGCACCTCTCTTGATTCTTCTTCATGTGTTTTTGCCATTTGAATGTATTCTCTGATGAAATGTCTATTCAGGTCCTCTATGTAATTGAGTTGTCTTTTTTCTTGTTGGAGTGTTGAATTTTTCTAAAAAAGTTAAAGATGAATTCTTTGTCAGATATGTCTATTAAATTTCCCCTTGTCTCTTTGTCTGTTCTTTTTTCACTTTGTTTGATGTCTTCTTATCTGAAGACTTACATAACAATTTAATTTTCAGAAGACCTCAATTATCTACCTTACCCTCTGTTGATTGTGAATTTTCAGTTATATTTGAAAGTATAGTTATGAAGATCCAGCTCTGAGATGCATAGCAAGTGATCAGAAAAACCATGGCATAAATAAGATGCACCTTAGTCTTCAAACCGACATCTTTTGCTCCCCAGTAATTTGGAGAGGTCCCTAACTGCAGAATTTCCCAATACAATATGTCTCCCGATTTCCTAACTTTTGGTACCAAGGGTGATAATTGTGGATCCAAGTAAGATGAAGTTGTTGACAATTTCCTTCTCCAACCACCATGATATTGTCCATCAGTCCAGTGGTAAGAATCTTTCTTTCTTGAAATTGAGATGAAATACACAGTCATCTCAGAGGTGGACAATGAATTTGGAAGACAGAAGAAGAATTTATGCCTTTGAACTGTGATGTTGAGGAAGAGAACTGAACATTCCATGGACTTCCTAAAGAACAAATGAATGTGTCTTGGAAAGAATGCAGTTGCAGTGCCCTTTGGAGACAAGTATGATGTGGCTTTGCCTCATATACTTCAGTTCACGCATGTTGCTAGGAGAGGCTATTCCTTGGAGAGGGACATGATACTTGAAAGGGTGGAGGGTCAGTGAAGCAAAGGAAAACCCTCCATTTGGTGGCTGACACAGTGAATGCCACATGGGCTCTTGTGTGTCAGGAAGTGGGAGGATGTCACAGGATAGGACAGGGTTCAGATCCACTGTTCATAGGGTCACTATGAGTTGTACTCAATTCGACAGCATCTAACAAGATAACATTTATGGGGGAGCTATTTCTTGGAAAGGAGCAGTATGCTAGAAAAGGTAGAAGGTGGACCCTCAAAAAGATGGATTGATAGTGACTACAGCAATGGGCTCAAACACGTCAGAGGTGATGAGGAAGGTGCAGGATAGTACAGAACTCAGATCCATTGTTCATAGGGTCGCACATGACTCAATGACACATAACAAAACCAGCATTTATGCCATAGAATTTTGTTGTTTCTGGATGCCATCTAGTCCAGTACGACTCACAGCTACCCTATGAACAACCGATCTGAACACTGTCCTATCCTGTGCCATCTCACAATCTCTGACACAATCAAGCCCATTGCTGTAGTCACTGTGTTGATCCACCTGACTGAAAATCTTCCTCTCTTTCATTGCCCCTCCATCTTCCCAAGCATGATGTCTCTCTCCAAGTAACATACCCAAAGCACGTGAAACAAAGATTTATTATCTTTGTCTCCAAGGAGCACACTGACTACACATTCTCCAAGACATATTTGTTTGTTCTTTTGGCAGTCCATGGGATCTTCAGCAATCTTCTCCAACTACAGTTCAAAAACATCAGGCTCTGTCATTCTTAGTCATTATCTAGCTATCAGACATATAGAAAATGACTGAAAAGACCATGGCTTCAATCAGGCACATCTTAGTCTTCAAACGGACATCATTACTACTCAATAATTTGGAGAGGTCTCTGACTACAGCGTAATTGTCTCCTGACCTCCTGACGGCCGGTACCAAGTGTACTGATGATAGAGTCAAGTAAGATAAAGTCGTTGAAAATTTCAATTCTTTCTCTGTACATCTATTGGTCCAATGGTAAGGATTTTTGTTTTCTTGATATTCAGACTCCCTGTTTGAGTCAATGCACAGGCCCTTCCTCATTTAGCTATTGCTGTGTAAAAAAGGCAACACAAACCAAATAGCAGTGCCTTTAAACAATAACCAGTTGGCTGTTCCCAATTCTGTGATCAAGAATAAATGTAGGACTCAGTGGGGATAGTTTGCCTCTGCTCCATGGGGTAATGTTGGGCTGAAGAATCCAAGATGACTCACTCACAGGCCTGGAGCCATGGTACCGGTTATCCGCAGTGACAATGAGGTTCTTTTCTATATGGCCTTTCTCTCCATGTGATCTCTCATCTTAAAAAACTTCTCTCTCCACATGGCCCATCTTTTCAGCAAGATATCCTAGATTTGCCTTTTTTTTTTTTAACATTGTAGTTGAAGAGATTGACATTGTTCACAGCTTCAGTTTGCTCGGCTCCACGGTCAACACTCTTGGCACCAGCAGCCAGGAAATTAAAAAAAGTATTGCGATGGGCAAGTCTGCTGTTAGGGACCTCTCTAAAGTACTCAAGAGTAACGGTGTCTCTCTGGAGACTAAGGTGCGCCTGATACAGGCCATGGGTTTTGCAATCACTTGTTATGCATCAGAGAGTTGGACAATGACTAGGGAGGATAGAAGGAGAATTGACACCTTTGAGCTGTGGTGCTGGAGAAGAGTATTGAATGTACCATGGACTGCCAAGAAAACAAACAGATTCATCCTAGAGAGGGTTAAACCAGGCTGCTCCTTGGAGGCAAGGATTCTGGGGCTTCGTCTGACATACTTTGGACATGTTGTAAGGAGAGACAGGTCTTTAGAGAGGGACATCATGCTGGGTAGAGTAGAGGGACAGCGCAGGAGGGGAAGACCCTCTATGAGGTGGATTGATTCAGTGACTGGGGCAATCAGGATGGGTGTGTCAGAGGCAATGAGATTGGCACAGGATAGAGCACGGTTTAGGGCTGTTGTACATAGGGTCGCTATGAGCCACAAATGACTCGACGGCACATAACAACAAACAACAACAGGTAGGTTTTTAGTGGACAAATGTGAACATTGCAAGATCTCAAAATGTGTATGTCTGGAACTGGCCAGAGTTACTTTCACACACTACTGAACAACACAAATTAAAAGGCCAACACACATTCAAGGACACTCTGCTTCTTCATAGGAGAAGCAGTACATGCATTGATTCAATTCATTGTGGCCAAGCCAGCCCATTGTTGACCCACAATTTGACCCTGCAGAGGACGTCCAAGGCTGTAACCCACATGAGAGGTGACTGCTTACTTTTCTCCCCTGGAGTTCCAGGTAAACTCAAACCTCCAAAGAGGTCCGGCCTTTGAGTTAGCAGCACAACTTGCTGTAGACCATGCCACTAGAGCAAAGAGAGAACTGTTGATGATCATCTGCAAAGACAAATTTCCAACGTCCTTTGCTTGCTCTCAAATCCCTTGATAATTCTTTGAAGATTACTTCCTGTCCTATCCATGGGGGCAAATAAAGAGCAATAGAATCATTACCAGTTTCTCTTGTCCAGATGCTCTAACTTGTTATCAGCGGAGAGCTCCAAGAAAAGTAAGATTTGTCCCCAAGTCCAGCTACTTTACTGGAGCCCCTGAACTGCGTAGTATCACTGTGGCTTCTCAAATCTTCCTATATTTACCTTGCACCATTAAAAAAAACCAAAAAACCAGAACTGCTTAATCTGAAAAAATGAGTTCTTTATATACTGTAGCTTGGTCTGCTTTGTTCTGAACTTGTGCCTGTTACTTCTTTTAGGATGTGATTGGGATTCTTCCCTACGTTGAGCATCCATGTCTATTCCTTATTCTTCCCTTTTCTTTGTTTGTATTTTGTCTAGTTCCACGCTCCTTAAATAGTGAATCATCAGCTATTTTAATCACTTCATAAGATATCAAACATGTAGTAATCACAATTTTTATTTCAAAGATGGGAGCTCCAAGGAGGCTCAATTTTAGTTAGAGTAATTCGGTCAAGGTTATACAGTAAGTGAAAAATTGGCACCCAAACTGCCAAGCCCCAACACAAATGGTCCATCTTATCCATTGTCATCAGGTCACTTCTGATTCCTGGTGGTGACCCTGTAGACAGAGTAAAATTGTCCCATAGGATTTTGAAGTCTGGAAATCTTTACAGAAACAAACTTACACTTATTTATCCCTCAGAGCATCTGATGGGTTTGAACCACTGGGCTTGCTGTTAGTAGCTGACCACTTAACCCTATGCCATCAGAGCCCTTTTACTCTATGCTTCTATACCTCCTACATAATGACTTGCAACTTAGAGTTTTGGAAGAGAGGTTGAGTGCCGCGTTTTTTTCCAAGCTGGAGGCTTGCTGCTCTTCACTCTGCCCTCTGTCTCAATTTACCTTCTCCTTTGGCACAGGCCAGCCTGAGTGGTGACCTTGGGGGTCACCGCCCTCAAGGCTGAGAAGAATTCCGCCTTGGCTGCACATTCTTTTCAGCCTTTAGGGAGGGCAACAAAGAAATCCAATTAGCACAGAGTGTGTAGGTGGGAGGAGGGGGAGACAGTCTCTTTTGTCCTTCCTTCTGGTGTCACTTCAAGTAGACACAGCGTCATTTCCACACCCTGGGTCATTTCAGGAGGGCACTAAGATACCAGCAAACTCTTTTCAGTGGCACATAAGCCACTGCAACAAAATATTTTAACAATCTCTTTTCTTTCAGCTCACAGAAGTCTGGTTGCTTCCTATTTCAAAGGAGGCAGAAGGGGGAAAAAAAAACCTCAGCTAGTATACTCTAATAATAGATTTGAGCTGTAGTAAACTATAATTGCACAAGATTCTTCAGTGTTCAGAACACTCTCATACCATTCTAGTTTTATCTTCACATCAAAGATCAGTGGAGTGAATATGTGAATAGTAGTATTCCCCACTTCACAGAGGAAGAAGACAAAGAACACAGGACTAACTGGAGAAAACACTGAGAGCCCAACCGCGGATTTCTTATTCTTCTCATCTCAAAAGGTTCCATAACACTGGCAGCAAATTGCTTCCTAAACCTCAACTGCTTCACTCAAATTCCCCATAATTTACCTTTTACTAACCTTGTTTTGTCAAAACTACTATCTATTACGTGAAAATTTTATAACCTGTTTGTTGTTGTTGTTAGGTGTCATCCAATCGAATATGACCATATAAACAACAGATTTGAATCCTGTACCAACTTCACAGTCGCTGGCACACTCGAGTCTATAGCTGCAGTCACTGTATTAATCCACCTGATTGGAGGGTCTTCCTCTACTTAGTTTTCCCTCTACTTTTCCAAACATAATGTCCTTCTCCAAAGAATAATCTCTCCTAACAACATGTCCAAAGTATATGTGAAGAAGCTTCATCATCTTTGCCTCCAAGGGGCACTCAGGATGCACTCTCTCCAAGAAAGATTTGTTTGCTCTTTTGGCTATCCATGGGTTCTTCAGGACTCTTCTCCAACACCACAGTTCAAATACATACCTCAAATATACAGAGTATTTGAAAAACTAGAAAATATCACTTATGTCTGTTCTTTATTGTTTATAACAGACTCCCATGAACACTGGGGATCAACGGATGCTGGATCCTGTTCTAAGCGTTCTATGTACACTGCCTCACAACCTTTGACTTTATTTCCAGGGACCCCTTGATCCCATGAGCAGTACCAATCCCTGAAGTATAAGGTAGTGATGAACCATAATACAAATGATAAGCATTACATGACCTGACCAACTTTTATTATTTGGGGTATGAGTAGCCTGCTGCACTGCGCTACTGGTATTGTTATTCTTCGCTCTAGGAGGGACTGATTTGAGGGTTTCTCTTTCACAAGCAGGGTTTTCCTCCTTCTTTTCCGGAATCTATAAGCAATCTCTATGTTCTAGCATAACCCACTAACTAGCATTCTATAAAAGTCTTTATTACTCTTTTGCTTAGTTTTCCTCCCCAGGGTATTGCCACAGAGTATTGTACTGCTACTGGGAAAGGCTGAGTGAAGAATTTAGGAATTCCACAAAACAGGCATTTCTAAATACAGTGCAAAGAAGTGGTCAATACTAACAAATTTCAGGAAGTAGTAGACGATCAAGAATCAATTAGCAAAGGAAGAAATTAAAGCTGCACTGAAAATACTGGCTTCAGGAATTGATGGATCAGTTGAAGTATTTCAACAAATAAATGCAGCTCCGGATATAGTCTATGCCAAGAAATTTGAAAGACAGCCACCTGGCCAACTGACTGAAGAAAATTCGTATTTGTTCCATTTACAGAAAAAGAAACAAAACATCTCAGTCTCATAAGGATAAATACTGCATGAAACCATTACTGTGAAAATAGAAGGCTAACTGAGCAAGATGTGTATAAATGTTCAAAAGAGGGAAGGGGAGAAATCACTAGGATAGCAGAGGTGAGTTGGTGGAAAGAATCCATGGGAACTTGAAAAGTCGGAGTGATAATAGGAATAGATCAACAGTAATTCATTATATAAAATACAGCGCATATGAATGATTGTATAAAACACAAAATACATGAACAAAACACAACTTAAATGAAAGATTGTAGAAAACACAATATACATGCATGAAACACAGTATATTGTGAAAATACAATGAAAAGGAAAGATTTGCATAAAACACAGGGTACATAAATAAAACATAGTGTATATGAATTATTGTATGAAAACCAGTAAGTGTGTAATAAAAATAAAGGTAAATAATAAAAAAGATAAACTATATCTTAAAAGTCACTATTAAATAAGTGAAATGACAGCTGACATAAAAGGGTGAATATTTGGTAAATATATACCTGATAAGAGTTTAATATCCACTAGAAAAGTACTGATAATCCAATGGCAAAATGTGCAAAAGACATGGAAAGACTTTTCACAGAAGAAGATATCTGGATGGCCAAGAGACACAATAAGAAATGCTCAAAATCACTAACAGTAAGAGAGATGTACATCAAAACCACAATGAGATACCATCTCTTTCCAGTAGCAGTGACAAAGTTTAACAGGACAGCAAGTAATAAATGTTGTAGAGGACACAGAGAAATGGGAACTCTCATACAGAGATGTAATCCATATTGAAAACTGTAGTCTTTGATCTTCTGCAGTAAGTGCTTCAAGTCCTTGTCACTTTCTGGAAGCAAAGTTATGTCA
Source organism: Elephantulus edwardii (assembly GCF_000299155.1). Taxonomy (NCBI): domain Eukaryota; kingdom Metazoa; phylum Chordata; class Mammalia; order Macroscelidea; family Macroscelididae; genus Elephantulus; species Elephantulus edwardii. The sequence goes on from NW_006399799.1 coordinate 14,454,097, forward strand.
TCCGCATAATGCAAGTTTTTTATAAGTCTTCCTCCAATCCTGATGACACATTGTTCATCATATAGTGAAGCTTCTAGAAAGACTTGCTCAGCATACAGATTGAGGAGATATGGAGAAAGAATACAACCCAGATGGACACCTTTTCTGATTTTAAATTGTTCAATGTTCCCTTGTTCTCTTCAAATAACTTTTTGGTCTAGGCCTAGGATTCTCATGAATACAGCTAAGTGCCCTGAGATTTTCATTCTTCTCAATATTATCCATAATTTGTTATGATCCACACAAATGCTTTAACATAGTTGATTAAAACACAAGTAAACATCTTTCTGGTGTTTTTCTGCTTTCGGCCAAGATTCATATGATATCAGTGATGATAGCCCTCATGAAATGGTCTCTTCTGAATCCAATTTGCATTTGTCACTTTCCAATTAATGTACTGTTCCAGTCATTTTTTCCCATTACCTTCAGCAAGATTTTACTTGTATGTGATATTAATGATATTATTTGATATTTTACACAACCTGTTGGGTCATCTTTTTAATGTATTTTTATTGGTTTACATACAATCATCCACATACATTTTCATGCATGAATGCTGTGCTTTATATAATCATTTATTTACACTACATTTAATTCACATCTATTTTTTTACTAGTTTTCATTGCTGATATTGAACTTCTCCAACAATTTCTTCCACAGATGCAATCAATCTGATTTTTATGCATACCATTAGGAGAAATACATGTATATAGCCTGTGTTTATTTGTCTTAAAAAGGTATTTTCTATGAAGAAATCATTGATTATGTAGAATTTTATCATTCTATCCCCAGTCTCATTTTTGTCACCAGGACCATGTTTTCCAACTATTGATCCTTCTTCCTGATTCCCGATTTTTGTATTCCAGTCACCCATTATTATTAATGTATCTTGGTTGCATGTTTGATTGATTTCTGATTGCAAAAAGTGGGTATAAACCATCTATTTCCTTCTCTTTGGCTCTGGTTATTGGTGAGTAAATTTAAATGATAATTATATTAATAGGTCTTCCTGTATGCGTATGTATATTATCCTGTCACTCACAACACTATTTCAAGATGGATACAGAAAGAAATTTTTTTAAATTACTCAACCATATCTTTGCATGTTTATTTCACTTTTCAAATTTTGTTTTAAATTTCTGTCCAGATAACATTTAAATGGGAAAGCACAATTACAAGTCACAAACCGTGGCATGAAAAACACACACACACATAACACACACACCCCTCATGAGGAATTACACCAAATCCATTCCTTTTTATTCATTCAAAAGAGTCTAATACTCGGGTGTCAGATATGAGCACTGTAAATTTGTTTTCCTTAGAAGGGGGAAAAACATTTATGCTGGCAGCACTTTTACAATTCCAGGAAGTGGTTTTGATACCATAAGTTGCATGAATAGAAACCATAACAAACTTGGAGGGCATTCGTTTGAGAGGCAGGGGATGACCTGATTGGAAAAATTACTCTTGTGCTTAGTGAATTGCCTGTCAGCCCTGGCTGGCAGCTGCGTCTTCCAGGTGTTAAAAGACAAAATAGAATTTTTTTTAACAGAAATATTTAAAGTATTTTCCCTATTGTTAATTGGACTATTTGTCTTTTCTTTGAGCTGTTGGGCTTTACATATTGTGGAAATTAAACTCTAAATATGTATATATTTGCCAAATATTTCCCCTCTGTTTGCATTTTACTTTTTAAAGAATGAAATTTAATAGAGAAAGGGAGTTAGAGTGGCTTAATGGCAAGAAGCTGTGTTGCAAATCCTAAGGCATGTTGTTCAAGTCCACAAGCTCCTCCACAGGAGAAAGTTGGGCGATCTCCTCTTGTGTGATTAATTGTGTCTGAAAACTTACCGGAGGGTCAGCTGTAGGTCAACTTCAACTCTATGGTAAACAACAACAGGGAGAAAAAAACATTTTAAATTTTGTTGCAGTCCAATTTTCCCATTTTTTAGTCTTTCGCTCATGGTTCTGGCATCATATCTAAGGACTCATTGTCATATACAAGATCCTAAAGATAACTCTTATGTTTTCTTCTAAGAGCTTTGACATTTTAACTCTTATATTTGGGTCATTGATCCATTTTGAATTAATGGTCATATATGGTGAGAAGTTAAGGTCCAAACTCATTCTTCTGTTTGTAGAAATCCAGGTTTGCAAGCACCCCCCTTTTTTTTTACAAGTGAAGAGACTATTCTTTCCTCATTAATGGACTTGATACCCTCATAAAAAATTAATTTGTCATAAATGAATGAGTTTATTTTGGGACTCTCAATTAATTTCTCATGGTCTGTACATCTATCATTACACTGTGCCACAGCTTTGATTACTGTATCTCTGTTGTGTGTTTTTAAATCAAGTAGCGTAAGTCTCTCCTATCTTATTCTTTTTCAACATTGTTGCAATTATTTGAGGTCTTTTGCTATTCCATATGAACTGGAGGAATGGAGGAAAAGCTTATATATTTCTGCATAAAACAAAATCAATTCTGTTGGAATTTTAACAGGGATTTCATTGAACTGTGGATCATTTTGGCTACTAGTAAGATCAAGAGTACTGAAGAGCAACGATGTCAGGCTGGAGACTAAGGTGCGCCTGATCCGGGCTATAGTCTTTGCAATTATGTGCTATGCATCAGAGAGTTGGACAGTGAATAGGGCTGATAGAAAGAGGATTGATGCCTTTGAACTGTGGTGCTGGAGAAGAGTGTTGAATATACCATGGACTGCTAGGAGAACAAACAGGTTTGTCCTGGAGAGGGTGAAGCCAGAGTGTTCCCTGAAGTCAAGGATTCTGAAGCTTCGTCTGACATACTTTGGGCATGTTGCAAGGAGGGACTGGTCCTTGGAGAGGGACATCATGTTTGGCAGAGTGGAGGGGAGGCGAAGGAGAGGAAGACCTTTGGTGAGATGGATCGATTCTGTGACTGGAGCGGTGGGAATAAGTGCGTTTGAGATGGCTAGGTTGGCACAGGATAGAACAGCATTTAGAGCTCTTGTACATAGGGTCGCTATGAGTCGCAAGCGACTCGATGGCACATAACAATAACAACCATCTTACAGGTGAGCTCTGGTAGCAGTTTTTAAGGAGTTTCAACACTAATCCAAAGGCAGCACTTCTCTAGAGGTTCAAATCCACCAGTCACTCTAAGGACAAAATATAGGCAATTTTCTTCTATGAACTTTAAAGCCTCTGAAAACTTGCTAGAAAGAATAATGAGTCTAACTTCATGGCAATTTTTTTTAAGTAATATCCTAATGATGTTAAGTCTGCCAATCCATGAAGACAACTTATTTCCATTTAGTTAGGTCTTCTTTAATTTCTTTTAACAATGGTTTATAGTTTCAGTATACAAGTCTTTCATCTCCCTGGTTAAATTTTTAGGTTTTCAAAGGCATTTTTTTAGATGTGATTACAAATGGATTTTTCTCTCCCCTCAAATTTCTTTTCAGATTATTCACTGCTTATGTATACAAAATACTGATCTTTGGGTTAACCTTTTGTCTTGTAATTTTGCTGAATTCATTTGCCAAATCTTTCGGATCTTCTGTGGATGGAATAATGTAAATTGGATAGTTTTACTTTTTCCTTTCTTACTTCAATGCCTTTTTATTCTTCTTTTTTTTCTCTCTACCCATCTGGCTAGAACTTCTAGTGCAATGTGGCTAAAGACAAGCACTTGTCTTCTTCCTATCTTGGTAGGAAAGTTTTCAGTCTTTCACTGTTGAGTATATTCACTATGGGTTTGGCTCCCCTGCAACTTTTTATTTTATACTGGTTTGCATAAAAAATAAATATACATTGTTTACCATTCATGTATATTGCATTTTATACATTCCTACATTCATTTTGTATTTTAGACAATTGCTCATATATATTTCGTTTTAAAAAATTAATCACCATTGATCTGTGCTTACTATTACTCCATCTCTTCAGGTCCCCAATGGATCTTCCCTAATTCCTTCACCAACCTCCCTGTGCTTCATACTCTGTCATCCTAGTGATTCACTCCTTGCCCATGCTCTGCCTTCCTGCCCCCTCCATTCTGGACTTTTATACATATCTTACTAGTTATCCTTCTATTTTTAAAATAACAGTCTTATGCAATATTGGTTTTTCAGAAACATTTTCCATCATTTTGAAGAATTTCTATTCTATTCCTATTTTTTTAAATTTGTTTTTACCATGAAATAGTTTTGGATTTTGTCAAATTTAAATTATCACATGGGTTTTATTCTCCCTTTGTTCTATTAATAATATAATTAATTAATTAAAATGATTAATATTGCATCGATTAAATTTCTTATATTGAACAAGATATGTGCATTACTGGTAGATATCCCAGCTGCTGATGGTGCATAATCCTTTAAAATGCTGTTGGATTTTGTTTGTTAGTATTTTGTTGAAGATTTTTTGCACCTATTCATAAGAGACTCTGAGCTGATTTTCTTGTGTGGCTTTTATCTGGCACTGGTATTAAAGGAATGCTGGCCCCACAGGATGAAGAAGTGTTTTCTCGTTCCTAACCTAAGTTTTGTAAATATTTAAGAAACACTAGCATTAATTCTTCTTTAAATTCTTGATAGGAGTCACCAGTGAAACCATCTGATCTTAGACGTGTTGTTATAAGTATCCCATTTTATTTATAGTTTCTCAACAAGTCATCGTATCTCTAAGTCTCCCTGCTTTTTAATTGCTCTTTCCTCTGCCTGTAAAGTGCTTCCTACACTTGTTCACCCATTAAATGCCCCAAATCACACCTTGGACCCTCCTGGTTGTGGGAGCTCTGGGATAATGCCCAGTTCTCTGAGCAAACCTTACTTCAAAGTAGCTATGGTTCTGAGTTAGCCTGCTGCCCCTCTGCTTATCCTTCTCCACGCCAGGCTGAAGTTTTATTAAAGGCACAAATCCTGTCTGCTTTATTTCTGCTACTGCATCTGAGCCCCAGCTCCAGGTCTGACACCTATCTTTAAGTCTTTCTCACGGAGTCAGGAAGCCTTGAGTTTAAGCCTGGACCCTTGCTATTTAGCATAAATAAACCCTCCTGAGTCTTAGTTCCATTCCAGTAAAATAGTGTAACACAATTTATCAGATGGTAGTTGATGGTAATCTGCTTTATTTGCCCTCATAGCACCTACTACCCTCCCACATGTTATGTATGAACTTGTTTCTTCATTTCATAAGAATGTAAGTTCACTAAGGGCAAAGAGGTCATGAAACACAGGGCCTGGCAGCTGGTCTGTTAACCATGAATGAATGAACTGACTGAACAAGCACTTTAGCAGCTCTTCTTAAAGTGATTGATCACTAGGGCTATAAAAGCATGCAATCTTTAGTTTCTTGAGTTGAAATTTAAGGGACATGTACTGAATCTCCCAGTTATGCAGTGTTCAGTACTTATTGCACATTTTAGATGAAGTTGTGTTCCCCCAAAATATATGCCAATCTGATTGGACCATGCTTCTCAGTACTATGCACTTATTCTATAATTTGTAATCTGTTATAATCTTATGTGTTATAAATCCTTACTTATTGATTGTGCTTATGTGAAGCCTATACTTGGACCAGGAGGCAGTCATCAAAACAGAGCAAGGAAACACTGCATCATTAAGAATTGGGAAAGGTGTATGCCAGGGATGTGTTCTATCCCATACCTTTCTAATTTATATGCAGAATAGATTATCTGGGAGGCTGGGTTCTATGAAGAGAAATGTGGCTTCAGGATAGGAGGTAGACTCATCAACAATCTGCATTATACAGATGACACAACCCTGCTGGCTGAGACTGAGGAGGACCTAAAGCACTTTCTGTAGAAGATCAGGACTGCAGCCTTAAATGTGGATTGAAGTTCAACATAAAAAAAAAAGAAAGATCCTCACCACTGGGCCAATTGAGAGCATCATGATAGATGGTGAAGACATTGAGATTGTTAGCAGTTTCAGTTTGCTTGGCTCCACAATCAACACTCTTGGTACCAGTAACCAGGAAATAAAAACACAAATTGCATTGGGAAAGTCTGCTGTCAGAGACCTCTCCAAAGTACTGAAGAGCAACTATGTCAGTCTGGAGACCAAGGTGTGCCTGATCCAGGCCATAATCTTTGTAATTACTTGCTATGCATCAGAAAGCTGGACAATGACTAGGGATGATAGAAGGAGAGTTGATGCCTTTGAGCTCTGGAGCTAGAGAAGAGTGTTGAATATATCATGGACTGCTAGGAAAGCAAAAAAGTTCATCCTAGAGAGGATGAGACCAGGCTGCTCCTTGGAGGCAAGGATTCTGAAGCTCCATCCGACATACAATGGACTTGTTGCAAGGCGAGATCAGTCCTTGGAGAGGGCCATCATGCTAGGAAGAGAGTGGAGAGATAGCTCAAGAGAGGAAGACACATGGAGATCTCTAAGACTCACAGATGTTGCAAGGAGACAGGCTCTTCTTTACCCAGACTAAACAAAGAAAGCTTTCCCCTAATGCTGATATCCTGGATTTGGACTTATAGTCTTTTAAACAGTGAGAAAAGAAATTTCTGTTAAAGTCATCCACTTGTACTTTTGTTATAGTAGCACTAGATAACTAAGACATTATACATTGTGAATTTTGGAAATTTGCAAAATCTTCATTGTATAGATGAAGAGCTTGAGGTAGATAATTAATATGTAGCTTGCCAGAGATTTTAGAACCAAGAAGGACTAATTCCATCTAATTCAACATTTGTAAAGTACCGACTACACCTTCATACATCTCCTAAATCCTATCTGGAATCCCTCCCACTGAACCAGTACTTGTACCTAGTGCATCCCTTCAATCTAGTCCAAGGGCTGCTTAATTTGGCAAGCATAGCATTTTATACTAAAGCTGTTGGCTGAAAATTAGATTTCATGTGGAAATGTTCTGAAAATAGGAAGCCATGCTTCCTATTAATTCTAAAAATAATTCTTAGCAGCACTTTCAAAATGAGTGATCACAACATACTGTAAAACTACCACAGAATAATACAATCTGAAATATATCAGTCAATTAAAAACAAATGCACACAATGGTATAGTAGTATATTATAGTAAAAAAGATTCAAAAAGTCTAGGTCATTGTATAGGGTACTCTGGTAACCAAATGGCAAGGAGTTACACTGTCAACCCAAAGGCACAGTGTTCAAATGCACCAGCTGCTCTCCAAGAAAAAGCTGGCCAATCTCCTCGTGTGCAATTTACAGCCTTGAAAAACCCACTAGAGAGTCAGCTAAGATTGAGTTCTGAGGTGATGGAACATAATAACAATAAATAATTTTATATTTATTTGTTAGCTTCATTGTTAAAATACTAAGTAAAAATCCTTCATTTTTCTCATAAAAGTTAAACAGAATACTTAACAATGCCTAGCTTAAAGAGATATGGGGAGCATCCATAAATAATGCTGAGAATGGTGTCTGACACAGATTAAGGAGCTCAAAAACTATAGTTGCTTTGACTATCATCATTATTGTCAGATATCATTGCATTGATTCCAATTCAAACCGACTCTGTGTGCTAAAGAACGAAACACAGCCATCCTCCTAATTTTGTGCTTGAGTCACTGTGACAATCTATCTCATTGCAGGTTTCCTCCTTTTCCGCTCTACTTTGCCAAGTATGATTATCTTTCTCCAGGGACTTGGTCCCTCCTGATACATGTCCAAACTACTGAGATAAACTATCCCACAGGAGAATCTTAGGGGTAATTATTATTATTACGGTGTTCCAAAACAATTTATCTCCCTTTCATCTTTTCTTCTTCCCCAAAAAGCTAATCAAATGAATTTACCAAATTCTGATGACCTCTGCCCATTGAATAAAGGTATGCATATACAGGTGTGATCACCTTTAAGCAAAGTTCTCACTAATCTTTGTTTCAGTGACTAGTGTCAAGCACAGAAAAGGTGCTTCTGTACAATTTACTGGCTGGAAAAGCTACATGGAGATATGTGTATAATTGCCTGTTTACATGTCTCTCTGCCCCCAAAGGCCTGTAAACTCCAGGATGGGGAATTTGCGTAATTAATTTCTACCCCTACAGTGCCAAGCCTTTCAGTTGGAAGGCAGTAGATCTCAACAAGCATGTAATAAATAGGAAAAAAGCCCTGCTGGTGTAATGGTCAAGCAAATAGATGCTGATCAAAAGACCCAGTCAAACCCAGCAGCTGCTCGAGGGAAGACAACGTAGTCATCTGCGTCTGTGTAGATTACACGTTTGGAATCTTATGGAGCACTTCTACTATGTCCTCCAGGTTTTCTGTGAGTCAGAAGTTACTCAGCGGCAAAAGGTTTTGTTTTGTCTTTTTATCTAAGTTTGTGGGGTTTTGAAAATTTTATTTTATGTTGATTTAGATAACAGAGATGGCAAAGGAGGTTGAGTTTTCAAGCACGGAAATACAAAGGAAGAGGAACAGTTGTAAGCAGACACTGGTGATTGGGACATGGAATGTGAGAACCATGAATGTAGGAAAATTAGATATTGTTA
>NW_006399799.1:14465198-14507986 GCF_000299155.1 Elephantulus edwardii
CACAGGACAGAGCGGAGTTTAGGGCTGTTGTACATAGGGTCGCTATGAGTCGCAGGCGACTCGACGGCACATAACAACAACAACAACAATGTTGATTTGCTTACAAAGGTTGCATACGTTGTGTTTCACACTATTCTTCATTACCACTGTGCTTCATACAGTCTTTGTCATGCAATGTTTTATGAAATTAAACACCACTGGACTTTGCCCATGTTTTGTTATGTGAAAAATCAATGAATATTTAGACGAGGTAAGTCTAGATCAAAGTAAAGATTTTTGTTTTTCTAAAGTGGGATATTCCTGCCAGCAGTAAATCTTTGGTGCCCTAACAACTGCCTGTGGTTGATGTTATGGTGCTCCTTAGAAACCCCTTCTGGCTAAAGGTATGTATTCTCTTTGCTGTTTGGGATGTTGCCTGCTGACTACTCATAGTGGAGTTCCTAACCATGAGAAGCTTGTATCAACATCCCGTGACTGACGAAATGTATGAGAATAAAGCCCTGGCTGCTGTCAGCCTTACTTGGAATAACTCTGAAAGCTACCCCAGCTTAAGGATTCTAGAGAATTGACTGACATCTTTGCTATATCATAGTCCAATTTTTCCTCTGTTGAACCCTCCTTTCCAATAAACCTCCTGGACACAGATTTCCATTTTTAATACTTTTTAAGGGGAATCCTACATGATAGTTCATACAAAGAAGGAAGAGATGGGAACACGTTCATTCTTTCGTATTATCTCCATACCTTCATGAATCTCTCCTTCATCTTCCCGTTGGTGTCAAATGTCACCATCTCAGAGATGCCTTCTCTTATGGCCTTGTTTAATGCTTCCTTGCTCAAATAAATTGTTAGTGTGTCACTCCATTTTAACCTCTTCAGTGCAGATATCAACATCTGAAACAATTGTATTCTCCCCCCCCCATGCTTATTTACTATCTTTTTATCCCTACCTTTCTATCAGGAAAACAATTTCCAGAAGATATAACTTGCTATGTTACTTAGCACTATATACCTAGCTTCTAAAACAGCACTCAGAACAATAGAAGGTTTAAAAAATATTTACTAAGTGAATGAATGAGATCTTGCACATATTCACAGTGAAAAATCACTGGCCTGAGAGTGATATACCTTCACTTCTATCTGTTTCTGTCATTAACCAGCTGGGTGATCTGAGCCAAACAGCCTGGCCTCTCTGAGCGTCAGTCTTCTTTTATACAAAATAAGACGGATGAATGTGATGACCACTGTGGGTTCTGAAGCCTTGGCATACTATAATTTACATGGTTACTTAGCTCAGAATTGTTCTGTCTGCAAACTACATAGGAATCGTGTAATTTTGAGCTGAAAGGAGCTTCCCAGAGCATCTTACAACATCGATGAGCAAGGACTTCCAGATGCCAATTTCGTGATTACACAAATGGTGGAAAACCTTTCATTTGAGATCCTACATTTATGTGAAGAATATGTTTAACATGGGGTCATCAAAGTTCCAGAGCACTGTGAATTAACCATCCTCCTCTTTCACAAAAATATCATGAAAATGTAGTACCTTTCTCAAATCCTGGTGTGTGCTGTCAATTTTCAACTCCTAGTGAACCCATGTGCAAGAGTAGAACTGCCTTATGAGATTTTCTTGCCTGTAATCTTTATGGAAGCAGATTGCCAGGTCCTTCTCTCAAAGGGTTACAAATGGGTTCAAATCACCATCTATCGGACAAGTATTGTACAGGCATGGCTCCCTGTGACTATCCAGACATAACTCTATGAAGCAGTGCACGCACAGAGCACATGCCTCAGCAATGCTGTTTCTTATTATCTATTTATTGAACCCCCAAAACATTCATATTCAAGGATTGAATTAATCTGGATCCACAATCAACACCCATGGAAGCAGCAGGTAAGAAACAAAACTGCCCTACGCAGCACTCAGGAGCAATAATTTTGTGAATTACTACCTAACTTTGGAGGGACTAGATAGCATTATGCTAAGTGAGCTCAGTTCCATAAGGACTAATACTGTCTAAGACCATTATTGTACAATGTAGACGAGGATTCAAGGCGGGAGGGGAGCATAAATGTTGAGGAGGTGCTTAATCATAGTGTTGCATAATTTGATGGGTGGGGAGAGGGGTGGGTAAAGGAAAGGGGAAAGACCCAGTGTGAAAAACAGTGTATGTAAACTCTATAAGTAAACCAGTATAAAATAAAAATTTTATGAAGGAAAAACCCCAAAATTCTCAATTGTAAATAATGTTATAAAACAAACTAACTATATGACTTGTAAAATTCAAAATCAAGTAATTTTTTAAAAGAAAAGCATCATGGTCTATTGAGCAGATCTACTGCAAAAGACATCTTCACAGTGCTAAAATGTAAAGTCTTTGAAGCTCTCCAGCCCGAGGATAATTTAGTATGCCTGATCCTCTCCATGTTGCCGTATATTGTCAGACTGGCACCAACCCATAGTTGACCCTCCAGAAGTTTTTAAGAGGCAGTATATCACATGAGAGGAGACTGTTAATCATTTTCCCTTGGATCAACTGGTGGATTTGAACCACATATCTTTGGGTTGCCAAGGCAACTCCTTACAACTAAGTCACCAGAGCCCTCTTTCTCAAGCCTTTTTTAAATACTTCTGTTAAATGCTGTTGAGTGACTCATAATGACCCTATGAACGAAAGACCTCAATGCTTAAATAAGGGAGACAAGCCATGGTCTTTGCAATCACTTGTTATGCATCAGAGAGTTGGACAACGACCAAGGAGGATAGAAGGAGAATGGATGCCTTTGAGCTATGGTGCTAGGAAAACAGATTCATCCTGGAAAAGGTTAAACCAGGTGGCTCCTTGAAGGCAAGGATTCTGAGGCTTCGTCTAACATACTTTGGACATGTTGTGAGGGGAGACTGGTCCTTAGAGAAGGACATCATGCTTGGGAGGGTGGAGGGACAGCGCAGGAGGGGAAGGCCCTCAATGAGGTGGATTGATTCAGTGACTGGGGTAATTGGGATGGGTGTACCGGAGATGTTGCGATTGGCACAGGACAGAGCAGAGTTTAGGGCTGTTGCAGACAGGGTCGCTATGAGTCGCAAGCGACTCGACGGCACGTAACAACAACAACAAAGAACTGATGCCTTTGAATTGTGATGTTGGTAAAGGATAGAAAATATACCCTATCAAAAGAACGGTTGTATAGCCCTGGCATACAAGTTTCCATACAATGGTAACTTGTGGTTGCTGTGAGGCTGAACACTGTGACACTGATGTGTCTAATGCATTAACGGCTGGTTACCCAATGTGGACAAAGAGTGGGGTGGAGCTCCCCGATTAAAACAAGCTTGGAAGGAGGAGTGGCATCCACTTCCATAATAGCTTGCCTCTGGAAACCCTATAAACCTGGAGAGAGGATGATGACACCCAAGCATTGAGGACTCTCCTTCATAGGGTCGTTATGAGTCGCCGGCGACTCGACAGCACTTAACAACAACAACATCAAAAGAACAAATCATTCTGGAAAGAAGTGCAGCCAGATTGCTCCTATGACGCAAGGATGATGAGACTTAGGGTATATCATCAGGATGGGCCAAACCTTGGAAAAGGACATGATTCTTGGAAAAGTAAAGCATTAGCAAGAAAGAGAAAGATCCTCAACAGGATAGATGTGGTTCAATGATAGTGAAGATAAATGGTGCAGGACAGGCGGTATTTCCTTCAGTTATACCTAGGACTGCTATGAATATTAACCCACTCAGACACACCTAACAACAACAACACTAGTATTATCCACATTAGAGTTAAGGTGATTGAAGCAGAGAGATAATCTATCAAGTGTCACATAGTCTATTGGGGTTACCCACGGACAGTGAGGGTCAGACAACTTGGGAGTCAGAGTTTTGCCTTTTAGGTATGACACTATGCTGTCATTCAACAGTTATGCTTTTTATTTTAAAAATTAAGAGTAGCGGCTTTGAAGCAAGTCATCTATGTACCACAACTGGAAGTAAGAGCCAAACTTCACTCTTCTCAGAATACAGTTTCCAATTCAGATTTGGGTGAGTCAGAGACCTGCATTTCTGTTTCTAGGTGATGACAATGCTGCTGTATATAGATGGGGCTTTATGTAGCCAGAGTACGGTAAAGATGAAGACCCTCTAGTCCTGGAAAACACTGGTGATGAGACCATGGTTCTACTATTCCTAATCTCTCTGGAACTCTGTCTTCATTCACAATATAGAAGTGATACCATCTATCACTTGGAAGGAGGAGTGGCACCCACTTCCGTAATAGCTTGCCTCTGGAAACCCTATGAACCTGGAGAGAGGATAAAAGGCATCCAAGCGTCGAGGACTCTCCTTCATAGGGTCGCTATGAGTCGCCTGCGACTCGACGGCACTTAACAACAACAACAACAACAACCATCTATCACATCAGAAATGTTACCAGTGTGCTCCTTAGAGGGAAGGATGGTGAAACTTCATCTCACATACTTTGAGCATGTCGTCAGGAAGGGCCAATCCTTGGAAAAAGACATCATACTGGGAAAAGTGGAGGGACAGAAAAAGACCTTCAATAAGATGGAATGACACAATGACAATAGCAATGGCTCAAGGATGTCAGAGACTATGAGGGATAGCGCAAGGTTCATAGTGTTACTATGAGTCTTAGTTGATGAGACAACAGTATCACGTCCAGGGTTGTTTATACCATAAGCAACACAAGCTCAGGCTTATTCGTGCTTACTTACTAAAACACATTGAAAAATTTTACATGAATTTCACTAGTGGTGAGAAAGTGTTCATTATAGATTTGGTTACCGAATATTCTGTTCATATCAGGGACTGTAAATTTGAAAAGAAACTTCATTTCTGTAAAAGGTAGTATGGGATGGGAAAGTGATAGATGTTAGCCATATCTAGAAATAGAGTCTTTCCTGTGATGCAAAAATGTGAAATTGTTCTCTACAGGTTATTCACCAAGCAAAAAGTAGCTTGTGTTTACCCTCCTTATTGGTAATTCAGTCTTGACCATGCCTCCACATAAGGTAGTCATGGTGATAAAATCACAGAGTTCATCATACATCATAAAACTCATAGGGGAAGGGGCAGGAATTTCCTTTTCCCTCTAGGATAGAAATTTTTGAGGGCTAGAAATGTATCCTCTAATCCCTAACCACTACACATTTCCCAACTTAGTACTTCATTAGTAAATAAAAAGTCAATGGCTCAAACTCCTTAAATGTTATTTTATTTAATCACCACAACAATCCCTAGTTTTCATTGTACAGATGAAAAAAGATGACTTGACAAATCTCCAAATCACCCAATCAGTAAGTGCTAACTGAAGTGCTATCTGTCTGACTACAAAAGCCATGCTGGTTATACCAACCCCTCCACTTTTATTAGAGAGCACTGGTGGCCTAGTGGCAAGAAGCCATGCTGCAATTCCAAAGGCACATGGTTTGAATCCACTACCTGCTCCATGGGAGAAGGATGGGCAGTCTCCTCTCGTGCCTCTGGAAATCTGCTAGAGGGTCAGCTATGGGTTGGCTCTGACTTGATAGTACACAACAAACACTACTCTTATTAGGGAGTTCTGGTGGTCTAGTGGTAAGGAGCTGCATTGCAATCTCAAAGGCATGTAGTTCAAATCCACCAGAGGGTCCCTGGGAGAAAGAGAAGCATTGTCCTCCCATGCAATTAAATTGCATCTGAAAACCTGCTAGAGAGTCAGCAATAGGGGGGGAGGGTGGGGGTGGGTCCAGCTATGAGTCAGTTCCTACTCGATGTTATATCACAATAACAACCATTCTTATTATTCCTCCAGCTGAGAGTTGTGATTGGGATTTACAGATAGATCTGAATTTTGCTTCTGGCAATCATCACTGGGCCAACTGGCAGCAGCATGATAGATGGAGAAGAGACTGAGGTTGTTAACAGTTACAGCTTGCTTGGCTCCACAATCAACACTCTTGGAACTAGCAGTCAAGAAATCAAAAGATTAATTGTATTAGGTAAATCTGCTGTCAGGGACTTCTTCAGAGTACTGAGAAGCAACAACGTCAGTCTAGAGACTAAGATGCGCCTGTTCCAGGCCTTGGTACTTGCTATGCATCAGAGAGCTAGACAATGACTAAAGGTGACAGAAGAAGAATTGATGTCTTTGGGGTGTGGTGATGGAGAAGAGTCTTGAACATACTATGGACTTCCAAGAAAACAAATATCTGTCTTGAAGAGGGTGAAACCAAGTTTTTCCTTGGAGGCTAGGAATTTGAAGCTCCATCTCACATAATTTGGACAAGTGACCAGGAGGGACTGGCCCTTGGAGAAGGACATCATGCTCAGAAGGGTGGTGGGACAGAGCAGGAGAGGAAGACTCCAATGAGAAGGATTGATATAATAACTGGGGCAATAGGGGTAGGTGTGTCAGAGTCAGTGAGACTGGCTCAGGACAGGGCAGGCTTCAGAGCTATTGTACATAGGGCCACAGTGAGTCATAGGCAACTCGACAGCACATAACAATAACAACAACATTCATCACTTGAGTCCTTGGAGTTCAAGTCCTTCTTAATATAAGGACCTCGGATTGCAGGATCTGGTCTAGGGAAAATTCTCCAAATGGAAGTGGTTTTTATACGCCATCAAGTCAATGACAACTCATAGATCCAAATCTTGCACCATCCTCATGCTCAAGCTCATTGTTACACTTACTGTGTCAGCCCCTCTTGTTGAGGATCTTCCTCTGTTTCGCTGACTCCTCCTCCTTTCCAAGCATGATGTCTTTACCCCAAGTACTGGCCTCTCCTGGCAACATGCTCAAAGTTTATGAGAGAAAATGTCACCATCCTGGCCTTTAAGGAGCACATGATAGCACTTCCTTAAAGATTCGGTTGTTTTCTTGGCAGACTGTGTGATAATCATTATTTTTCTTCCCAACACCACAATTCAAAGCATCAACTCTTTTCAGTTATCCTTACTCATTGTTCATCTGCAATGGAAGGGTGTTGTTGTTGTTGATGATGTGCCATCAAGTTGCCTGTGACTCATAGCAACCCTATGTACAATAGCTCTGAACCCTGTCCTGTCCTCAGCCAGTCTCACTGACTCTAACACCCCTACCATCATTACACCAGTTACTGTATCAATCCATCTCATCCAGGTTCTTCCTCTCCTGCACTCTCCCTCTACCCTTACAAGCAGGATGTCCTTCTCCAAGGACTGGTTCCTCCTGGCCATGTGCCCAAAGTATGTGAGACAGAGCTTCAAAATGCTAGCTCCCAAGGAGAGACTTGAATGGAAGTAGAGGCTGTTAACTTTAAGAATGAGAAAGGTGCAGAAGTGATAACCTAACTACAAAGAAATTCAAGCATTCTGCAATGAGACAGAAAGTAAAGACTTTACTATTCTCAGAATCCCCCCAAAGCCAATTTCCATAATATGTGTGTTCAACACGTATAAAGAAGCATATGCTTGGAATAGCGTTCTCAAAGTTAAGCCCATCAGGGTCTTCAGATGGCTTTTCTGACCACAGTGCCTTGCTCTCGACACTGATTTATAGCTCCAGACTTTGCAGGAAATTTAGAGGTCATCAAGTCCAGCTACACATACAAAGCAACGTGGGCGGGTTGGTTTTTGAGGTCTTGACCAACTACACTTGAGGCTCTACAGCTTAGTGAAAGAAAAGACAAAAAGGAAAAAACTAAAGTGAGATAATATTATTATGTTCATCTCAGATAGGAGGAAACAAGACTTGGGAAGGTTGAACTTGGGGCAATGAACATCAAGGATGTGCCCTTTTCTAGGATTCTTAAGTATCTGAAATAACTATCAGAAAAGCAGCAGCAGGGCCTTGTGGCCTAGAAAAGGGGGAACTTGCTCAAAAGCCAACCATGAGACCACTGGCTTCATGCATCAGAGCAAACACAGGTATCTCAACTGATGCTAAGTTGATAAAGTGCACGTACAGTGTCTTCACGAAGTCTTTCACATCTGCAATTAACACACCTGGACAATGTGCAAACAACAGAGCAACTACAGTGGGAAATGCAAGATCTGTGGACAGAAACCACTTTAGAAAATAATCTGCTGTACTTGCTCAGCATGGGTGCATCACGGCTTGCGAAATTATAGAGTCACAAGCCCCAGATGGGGAAGCAATAATTGGAGAGGAAGCGGCACCATGACCCAGACTTGACCACTACAACAGCTCATGCAATCTCAACGGCTAATTTTTTTGGAAGTAGATCACTAGATTTGTCTTTTGAGGTAACTATGTGTAGACTTGAACCTCCAATCTTTTGGTTAGTAGGCAAACACATTAACCATTTGTATAAACCAAGATACAGTTTTCATCAGTATCAAGCACATGCTCTTGTACATCAAGTTTTCCATAATGTTGTCAAAGATAGTGACAACATAATGACAAAGATAGTGTTAGGGTCTGACATGGGGAAAACACTATAAAGAAAACAGTCTCCAGTCCTTATAACACAAAGCAGTGATTCACAGGCTTCTTCATACAGGCATGACTAGTGTCCTAGTGGTGAAGTGCATCAGTTTGATCATTCAGTAAGAATTTATTTAGCACTTACTATGAGCTAAGGACCATGTAGAGCCCTGGTGGTGCAATATGTTACTTGCTTGGATATTAACCAGAAAAATCAGTAGTTCAAATCCACTAGCCACTCTACTAGAGAAAGATAGGCAAGTCTTCTGCTAAGTTTAGAGCCTCAGAAAAACCAATGGAAGGTTATCATTAGTTGGAATCAACTCAACAGTAGTGAGAGGCACTATGTAAGAACCCTGGCCAGCACAGTGGATTAGTTACTGAACTGCTAGCCTAAAAGGTTGGCAGTTTGAACCCATGGGAGAAAGATGGGAAGCCTCTTCATATTAAGATTTACAGCCTCAAAACCCTGACAGAAGGGTGCCATGGGTCAAAATCAATTCAACAGCAATATGTGAGATTCAGGAGTGAACAAAACACACAAATACCTGCTAACATGGAGCTTGCACTCTAGTGGAAGGGTTAGACAAGCCAAGAAAGACATAACAAAGTGTCAAATGCAAATGAAATGAGTTGACATTGAGTTGGAACCAATCCATAGCTGATCCTCCTGCAGGTCATCAGAGGCAGTAAATCACATGGGATGAGACTGCCTATTCTTCTCCCAAAAAGCAGCTAGTGAATTTGAATTGCCTGTCTCTGAGTTTATAGTGCAGCTCCTTATACATTATAAATGACGTTAAGAGAATAAAGAATATTTAAGATTATCATTTTAGATGGCATTACCAGGAGATGGATTCCAGGTAGATGATCTGCTTGATATATAGAAGTTTATATAGTGAGATATTTGGTACCAAAACCCCAAGCAGATAAGTCTTGGAAAAGGTGCAGCCAGAGTGCTCCTTGGAGGCAAAGGTGATGAAACTTTGTCTCACATACTTTGGGCATGTTGCAGGAGAGACTATTCCTGGGAGAAGGACATCAGGTTTGGAAAGGCGGAGGGACAGTGAAGGAGAGGAAGACTCTCAACTATGTGGATTGATACAGTGACTGCAGCAATGGGCTAGAGTATGTCAGAGATTGTGAGGACGGCACAGGACAAGACAGGGTTCAGATCTGTTGTTCATGAGGTCACTATAGGTCATACTCAACTTGATGGCACCTTACAATAGCAACAATGATTACTTGGTGTTTTTGAGGAACATCAATAAGGCCAATGAGGTGAGAGGGCAGTGACCATAAAAGAAGGATAGGAAAGGAAGCAGAGCATCAGGAGACGGTCAACCACAATAGTCATGGTATGTTGTTGTTGTTGTGTGTCGCCAAGTCGCCTGCAACTCATAGCAACCCTATGTACAACATCCCTAAATCCTGCTCTATCCTGTGCCAACCTCACTGTCTCTGACACACCTACCCCTATTACCCCAATTACTGAATCAATCCACCTCATAGAGGGTCTTCCACTCCTATGCTGTCCCTCCACCCTCCCAAGCATGATGTCCCTCTCCAAAGACTGGTCCCACCTTGCAACATGTCCAAAGTATGTCAGACAAAACTTCAGAATCCTTGCCTCCAAGGAACAACCTGGTTTAACCCTGTCTAGGATGAACTTGTTAAATTTCTTAGCAGTCCATGGTATATTCGATACTCTTTTGCAACATCACAGCTCAGAGGCATCAATTCTCCTTCTGTCCTCCCTAGTCATTGTCCAGCTCTCTGATGCATAGCAAGTGATTGCAAAGACCATGACCTTTATCAGGCACACCTTAGACTCCAGAGTGACATCACTGCTCTTTAGTATCTTGGAGAGGTCTCTAACAGCAGACTTTCCCCATTTCAATATGTCTTTTAATTTCTGCAGACTTTGGATTTAATTTTAAAGCACCATGATAAGCCCATAGAAGACTCTGAGAATGGAAATAACACTCAGATTTACATGGTTGGGGATCCAGAATAAATAGGAAGTCTCTTATTGCCATCAAGTTGGAACCAGATCATAGCTGATCTTCTATAGTAGGTTTCAAAAGGCTATAAATCACACTAGAGGAAACTGTCAGTCTTTCTTCCACAGGGTCACTGCTGGATTCAAACCACTGGAGAGTGTGCCAGGAGTACAATTCTCTGCAGACTACCCCACCAGAGTTCCATCACTCAAACAACAACTCAATGTACTACCATCCAGTTGGAACCAACTCATAGCTCTAGTGAGTTTTCGAGAGCTATTAATCACTTGGGAAGAGACTATCTTTCTTCTTCTGAGAAGTTGGTGAATTTGAACCATTTACTTTTGAACAGGCAGCACTATTTCCTCAAAAAGAAAAAAAAATTAAAGAGTTAAGTATGTAAAAAGCAACTTATTTAAAAAACTGTAGTGTATTTCTCTAGAATTTGAAGAAAGTAGCTCTTTTCTCCTCTATCTTTAATTCAGAGGAAATTAGGAGCGATCAATGGTAGACATAACAGATGCAGAGAATGGGAAGCTGATCCCACCAATACTCCTGAAAGCAATGATTCTCTTTCTTGGGGAGATTTTGATTCAGGAACTCTGAGTGAGGCCAGGGGAAAGGCACTTTAACAAGCATCCTCAGTGTATGGTGGACAATGTAGCAGTCTGTGTGCCACACAAAGAAAGCAACAATAAAAGATATGTCACTAGGAATAATGTATAATGAAAAGAAAATATTATTTTCTTTATTCCTTACTCTTTCATCAGAAGCAGCTGTTAGCCTGCTGTGTAGCTGTTGCTGCATCAGCTGACACATCTTTCTAGATTATAAGACCATTCATGAACCAATCGATCTATGACCCTGCTGATTCTCATGTCCTTACAGGGCACAGCATCTGAACTGCCAGGTGTTGAGATATGTAATCCTCTGGCCACAAATATGTGCACAGGCTAAATTCAGTGACCTCCAGGGGACTCCAAGGACTCCAGCTGCCTGAACAAGGCCTGACTTGAGCCTATTCTATTCTTATAGACCAGTGAATTCAAGCCAGCTCTCTGTTGGCAAGATGGGCATATGCAGCCCAGAAACAGTAGAAGGTGCAGGAATGACTGTAGGAGTATTAGAGGCTTCCTTTGACTGGGCGAAGAAAACAGCTGATCAAGGCTCTGGTGAAGTCGGCAACGTGAGGAGATATCCTAGTCATGCATGCTGTGGATGCCTCCAAAATAGTTCTTTTTCCTGGAATCCCTAAAGTTCTCTTTCCTGGACTGAAGCTCAATATCAAGAAAACAAAGATTCTCACCACTGAGCTGACTGGCAGCATGATAGATGGTGAATAGACTGATAATGTTAACAGCTTCCGTTTGCTTGGCTCTACAATCAACACTCTTGGTACCAGCAGCCAGGAAATTAAAACATGAATTGCACTGGGAAAGTCTGCTCTCAGAGACCTCTCCAAAGTACTGAAAAGCAACAATGTCATCTGGAGACTAAGGTGAGCCTAATACAGGCCATGGTCTTTGCAATTACTTGTTATGCAAAGAAAGCTGGACAATTACTAGGTATGATAGAAGGATTGATGCCTTTGAGCTGTGGTGCTGGAGAACAGTATCGAATATACCATGGACTGCTAAGGGAACAAACAAGTTTGTCCTGGAGAAGGTGAAGCCAGGCTGCTCCTTGGAGGCAAGGATTCTGAAGCTTCGTCTGACATACTTTGGACATGTTGCAAGGCGGGACCAGTCCTTGGAGAGAGATGTCATGTTTGGGAGGGTAGAGTGACAGCAGAGGAGAGGAAGATCCCCAATGAGATGGACTGATTCAGTGACTGGGGTAATGGGGGCCAGTGTGTTGGAGACAATAAGATTGGCACAGGATAGAGCAGGTCTTAGGGCTGTTGTACATAGGGTCGACGGTACATAACAACCATATTCTTATAGTTAATTCCATCAAAACAACAACCTGAGTGTGTTTCTTTGCTCCTCCGAGGGGGTGGGGAAGCTAGGAATTGACATTTGTAGGCTAACTGTTGCCTCATGCAAGTCCTTGGGCCTCAAACTTCCTCATTAATTAACAGAATTGAACCTTGAAGGTAATGAGAGTGCAGGGGAAAAAAATGGGACCAGCCCTTCGGCCACTTGTGATCAGCCTCAGACTTGGCCTCCCTTTCCCTCATCAGCGGCACTGTCTGGTCTTTGCCCTTAAATGACACCCTAAACATTTTTTAGGATCCTCTTTCTATTTCATTCAGGATATTTTGCATTCATCGCTGTCTTCCTAAGAAGCCAGCATCTCTATGCAACCAGCATAGGTTTTGAATCATGCTCTTACTTCCCTGAGCCTGAGCTTACTCATCTATAAAATGAGGTGTGTCATTCCAATCTTAGGCACCCTAGTGTTGTGGAAGGAGGTTCTTTTTTTAAAACAAATTTTATTGTTTTGTGTGTGTACCGTCAAATCAGATCCGACTGGTACAGGAGGAGATTGTCCCTCCTTCTCCAGCAGAGCACCTGGTGGATTTGAACCGCACATCTCTGGGTTGCAGTGCTGCTTCTTGCCACGAGGTGGAAGGAGGTTCTTGGCACACCACACTTGGGAGTTATTTGGGCTTTCCCCTGCTTTCCATTTTGTCCATGTACAAATCACCAGTAAATCTCTATTGGCTCTACTTTAAAGGTATATGCCAACTCCAACAAATTTCTCCACTGCCAATGCCAAAGCCTAGTCCAAGGTGCCATCATCTCATGCCTGAGCTACTGCAATAGTGTAGCACAATCTCCTGTATTTTCACCCTTGTCTCTCTGAAGTCCACTCCGCTCCCACATACAAAGCTGATTGTTCGCCTCTTCTACTTAGAACATCCAAAAGACTTCCCAATAAGGAATACTTACCATAGACTACAAGGGACTACAGGATCTGGCCCTTCCCCATCTACTCTCTCATCCTCATCACCTCCTAGCCCCTCCTCTTCCTAGCAGAGCTCAGCACTCTTTTAGCTCTGAAAAACAAATATAATGAACTTAAATTTATCTCTGGGATTTTTCACCTGTTCTTCCCAACTGCTTTGATTTCTTCACATGCCCTCATGGACATCTCCCTCTAGACATATAGGTCATCTCTTAAATGTCAACTTTTCGGAGAAGGCTTCCTTATCAACCTAGCAAAAGCAGCCTTCAGTCACTCAATCACTCTTTGCTCTTTTATCTTCTTCACTGTACTTGTCATCTCACACAGACATTTTAAAACACCTTTGCTGCAGGAAGCTCTTCCTTTCAGTGCATAAAAGCACATGGAATTCTGCCCCTTGGATGCAGCCAGCCAGTATAGTATGTTCCATGCTATTTCCTCACTCTCAGACCCACAGCACTGCTGTCAGGACACTGTGTTGCTTTGCATCTGCTTGTGATCAGCCTCAGGCCTGACCTCCCTTTCCTTCCCAAGCTTCACTATCTGATCTTTGCCCTTAAACAACACTCAATTTTTTTTAGAATTCTTTTTCTACTTCATGCAGGAAATTTTGCATTTATCACACTGCCTTCCAAGGAAACCAGCACATCTATGCTAAGAGCATGGGTTTTGAATCCTGCTCTTCTCTTAGCCTTAGTTTTCTCATCCATAAAATATGTATGATGGGATACTATGCAGCACTCAGGAGCAATGATTTAAAAAATTACTACATAACTTGAGAGAGACTGGAGAGCATCATGTTGCATGAACTAACTCCTTCTCATAAGAATACACACTTCAGAAGACTATTATTGTAAAACCAGAAAGATAACTAGTAAAACATGTACGGGGATGCAAGAGGAAAAGGAATGGGAACAGAGGGGTAAGGATGAGCAGGGAGAAATCATAGGGTCACACAATTTGGTGGGTGCAAGGGGGAGGTAAAGGAAATGGGAAAGATCTGATGGGGATCTGGAAAGATAGGTAATGGTGGATATAATTCAATGGTGATTAATTTTACAAAACATAATGAGTGAGAATTATTGTATGAAACACAATGTGAATGAAGGATACAATGAAACACAATGTATATGAACTTTGTATACAAACCAATGTAAAAATTTTCTTGTTGTTGTTGTTGTTATGTGCCGTCGAGTCGTTTCTGACTCATAGCGACCCTATGCACAACAGCCCTAAACGCTGCTCTATCCTGCGCCAACCGCACTGCCTCTGACACACCCATCCCTATTACCCCAGTCACCGAATCAATCCATCTCATAGAGGGTCTTCCCCTCCTGCGTTGTCCCTCAACCCTCCCAAGCATGATGTCCCTCTCCAAGGACCCGTCCCTCCTGGCAACATATCCAAAGTATGTCAGACGAAGCCCCAGAATCCTTGCCTCCAAGGAGTAGCTTGGTTTAATCCTCTCCAAGACAAATCCGTTTGTTTTCCTGGCAGTCCAGGGTACATTCAGTACCCTTCTCCAGCACCACAGCTCAAAAGCATCCACTCTCCTTCTGTCCTCCCTAGTCATTGTCCAACTCTCTGATGCATAACAAGCGATTGCAAAGACCATGGCCTGTATCAGGCACACCTTAGTCTCCAGAGAGACACTGTTGCTCCTGAGTACTTTAGAGAGGTCCCTAACAGCAGACTTTCCCATCGTGATACGCTTTTTGATTTCCTGACTGCTGGTGCCAAGAGTGCTGACTGTGGAGCCGAGCAAACTGAAACTGTGAACAATCTCAATCTCTTCGTCATCCATCCTGACGCTGCCAATTGGTCCAGTGGTGAGAATCTTTGTCTTCTTGACATTGAGCCTCAGTCCATACTGAAGGCTGCAGTCCTTGACCCTTCGCAGCAAGTGCATGAGGTCCTCCTCAGTTTCAGCAAGCAGGGTTGTGTCATCTGCATAACGGAGATTGTTAATAGATCTTCCACCAATCCTGATGCCACAATTCTCCTCATAGAGCCCAGCCTCCCGGATAATCTGCTCTGCATACATGTTGAAAAGGTATGGAGACAGGATGCATCCCTGGCATACACCCTTCCCAATTTTGAACCATGCAGTGTTACCCTGCTCTGTTCTGACTACTGCCTCTTGGTCCAAGTATAGGTTTCGTATTAGCACAATTAAGTGTTCTGGGATTCCCATTCTTCTCAGAGTCAGCCACAGTTTGTTATGATCCACACAGTCAAATGCCTTTGCATAATCAATGAAACACAGATAGACATTCTTCTGGTATTCTCTGCTTTCAGCCAAGATCCATCTAACAACAGCAACAATATCCCTAGTACCACGACCCCTTCTAAAAATTTTCTTAAAATTCTGAAAAAAAATTTTACAAAGGAGTGTGTAATTCCATTCAGGTGCCATGGTGATTGGTGATGTGGTGGTTAAGGTAATCGATGTTAACTAAAAGGCTGGAGAGTCAAACCCACTGGCCAATTTGCCTAGCCTCTGCTCTTCTAAGCAGTAATCTTCTGTGAAGACTTATGGCCTTGGAAACCTCATGGGGCAATTTTACTCTGAGTAAAACAGAGTTGAAATTTCCTTCAGTGTGAGTTTTGGGGGGTTTAATGCCAACATTCCTGAGCTATAGACAAGAGATGGTACAGTATGGTGAAGGACTTGGCTAAGTACTGGTACACAGTACCAGTACTCCATGTATGGTGGCTGAAAGAACAGTCACACAAAACTGGTAAACCTCAATTGCTGTTCTTGTTGTTGTTATATGCTGTAGAATCGCTTGTGACTCATAGCGATCCTATGTGGAACAGCTCTTAACCCTGCTCTATCCTGAGCCAACCTTACTGTCTCTGACACTCTGACCCCCATTACCCTAGTCACTCAGTTAATTCATCTCATTCAGGGTTTTCTTCTCTTGTGCTGTCCCACTACACTCCCAAGCATGATGTCCCTCTCCAAGGACTACTCCGTCTTTGCAACATTCCCAAAGAATGTTAGATGAAGCTTCAGAATCCTTGCCTCAAAGGAGCAGCCTGGTTTCACCCTCTCCAGAACAAACCTGCTTATTCTCCTAGCAGTCCATGGTATATTCAGTACTCTTCTCCAGGACCACAGCTCAAAGGCATCAATTTTCTATCATCCCTAGTCATTGTCCAGCTTTCTGACGTATAGCAAGAAATTGTAAATACCATGGCCTGGATCAGGTGCACCTTAGTCTCCTGACTGACATCCTAGTTCTCAGTACTCTGGAGACATCCCTGACAGTAGACTTTTCCAAGGCAATTTGTCTTTTGATTTCCTCAATTAGTCCACAAAACAAAATCAGAAAATGCCCCCTTCTGTATTTTCTGATTGAATCATGTCCAAATTGGCATCTGATCCTACAGCAAAATCTCAGAGTACTGGACCAGACAACCAAGCTATCATCTCACAAAAAAGTACCAAGGATTTGGTGAGGAGCCAATATATCGGCCAATCAACAATATTAATCAAAAATTGTTCTCTGATTTTGTTTAGATTTCTACCTCTCTGGAGCTCTGTATCTTGGTCTGTCACTAAGAGGAACTGACTTCCTGTGTTTTAGAATATATAAAGCAAACAAGTTTGGTGCCTCTTTTATGAAGGTCTCTGGCCTATTCCTTTTGATTCCCTCAATCCCAAGCAACTCCTCTCTCATGTAGTTGTTGTTGTTGTTATGTGCCGTCGAGTCACTTGCGACTCATAGCAACCCTATATACAACAGCCCTAAACTCTGCTCTGTCCTGTGCCAATCGCACTGCCTCTGACACTCCCATCCCGATTATCCCAGTCACTGAATCAATCCACCTCATAGAGGGCCTTCCCCTCCTGTGCTGTCCCTCCACCCTCCCAAGCATGATGTCCCTCTCCAAGGACCCGTCCCTCCTCACAACATATCCAAAGTATGTCAGACGAAGCCCCAGAATCCTTGCCTCCAAGGAGCTACCCAGTTTAACCCTTTCCAGGATGAATCTGTTTGTTTTCTTGGCAGTCCATGGTACTCTCAATACTCTTCTCCAGCACCACAACTCAAAGGCATCAATTCTCCTTCTATCCTCCCTAGTCATTGTCCAACTCTCTGATGCAAAACAAGTGATTGTGAAGACCATGGCCTGTATCAGATGCACTTTAGTCTCCAGAAAGACACACCGCTCTCATGGCCTCTACATATTAAGATTCTATTACATATCTCCCTTCAAAGAGGGTCAGGCTGTTTAAGTCACTGAGGCCACTAATCCCACTTTTTTTTCTTTATTGCTAAGGTTCCTTTTTTAGCTTTAAAAGCCTATGGCCTCAGTGCTCCCTCTCATGTACTGACCACAGATAGAAAGTGGTTTCAGCTTAGACACCACTTCTTCAAGGAATCTCTCTGTGACCCTGGAGATGGGGTGAGGGCTCCGTTCGGACATTTGCATGGCATGCTCCTCCTTGACTTGCCCAGAGGAGGGTCCTAGGGGATGGAACTAATGAATCACGGGACCCTGAGCATGAACATCCTGGCAGAGGTCGATGATGATGATCTGAGCAGGCGAATACGCACACAAGGGGGACTGGAGGACTTAAGGCCGCACCACAACCTAATTAAGAAGAGAAGCCTCACCTGAGGCTCCACCCAGGGGAAATGCAGGGCTTTGTGTTCACGTTAGTTTTAGCAGAGACTTTCTTGTGCTTCCTTCTAGCAGAATCAGAGCACTGTCCGCCTCACTCAGCACAGTAAACATCTGCAGGGCTCCGGTGGCTTAGTGATAAGGAGTTTCATTGCAAACTGAAGACATGTTTGAATCTACCAGGTGCTCTGTGGGAGAAGGATGGGCAATCTCCTCCCATATGATTACGATGCTTCTGAAAACCCTGTGGTTTTAGAACTGGTTCTAATCTTGAGGATTATAAGAACAACATAACAACAGCTATCATCCTGAATGTAAATGACCCTTTGCAAATGTTTAAAACAGCCACTCTTCCTCTTACTCAGTTTCGGGTGGGTCTAAAATTGCACTGTCCAATATGATAGCCTCCAGTTAGATGTGACTATTTAAACTTCAGTGAGTCAAAATGAAATAAAAACTAAAATGATGTTTCTCAGATGCAGCACTACCCAAATCTCAAGAGTTACATGTGACTGGTGATGGCCACTTGGGGCATCCTAGCCCCACCATTTCCATCATCATAGAAAATTCTGCTGGACAGTGTTCCTTAGAATTGGATGGGAAAGCTGTACCCAGCTCCCCCAGCACCAATGTCTATTAATTAATTCTCCACAGACCTCACCTCTCCTCATTTTTCCTAAAGGTTCACAATCTCATACAACCCTCTCCCTCCCTCTCAGACATTCCCGGCTAGTGGATGAGGTATGAACTTCCAGGCAGTGGTGCCCTGACCTCCATTCAATGCCAGCCAGCCACTGGATCAGGATAAACATGAGAGCAGCCTGGCACTGGCCTGGGCACCCTAATTTGATGGAGTTGCCCAGGAAGGAGCTAAGAGACCCACACAGAGCCTAAAGAGTCCCCTACTTGCTCTCTTCTAAATTCTAAAACAGTATCAGAAGAGTTCCCAGAAAGCAACAAGCCCCAGGTGACCCCGTCAATGGTTAAACAGTAAGGCCTGATAGCTTATTTTATTAACTTGCTAAATCAAAGGGCTGTTAAAGTCTCTGTCCGGTAATAAAACTAAGACGGAGCTGAATCGCCCACCTATTAATGGTGGTATTGGAGCAGTTAATGGATGTGGCTCGACTTAACAGCCACAAAGTCATCCTGGCATTTCCACCCACAACCCGGCCACTTCTTCTGCTTCCCTCTGCCCACACAGACCCGCCCTTTGATGAAGGTTTCATCAAAATCTTGTTTTGTGGCAGCTTTTTTGTTATATGTATAAATACAGTTTCCCTCTCAAATTCACTTAAATCCAACTCCCCCAGGACCTCATCCCAAACCCAAACAAAACCAAACAGAACAAGTATATGGAGCTCCAGGGTTTATGGAATCACACATGTCTAAAGCTGTGGTAGGACAAAGCATTTACAAGGCGTTTGAAAGCCCACAGAACTGATTTTTTGGATCACTCTTAAGGACTGTGAAGGATAAAGCCCGCCCCCTTCCATATGGATTGTTTTTATTTCCCTTCAACCCCTTTCTCAATATTCCTCCTGCTGCTTAAAAATGGGAAAATAAATTTCCAAGTGGTGCTGCTTTTCCAGTGTATTAGCTCTATGAGCTCCAACAGGATCTTTATTCTAGGTCCTACTGAGGCGGGACACTTAGATTTTGGTCCATTATACATGTTCCATGGTTATTGTCAGGATGATTATGAATAATGTGTCTAATAGAGTAAACAATAAATAATGTTATTTGCTTTGAGTTGGAATCAGCTCACGACGGACCCTCCGGCGGGTTCCCGGAGGCTGTAGTTTGCAGGAGAGGAGACTGCACTTCTTGCTCCTGTAGAGCAGCTGGTGAATTCAAACAATGAGTTTTCTGGTTGGCAGTGCAACTGCTTACCACTAGACCACCAGTTGTTGTTATGTGCCATCGAGTCGCTTGCGACTCATAGGCCACCAGACCCCCCTCAATAAATAGTAAGAACTTGTATTCTTTCTAAAGTAACAATGAGCAAAAAGAAGTTCTCCATTATAACCAAAATCCAACCCAGATGTCATCAAGTTGACTTTGATGATCCCACGTGTGTCAGAGCATTCCCACAATCCACAGGGCTTTCCACAACAATTATCTTTCATGTGCTGGGGAATATTGGGGAGGAAGAGAGGGCTTGTCCAGGACAGATCGTCTAAGGGCAAGCCTCCCAACGGCCTTTAATATGGGGTAGAGAAAGCTCCCCTGTGTTTGGCTGTACCAGCTTGAGAAAGTTCGCCACCTGAGAAGATGGCTACCACATCTGTTAAGCTGGGAGTGGTCCACACGAGGCTGAGGTTCTCCTGACCAATCTGCATGCCCTAGTCTGTAAGCCCAACCTATCCTGTCTTCCTGTTTACCTGCGTGTATATATGTGTGCTTCAGTCCTCAGTAAAAGAGAGCTGGATTGACTCTCTGATCCTCTTCTGGAGTGGTGTATGTGTATCTCAGTCGTGCTTACCCCCATCAAGGTATCACTGTTAAGTTGCCAGCAAACAGACAACGACACAGATGTAGAGCAACAAGCCTATCCCTCAAGACACTGCTTGGTGGACTTGAACCACACACTTTTTGGTTAGCAGCTAAGCACCTAATGATTTGTGCCACCCTGGGACTGCTACTCATTATTGTTTGTATTGTTGCTATTAGGTGCTGTCGAGTCAACTGTGACTCATAGCAACCTTATGAACCAACAGATCTGGACCTTGCTCTATCCTGTGCCATCCTCACCACCTCAAATATGCTCAAGCCCACTGTTACAGCCATTTGTTGAGGATCTTCCTTTCTTACACTGTTAACCCTCTACTTTTCCCAGTATGATGTCCTTCTCCAAGGACAGATCATTCCTAACAACATGCTCTAAGTACATGGGGTAAAGTGTTGTCATCCTTGCCTCCAGTGAGCACCATCCACTACCACTGAGGAAGCCAGCTACTCATAGAAAAGCCCAGTTCCGTAAGGTTAACTCTACTACCATTCAAATAGTAGTCCTAAAACTATTCAGAAAGGACAGGTGAGAATCTCTCTTAGTGTTAGAGCAGGATCCAGAACATCAAGCGGAGCCAAGACCTGGCAACTTATCCCTTCTGTCCTGTTGCTGGCCCCTCACAATGACCCTTGACGTATTGCTGCACCAGGACAGAACTCTTCCACCAGGAGATTCTGCTCCCTTCTGTCCCATTCCTCTTAGCCTCATTTGTAGGCAGCCACTGTGCCTTGATCCTGTGCCCAGGAGGAAGTCTTAAGGGAGAAACTCTACACGTGGCCCTGCATTATGTCTTGACTTCCAAAGTGCAGCCCAACCAAGAATCCTGAAAAAACAACCAGCATCCTTCCTTCCAAAACCAAAACAAAAGGAAAGAGAAAGAAGAGGCCATTCTTGACCCCTCTTGTTGCTATAAAATTCCTTTCCCTTTGATCCTGAGATCTGCCAATCTGGAAGTTATTATGTCTACACCTTTCTTGCTAGAGTTTCAAGAGGTTATTAAGACCACTAGACCACTACTAGCATCTTATCCAACTGATGAGGTCTATAGTGAGGATCAGTCCATGTACCGTTGACCTGAGGTAACCTCAAGGTCCAACGTCTATCGCTTTCTAGCATGGGGATTCAACAGAGGACGACTGAATGTTCCATGGGAAGGCTTTTCTTACAATCAAAAGCATCCTGGAGATTGTTGCTAAGAGGACAGAAAGGAAGGATGCAGGCTGTCAGATACCTAGTTAGCTCTTCTTTCCCCTGTACCGCACACCTCCACTTCTCCCGAAAGCAAAAGAGCTGATGAAACACTAAAAGTGGGCACACACAGTGCACAGAAAATCCCAAATTTCCTGGCATCTGTGCCTTTCCAGATGACTGCATGGAGACACTCCATAACACATTGTTAAAGTGATAATTAGCGATAGACTTGTTATGAATATTCCAAATAAAATTTCTCCCCACAACAGTTGATGAAGACAAAGGGCATCACACAGAAGGTAAGAAGTAACAGAGGGATTTGGGTCTTTCTTTTTTTTTTTTTTTTAAAAAAAAAAGTTGTTGAGAGAACAGCATAAATCAGAAGTTAAATTACAGCACCTCAGAATCCACGTTCAACAGAGTGCAAAAGCCTGTATATAGATGCATGTAATGCCAAGAGCCTACAATAACCCCACGATTTCCAGTTAGGAAAGAGAAGCTAAATTCTGAAGCCATTTTTCTGTTGCCCTGTGGAGCAGACGCTGAGAATGCTAATGGGGAGGTTAAGAAAAAGCAGAGGAAATGCTGAGTAATAAGTGAGAAAGTCACTACAACTTAGGTGACTCACTCATTTGAGCGTGAACGGGGGGGAAAGGCTTCTATTCATGCTTAACATTCTCCCTCTAAAATGAAATTTCTAAAAGCCTCAGTTCTGCCCCCACAACCTTCTACACACACTCTGAGTTTTCAATTCACAGTGATTTTGCTCCACATGGAGCAGCAGAGATGCCAATGACACACCCCCTTCCTCCTCATTCCCTAAATCTCCAGGGCAGATGAAAGACTCCAGGCTTCCAAATGGATGATAACAAAAAGGAGAGGGAGATGCTGGAGCCAGAGAAAAACGGGGGGAGGGGGAGGAGAGGAGAAAAGGAGACCAAGACTTCACCATGGCCACCTCAGGACAGACTGAGAATCCACCCACCAAGGGGCATGCAGAAAAACATCCTTTAAAGGAGCACCACAAGGGAGGCAACAAGGATAGGAATGTAATTAACAGCATCACCCTGTCTCCTCTGTTATCTTCAGGGATTCTGAATTCACTCAGAAGAGTCTGTTTCAAGGGTTAAGCTAAGCTCTTTTAAATCAAGGGGGAAAACTAGGCACCAGTGCATACTATCAGACACACAGAGTCCTCTGCAGTCAGGAGCCCCCTCAGTCTGATCCACGATACTTTTGTTTGTCTTTAGGTTGATGCCAACTCATAGCAACACAACAGGACAGAGCATTGCTGTCCCACAGGGTCCTTTAGGCTGTAATTTTCATAGGAAGGAGGCCATGGTGTAATGTGTAGCATACTGAGCTGCTTATCGAAAGGAGAACAGTTTGGACTCAGCAGATGCAGGAGGAAGCTGGCCAGTCTTGGCCAGTAAAGGCGTAGACTCAGAAACCCGATTGAGAGTCGCTGTGAGTCACAAGTGACTCCATGGGAGTGGGTAGTGAGCAATCTTTACAGGAGAATCTCCAGGGTTATCCTTCCACAGAGCCACTTGTGGGGTCACACTGACAACTTTTCCGTTAATAGCCATGCATGTAACCACTGTGTTGCCAGGAATGCCCTGCTGCATTTCTATTAGCCTTAAACATCTCCTGGACATCACTTCTCACACTAACTGCTTTTATGCCTGCAGAGTTCATGAACTACGGTGATGAAGTCAGTCTGGAAATAATCTGAGTCAATACTTTCATTTCTAAAAGAAGACACTGAGGACAAAGAGATGTAATGTGTCCAGTACAAAAAAAAAAAAAACCGGAGCTCTGGTGGTCTAATGGTAAGAAGCTGTGCTGTAATCCCAAAGGCACATGGTTCAAGTCCACCAGCTGCTCTGCAGAAGGACAGGCAATCTCTTCCTGTGTGATTTACTGCCTCTGAAAACCCACTAGAGGTTAAGGGGTCAGCTATGAGTCAGTTCTGACTCGATGGTGCACACAGTAACAACAAAACAAAAAGCTTGAAAACAAGTAGCACGATGAGCTTAAAAAGCTCAGACCCATCTCTGTAAATGTTTATGAAAATTAATAAAATATAATTATAGAAAAAAAGCTCAGACCCTCACTCCCAGTCTTACTCTTTCTTCTACAGCAATGCTACCTTACCTCTTTCTTCAATGGGACTAAATTCCTATCTGAACGAGAGAATTTTCTTAAAAATAAATCTTCACACTACTGCTATTGAGTCGATTCTGACTCATAGCTATTTTTTATTTGGTTTCAGAGTCTGTAAATTCAATCTTAACAGGAGAGATCACCTATTTTTCTCTGTCAGAGCCACTGGTGAATTCAAACCGAGAGAGATGCACTTCTAATAGTTAGCAGTGCAACACGTTTCAGACTACACCACTGGAGCTCCAGATTTTACCTTGTTGTTGTTGTTGTTATGTGCCATTGAGCTGAGGGCTCTGAACTCCGCCTGATCTTGATCCAACCTCACCTGACCCCATTGCCACAGTCACTGTCAATCCATCTCATCCAGGGTCCTCCTCTCTTGTGCTGACCCTTTATCCTCAGCTAGCAGAGAATAATGTCAACACTGTAAAATGTACCAGGATGACCTGGGCTGCCTGGGGACCTAAGGGAGGTCAGCTATGGTTCAGAGGTCACCGAGAGCAGCCTAAGGGTGGGAAGTACCAGAAGTCATCCATCTCCCTCTTCTCTTGCAGGGCCTTGACACTGCCCTCCCATCTGCTGAGTGTTCCTTCTCCAGATTTGCACCTACTTCAAGTCTGTGCTGAGATATCATCTTTTTAGTGAAGTCTGTCCTGGTCACTCACTTCAAAGTTATCCCCATCTGCACCCTACTAGTTATTTCCCATAGCACTTACCACATTCTAATATACTGCACGTTGCTGTTAGGTGCCATTCGTCAGATCTGATTCAGCAACCCTACTTACAACAGAACAAAATATTACACAGCTCAGTGCCATCCTCACAGGCACTGCTGTGTGAGCCCACCGCTGCAGTCACTGCATCATCCATCTCACCGAAGGGCTTCTGCTTTACAGACCTTATACTTTACCAAGCAAGATGATTTTCTCCCAGGACAGCTCCATCCTCATAACATGCCCAAAGAACAGTATAAAATTACTTAATTATTATCATTATCTTCCCTCTCCACTTTTTAAATAATATCCAGGAGGACAAGCCATTTAATCTTCTGCTTCATTCCTGTATCTTCCAGGTTGAGAATACTGTCTGGCACATAATAGGCGTTCAATCAACTCCACAGATGGATAAACAAGTGAACTATTACTCTCACTTCCTGTTTCTCTTCCTTTCTCTCTATTCTTCAGTAAAAATTACATACACACACCTTCTTTCTGACATTTTTTTCTCCCTTCATGTGTCTCCCAGGCATGTCGATAAAGACAGTGTAATTTGAACTTGGCACATACAGAAGTAGTAATATAGTAATATGACAAGTCTTTTCATTTAAAACTCTTCTCTCATATACATACATGCGTTTATATGAACAAATCTTCCATAAGGAGAGGTAAGAAAAACCTAGTTATCTTCAGGGAGCTAGGTGATGGTGCATATAGACTTTTCAATCGCTTTGCTTTTGCACCATTGTAATTTTTAACTATGTGGTTGTTATTATACAATGTGCTTATTTAAAACACTAATATTGGGGATGGGGAACTCATACAACTTTTATCTCTTGTTCTCAACACCATCTCCATTTAAACTTTTCAGTGTGACAGTCACTAATACACTACAACCCTCATTTAAAGTAAGTTCTTTTCGCTGGTTCTCCAATTTTCTGAAATGTCACTTTTATACTGAAAAAGTTTTCTACCAAACAGAAGGATATGAATGAATGCAAATTTCTCAACATACATAAAACATTGAGAGTTTGTTTCAATTCCTGAATCCTTTTACCTTTAATTTTGTTTACTCACATTTGGATTTCACATTTAACAGATCTCAGAATAAGTTATATAAGATGGTGCCAGAGTCTCTAAAGTATCTTTCGTTGTTTATGAAAGACATGAATAATGTCTTCAAGGAGTGTGCATCCAACAGGAAGCAGAGCACACTCTAAATTGTTGTTGTGTGTTGTCGAGCGGATGCAGGCCCACAGCAATCCTATGTGATGGCCTAGAATGGCCCCATTTCTTGTGTATAATCATTATGGAAGAGGATGCCCAAGTCTACTTCTGTAGAGTGGCTGGATGGTTCATACTGTTGACCTTTTGGTTAACAGTAAGGCACTTAAAATAATTTCACCACTTTTCTAAAATGTTATTCCTGATTAATTAGAAATTAACTTTGAATTCAAGCAATCATTAAATTAATGATAATTATTTCTTTATTATGAAATGCTTAAATAATCCATTATCATTAAAGTGGGTATGTATGGAGTCCCTGGCTGCTGCAGGTGGTTAATTGTTCAGCTATCAGCCACTTAACAACTGAAATCTAAAGATGTCTTGGGAGAAATTGCCGGCAACGTGCTTCTGAAAGACCACACCCACTGAAACCTTACAACGTGAAGCTCTGCTCTGAAGCACGTGGTGTCAGCATGAACTGGAATCAACCTGATGGCAACTTTATTGTTGCTATTTGTTTATTTAGTTAAGTGTGATTTTTATATCATTCCCTCGTCTTTTCAAATTGTTCTGAGCTTTCTTTCCTGAGCTGTATTATTAGTCTTATATATCTTTTTTCTTATATGTAGAATAAATGTCTATGGCCAGTCTCTTGCCTTTTCCAGTCCATGCTTTTCCTGAGCTCTTATTATCAGATGCAGTAAGCAGTAAAGGACGCTTTTAAAAGAATAGCATCCCTTTTTAACTCATCTTCATATTCTCAGCCACCAGTTTGACATTTTACGATAGATGTTTCATATCTGTGTAATTAATAAACTAATGACTATTTGTCAGCATTCAATAAAAACCTGCTAGAGATGCCTGAATACCAAACCCAAAGAGACACCACTCATCAGATTGCTCACTAGCTTATCTCAGTCATCATACATGGAGATGATCTGCTCTGGACATGAGAAAGGAGGCCAGAGCTACCCA
This sequence comes from Elephantulus edwardii, assembly GCF_000299155.1. Taxonomy (NCBI): domain Eukaryota; kingdom Metazoa; phylum Chordata; class Mammalia; order Macroscelidea; family Macroscelididae; genus Elephantulus; species Elephantulus edwardii. The sequence goes on from NW_006399799.1 coordinate 14,491,975, forward strand.
AGTGCAGACACACAAAGGATCCAAGGGCAGGTGCAGCCTCTCCATCGGCCCACTCTCTAACGCACTTGGGTACCAAGCAGTTACAGCTGGTTCCATACTTGGATGTCTCTGTAACCATTGTTAACTGCCCTTCAATTCCTTTCCTTGGTATGTGCCTTAAATAAATAATTGTATAAAGATTAAAACCATGCTTATTTATGCTTCTTGAAATAGAGAAAAGTCATAAACTAAACATCAAACCATAAAAGACTAGGTAATAAACAATGTTCTATCAACATACTTGAGTTAAGTTTTACATTACAACTGTAGAACTGGGCATGTTGACACAGGAAGTTGTTCATGACAAATCACTGCCTATTACTGTATAATATCACAAGGTATCAGGTTAAAGAACATAAGTGATAGATCATGTGACATTACCATTACATTTGTGTATGTGTGAGTGTATTTGCATGCATTAGGTACTAAATGCCTAAAAAGAAATCTGAAAGGCGCTTTTTGATACAGACTCATTGTGTCTTTGAAGGAAGTAGAATTTAGGATGATTTCTTCTTTTAATCAGTCTATACCTATGCAATAAGTATGCACTGCTTTGAAATAAGGAAAAAAATAGCAAAGGCATTTTCAACTGAAGAAAGGAAGAGAAAAGAGTAACTATCTTGAGTCAGGACATGCACTAGGAAGGCAAGTCTAAGAATTATGAGAGTCAGATAAGGCAGAAACCTGAGATCAGGGCTTCTCTCCTTCAACATTACTTTCGCTGTGCTCTAACTGCTTCGTACTTTACAAAGATGTCAATTCTATCAGACCACGCTTTCACTCACACATCCAACCAAAGCATATTGTCATGTCTATGGTCCTCAGCAAGAGAGGGCAGAGCCACCGCTGGCTGTGTGGGTCTCGACCTGGTAAGAGAAAGGTGTTTGAGGAAGGCACACAGAACAAATTATGAGATGTATGGACAGGCCAGGTAGCATCTGCCAGAAGTGAACCTCTTTACACAAATTAAGTAAGTGTGATGTGCATTTGGCTACTTCTGAGGAAGAAGAGGGGTGTCTAGAGTCATTCTAAGCCGACATGACCAAGTGACTGATACAACAGTTTAATCTAGAAAGCTGAGGGGATAGGCAGGATTTAACACTTTCTCATAAGGATGGTGAAGCGGAATTACTAAAGCTGACAAAGGAACAGGATCTTTAAAGGTGGATATAGATTTTCCAAGTCCCAGAAGAAATGGCATCCATGTCTGATGGGATCCAACAGGGCCATGAGGGTCTCATCGCATAATATCTGTTGACACAGCTGGTAGTAATTCGACTGACAATTGTCTCAGTGTTGCTGTGAAGCTTTGGGCCTGTGGAGCTTCTCTGACTTCTCAGGCCCTTATTTCCGATTTTGCAGTTGCTCACAAGGAAAGACTCCATCATGCTGTCCTCCATTTACTGGATCTTGGGCTGGATTGATCAGGAGCTGATGTGGATGGCTCGTGGTCATTGCTGGTATCTGTGAACAGGGAAAGTGCTTATCACAATTGAACTCTGCCATTTTCCTATTTTCATCACGTCAGTAATGGACAGAACTAAGATCAGAAGGATGGTTGTGGGAAGTGGGTGGAATCCAACAGGAAATCTGGAGGTAGATGAAAGCAAGAGGTTAACAAGGGTGAAAAGTTCAATAGGATGGCAGGAGGAAGGACGCAGGGATGGAATAGCATCAGAGCAGAGCTTACAGAGAAAGGAGCAGAAAGCATGCATCAAAAGGCAAGGCCAGTTTGGGCTAAAGTGCTCATATTTTTTTGCTCTACCCTTGTCACCTCTTGCTTTGCCCTTCAGCCTTCCATTCTTTGCCTTCTGGTCTGCCTCAGTCCCACTTCCTACTCTCTATCTAGTTCTTAACACTGTCCTCCTCTAAACTCTTTTAAGAAGAATACATTTACTTCAGTCCCTACTGGATCTGCAGGCCTCTGACTCTCTCCTCTCTACCCCTGGTGGTGTGCAAGCACTCCCTTCAAGCACTGGTTTCCATGGCTTCCTCAGCCCCTGGCACGGAGTTGGAATTTGCTTTCACAATTGCCTTTCCTCTCATTCTCCACGAAGGTGTTAGGGTTTCTTGTCCCTCAACTGGACAAGATCCAGCAGGAGTTGGCAGTGCAGGGTATATCCAAGACATTAGACTTAGAGGGACAGGAAGGAAAAACAACAGGACAGTCCTGGGTGATCTGGACCATGGGTCACCTTATTCCAGGTTTATGAGAAGACATTCAGGCACAGGAAATAAGACAGTATCAGAAGTCTAAAATCAGCATACAGAAAGATAATCACGTTACTTTTTATCTTGGACCCATGACCTTTCCTTCCCACTGAGCATCACAACACAGGTGCAAACAGCTTTATCTGCCAAGGACTCAGAGTCAGGGCAGGTCCATGCTTTAAAAAAGCATAAAATTATCATTTTTTTAAAAAAAAAATGCTCTACTTAAGTTAGCCTCCATGGAGGCAAGTCCAGTAGTTCTCTCAGTTAAGACTTCTCTCAGAGTGAGCTCCCTCTCTTGCTAATAACGCTTTCAAGTAAGTGTGTCACTGGACTAGTGAACTGAGCAATGATAACAGCATCAGCCAACAGCCTTTCTTCTGCTTTAAATCCAAGGATTGATCACAAAGTCAAGATGGACGAGCATAAACATTTGCCATGTCCCTGAGAAAGACTGGAATGCAATACTCCATAAATTATTCAGCTCAGATCTTGCAGCACAAATCTCTATAACAGCCATTCCCAAACCTCAGTTGTGCACTGGAATCATCTGAAGGCCCAAGATGCAGACTTTTGAATCATACCCTCAAAATTCCTGACTTAGTAAGGTCTGCCTGAGTTGACAGGTGAGACTTTGGGTTTACAACAAGTTTCCAGGTGTTACTGATGCTTCAGGCGCAGGGACTATACTTCATGAAATCAATAAACAACCCCAAGGGAGGGCAATTTTGATGATCCTTTGAGTTGGTTCAAATCAACTTTCACTTAGTAGTCAACACACTTGGCCATTTGCACTATCAAGGGGCTATCTCAATCACTGTTGTTATTGTGCTGTTGTGTACCATTAAGTTGGACCCAACCCATAGGGGACCTCTAGTGGGTTTTCAGAGGCAGATAATCACACAGGAGGACACTGTCCATCTTTCTCCCGCAGACCAGCTTGTAGATTCGAACCATGTCCCTTCAGGATTGCAGCACAGCTTCTTACCACTCGGCCACCAAGAGCTCCTGGTACTTCAATTACAGTATCTATCTAATATTAAGGAACCACTACTATTAAAGACTCACTTTCATGTAACAGTCTAATTCTACCCAGAGAAGAGAACTAGTAAAGACTGAAAGACACACCAAAAATTCTATTACTAAATGCATGTGTTTTAGGTAATTTAAAAAAAAAATACTCATTCCCATGGAACTAGAATTGATTCATAACTGACTCACCAGTGGGTTTTTAGAGGCTGTGTGGGAAGATTGCCAATCTTTCTCCCTTTGAGCAGAGGATGGATTTGAACTGCTTGCCGTTGGGCTGGAAGCACAGATATTACAAAAAATGCTTTAAATGATGAGTATCTTAGAGTGGCATAGTGGGGTGAATGTTGTGCTGCCAAACTAAAGACTGGCAGTTCAAATCCAGCAGTCATCCCACAGGGGAAAGAGGAGGAAGCCGTGTGCTGCTACAAAGATCTCATCCTTGGACACCTAATGCAGGGCCACAAGAAATTACAGTTAACTTGACTCCAGTAGCTTGGGTTTGGCTGGAGTTCACCAAAGAGCCTTAATGGCAGAGGGTTCAAATACTTAGATGCTCACCTCGGTTGCTGTTTCGAACCCACCAGCCACTCTGCTGTAGAACAGTGAGGCAGTCTGATTTTTGCAACAATTTATAGCTCAGACCTCTGCACAGTAGTTCTAATCAGTCTGACAGCAGCATTTTGAGTTGGAATCTACTTCACAGCAATAGCTGTAGTGTTCATTGGGTCTAATTCCTTCATGTGATCTCATATTAAACTAAGTTTAGAAAGGTTAAGTGACTTGCTCAAAGAAACAATGAAATATACAATGTAAGCAGCACCATCCTCAAGTCTTAGAAAACTTCCTGACATTTGCTATTTCTGAAGTGACAAGGGTCAAGAATTTCTAAATAGGCCTTTTAGGCTCTCTTTCCTGTCCTCTAGGCTGAAGTACTCACTACCATGAGAAGCTCATTTTTCACCAAGGCTATGGGTAGAAGCAGTTTTTGTGTATCTAAATTCAATTCTGAGTCCACTGCTTCTAACTCAGGGCTAGTTTTCTCACAGAAATTCCATTACACATGTGTCTGGGGCCAGACAACTTCTCCCTGTAGGCAAAATATGACTAAACCACAGTGGTGACAACACAGGGAATCCAACCACCATGAAGAATAGTGTTTCCTTAAAAATTCATTCCAAGTTAGTACTTGGATTTCTGCCTTTGCTCTTCCTGGAAAATTGCTTCCTTCAGTTTTCTCATGGCAGGCTTCTTGTCACCCAAGTCTTATTTTGTACTCTTCCTTTTGAAGAGTCTTCCCTAACCACCTAATCCTGTAGCTCTCCACCATACCTCCTATAGTTACCCTCGATCACATACCCTTACATATATTCTTGATAGTCCCTATTTATCAATGTTTTAAGAGTTTTCCTAGCATTTACTTACTCCTGACACAGGATGTCCACTCTAAGAAGGAAGGAGCTATATCTTTCTTCTTCCACTAAGCCTTAAAAACTTGGACATAAAAAGAAAAAAAAAAACTTGGACAGTGCCTAGAACTCAGTAGACCCTCTACAAATATCTGTCGAATTAATTAATGAACATATTAAACATACCATGGACCACCAAGAGAAAAAAAGAGGTCTGTGTTGGAGAAGGTGAAACCAAGTTTCTCCTTGGAGGCAAGGATTATTAAGTTCCATCTTACACACTTTTGGCTCGTGGCCAAAGAGAGACTGGTCCTTGAAGAAGGACATACTTGGAAGGGTGAAGGGACAGTGCAGGAGAGGAAGACCTTGGATGCAATGGATTGATGCAGTAACTGGGGTAATGGGGTAGGTGTGTCAAAGTCAGTGAGACAGGCTCAGGATGGGGTAGGGTTCAGAGCTATTATAGAAATTGAATTGCAGGTGACTTGATGGCACACAACAACAATAATATCAAATAATTAAAAAACTTGATACACTAGGAATACCTGTTCAATCTATATGCTGAGAAAATTATCCAAGAATCTGAACTCTATGAAGAGTAGTGTGGCAGCAGGATTGGAGGGAAACTCATTCATAAGCTGCATGACGCAGATGACACAACCTTGCTTGCTGAAAGTGAGGAGAACTTGAAGCACTTGTTGCAGAAGATCAAGAAATGCAGCCTTCAGTATGAATTGCATCTCAGTGTCAAGAAAACAAAGATTCTTACCACTGGACCATTAGGCAACATCAGGATGGATGGAGAGGAGACTGAAACTGTCAACAGCTTCATCTTTCTTGGATCCACAATTAACACCCTTGGTACCAATAGTCCGGAAATAAAGAGATGCAATGCACTGGGAAAATCTGCAGTTAGGGCCTCTCCAAATTATTGAGGAGTAATGAAGTCAGTTTGAGGACTAACGTGCATCTGATGCAGGCCATAGTCTTTCTGATCACTTGTTATAGAGCTGGACAATGAATAGGATGACAGAAAAAGAATTGACGCCTGTGAGTTGTGGTGTTGACAAGGAGCACTGAACATTTCATAGACAAACAGGTATGTCTTGGAGAGGGTCTTGGAGAGGGTGCAGCCGGAGTGCTCTTTGGAGGTGAGAATGATGGGGCTTCTCCTCACATACTTTGGGCATGTTGCTAGGAGGGGCTATTCTTGGAGAAGGATATAATGCTGGGAAGGGTGGAGGATTGGCGAAGGAGAGAAAGACCCTCAACAGGTGGAATGACATGGTGACTGCTGCAATGGGCTCTAGTGGGTCAGGAATTGTGAGGACGGCACAGGATAGGTTTCAGATTTTTTTGTTCATAGAGTCACTGAGTCATACTCAACTTGATGGCACCTAAAAAATACAACATCCCCTTGAATATCTCCAGTTCCAAAAGTTGGCACTGAAGCCTTTCCTTCTAGTGGTAGGAGCTGGATTCCTTGAGCTTAGCAGGGTATAGAAGGAGAAAATGTACCCTGAGACTGTTGTCCTCAATGGCAGGAGAAGGCAGGCATGAAGTTTCAAGGATTGGGGGGTGGGGTTCACTGCTCTGCAACGGTGCCTTTTCATACAGAAAGAATGCTTGCCAGTCAGAACTACCTGGATAGAGGATTTGGGAGGGAACATACTACAGTGAAATGATGAGATATTTTAGAGACTGGAGATTTAAGTTTGAATCCTAGGCAAGTCATTTAAATCTCTCTTATATAACCATGGCATAAGGTATCTGTAGGCATGGAGTATTTGTGGGAATCAAAGAGATTGTTGTTGTAGTTAGGTGCCACTCAGTTGAGTATGAATAACAGATCTGAACCCTGTCCTCTCCTATGCCATCTTCATCATCTATGACACGCTTGAGCAAACTGCTGCAGTCACTATGTCAATACATCTCATCAAAAGTTTTTCTCTCTCTGACCTTCCACCTTTCCAAGTATGATGTTCCTCTCCAAGGAAGAGCCTCTCCTAGCAACATGCCCAAAGAAATTAACACATATAAAAACTCTCTATAAACTGATTTAATAGTAAAAATTCATAATATATTATGAATGAAAACCCAGAAAATTAAAAAGAAAAATGTTGTTATTATGTGCCATTGAGTTGCCTGTGACTCATAGCAATCCTATGTACAATAGCTCTGAAGCCTGCCCTATCCTGTGCCAGTCTCACTGACCCTGACACACCTACTACCCCCATTACCCCAGTTACTGTGTCAAGCCATCTCATCCAGGGGCTTCCTGTCCCTCCACCCTTCCAAGCATGACATCCTTCTCTAAGGACTAGTGCCTCCTGGTCATGTGTCCAAAGTTTGTGAAACAGTTTCAAAATCCTTACCTCTAAGGAGACACTTGGTTTCACCCTCTCCAAGACAGACTTGTTCTCTTGGTGGTCCTTGATATGCTCAGTACTCTTCTCCAGCACCACAAATAGGAAAAATGAATAGTATACTATGAATTAATCTAGTAACAGTAAGACCACTTGTTGTTATGTGTTGTTGAGTCACTTGTGACTCAAAGCAACCCTATGTACAAAAGCTCTGAATACCGCCATGTCCTGAGCCAGACTCAGTTACTGTATCAATCCATCTCATCTGGAGTCTTCCTCTTCTGCACTTTCCCACCACCCTTCCAAGAAAGACCACTTAGGATGGGCAAATCTCTTCCCATGTAATTTATGGCCTCTGAAAACCTGCTGGAGGGTCAACTCAAAGGCACTTAACAACAGTGTTGACCACAGTTTCTGGGTGATGCAAATGGTTACATATTCAATTGTTGTTGTGATTGTTAGGTGCCATTGAGTTGAGGTCGACTCATAGTGACCCTGTGAACAACACTATGAACGACAGCTCAAAATCCTGTCCTAACCTGGGCCATCCTCACTCGTCCTGATACATGAGAGCCTATTGCAGCAGTCACCATGTCAATATATTTAATTAATATATTCAAATACTAACTGAGAACTTGGCAGTCCAAAGCCATCTTGTGGTGCCTCAGAAGGTAAGCTTGGTGATGTGTTTCCCAAATGTCATAACATTAAAAACCCCGTGAAGCAACTCTCTTCTGTACACATGCTTTGGAATTATGTCAAGTCAAATCAACAGTAACAAAAATCTCTGGAAAGAACCAACTAGGTGAAATTTGTCAGGTTGTGCATCTCCACCCAGGTCCTGCTCTGCCGTCTCTCCTCTCCTGGTTTTATCCAATACTCACAGGATCCTGGCTACTGTGTGGAAGCCCTTACCTGCTAGTCATATCCTCCACAGAGCCTCCAGTAACGTCACAGCTAGAGAATTGGGCCACAGGCAGAAAAGCCATCAGGAAGCCCAGGAGATTACTGTGAGAAGCAACAGATGAGCTTGGGAAACTATCACCAGTACTAGACCAAGAAAACCTACTGCTGTCAAGTTGTTTCCAATTCATGGCAACCCTCCATTGGGTTCCTGAAGGGAGACAGCACATTGTTCTCCCAGAGTAGCTGTTGGATTACAGCTGCTGACTTTTCAGCTAGTGGGTCAACACACAATACACTATGCTATCAGAGCTCCTTTGACCAAGGTAAGTGGTAAAAACAAGATGTGATTCTTCAACTCCTGGGCAAAATTTTCTCAATAACTCAGACTTGCTAGAAGTCAGTGGCTTCAGAAAATCAGGTTCTCTCTTATCACCGGCTTTTTTTAAAATTTATTATTAATTTCAATGAAAATTTACAGAGACTTTGGATTTCCATTCATTCATTGTTGTACTTTTCTCCTCTTCCAACCCTCCCCCCTAGTACACCACCCTCTTGGAAAAGTAAAAGAAAAAATTCTTTCATTATTATGCAATCCCTCTCCACTGTGCAGCCTTCATTTTGGACTCCTGTCATGACAAAAATACCTACTCATATATCCCTTTTAAACAGTTTTCTCCCTCATCTGTTTCAATGAAGTATACATTATTGAACCCATCTTTCTGAGTCTCCCGTCAACCCCGTGGTCAGTCCTGTATTACAACAGTGGCACCGTGCAGTATTTGTCCTTTTGTGATTGAGATACTTCACTCACCATAATGTCCTCCAGGGTCACCCATTTTTAATAATATTGCATGAGTTCCTGTTTTTCAATGCAGCGTAGTATTCCATTGTGTGCATATACTACAGCTTCTCTATCCATTCATTTGTTGATGGGCTCCTTGTCATTGTGAACAAAGTTGCAATAAACATGGGTGTGCAATCACTGGCTTCTTAACGCAATCACCGGCTTCTTAACATCTTTAGAATTAGGGTCAACATTCTCCAGGAGTCTAAAGTCCTATTTTTCTCCAGATCCCCTTTCCAATAAACACCCCATTAACCACATTTTCATGTTCTATGTGCTACAGCCAATGTGTCTGACTTTGAGGAGAATGGGAATCCCAGAACACTTGATTGTGCTTATGCGAAACCTATACTTGGACCAGGAGGCAGTCATCAGGACAGAGCAAGGAAACGCTGTGCGGTTCAAAATTGGGAAGGGTATGAATCAAGGATGTGTCCTATCTCCATATCTTTTCAATCTATATGTGGAACAGATTATCCGGGAGGCTGGGCTCTATAAGAAGAAGTGTGGCATCAGGATTGAAGGAAGACTCATCAATAATTTGAATTATGCAGATGACACAACCCTGTGTGCTGAAAATGAAGGGGACCAAAAGTGCTTGCTGCAGAGGTTCAAGGACTGCAGACTTCAATATGGATTGAAGCTCAACACCAAGAAAACAAAGATTCTCACCACTGGGCTGACTGGAAGCATCATGATAGATGATGAAGAGATTGAAATTATTGACAGCTTTAGTATGCTTGGCTCCACAGTCAACACTCTTGGCACCAGCAGCCAGGAAATTAAAAGACAAATTGCACTGGGAAAATCTGCTGTCAGAGACCTCTCCAAAGCACTGAAGAGCAACAATATCAGTCTGGAGAATAAAGTGTGCCTGATACAAGACATGGTCTTTGCAATTATTTGCTGTGCATCAGAGAGCTGGACAATAACTAAGGATGATAGAAGGAGAGTTGATGGCTTTGAGCTGTGGTGCTGAAGAAAGGTATTGGATATACTATGGACTGCTAGGAGAACAAACAAGTTCATCCTGGAGAGGAATAAGCCAGGTTACTCCTTGGAGGCAAGGATTCTGAAGCTTCGTCTGACATTGGACATACTGCAAGGTGGGATCAGTCTTTGGGGAGGAACGTCATACTTGAGAGGGTGGAGGGACAAAACAAGAGAGGAAGATACTCAATGAGATGGATTGATTCAGTTCCTGGGGTAATGGGGATAAGTGTGTAAGAGACAATAAGATTGGCAAGGGATAGAGCAGGGTTTAGGGCTGTTATATACAAGGTCGCTATGAGTCACAAGCAACTCAATGGCACATAACAACAACAACAACAACATGTGCTACAGGTGTCAGCCCCTTGGACTCAGTCCCTCCAAACTGATTAAATTCTTACTTAAATGATAAGCTTAATGACAAGTCTGTATGCAAAGATTAATATCTTTCTTCCACCAATGCTTCAATTTATGCCAACAATTAGCTACTACACACAATTGAGCACAGTTTTTACATAGATTTGTGCTAGCAACCTAGAGAGCAGAGCACAGCAGTCAGTTTCTACTGACTGGAGCACACTGTCTTAGTTGGGGGCATGGAATCTGTTATTTGCACCATGAACTGCTGTGTGTTGGTGTCCAGTGCCAGGAAAGAAACAGCATGAGAGGTGAGGGCATGTGGGAAGTAAAGTGAGGAGTTAGACTAGGTCATCTTCAACACTGAGCTCTCTTCTGGCCCTGAAATATTCTGTTTTTTGGGGTGGCTGAATCATGGGCAAGTTCTTGGACTCCTTGAAATGTTGTTATGATAAGACTGGTGTTATGGAGTGACTAAATCAGGGAAGTTTCAGGAAGAGATTGTGCATCAAGAGGTTTAAAGAATGGAAGACTTTCAGAATATAAAAACAATGAGATGCAGACTCTGAGAGAAAATAATGAGGAAAAGGAATAATAAGATAATGTTCATGGCAAAGTAAGCACATGGATTGTACAATGAAAGAGTGGCTGCTTCAAACAGCTCTGAGTGAACAATGCTGACTCAGGAGATAAAAGTCTACAGGCAATAAGGAATATGTGAACATACAGAGGTAAACAACAGAGGGACTATATGCTGAGGACTGACAACTTTAAAGGCATGAGGGAAAGGCATCAAAGTGGTAGGAAACCAGGTAGCAACCAGGAGATCATGAAGTCTGTCCATCACTGGCCTATGTCAAAAGCCTACTTACCTGCCCTCAGAGGGAAGGGCCAAATCTTCCCTGTCATTTCTTTTTTTTCTTTCTCTCTCATTCTCCTTCCCTCCCTCCCCACACCTCTCATCCATCTGTGTGTGTGGGGGGGGGGGCGGGGGGGTGTTCTGAACCTCTCAGGATGGAGAGGAACAGCAGGACTCTGTTTCTCCAAGCAAATCTTGGCAGATGGAGCTGGGACTTGTTCCCAGGGCCATCCAGCTGGCTGGGGCAGTCACTGGAGGAGAGGTGACTGCTAAGAATTCATTCTAGAGCCAGTTACAGAGTTGAAGGGCCCACAGCTTCTGATCTCCAGTTGGGCAGAGCCGACTGGGGAGCATTCAGTGAAAACAGCCTCCCCTCCCCAACTCTTCTGGGCCTCCTTGCCGCTGCCACACCAGATTTCTCTACTCATTCACTCCTCTGTGCTTTTCTATCTACTGGTCCCTCTAGTGTGCCTTTCATGGCTACTCCTGGCATATTCCCACTGGATTTAAAAAGTCTAGTTCCAAATGTACCCTCTACAAAGCTCCTGACTCTTCACATCAAAGTCATTGTTTTCCTTACAACATGCTTCCAAAGTTCTCATTGCACTTTTCATATACTAAAATTATTTATGACTCTGCTCATTTCCCTCATTGGATCATAAAAAAAAGCCAGCAAAAACTCAAAAGATTATGGACTGTATCAAGCATTATAAATCCAAATGACCAGGGGACTAGGTAAATGTGTAGCAATCTCATGACCTGAAAAAAAATTACCTGAATGTTGGTGAGACATTAGAGAGGAAACAAACTATGGTGAAGTGGAAGAGGATGGCGCCCTATATAGAGAAAACAACCAGGAGAATGGTGTGAAAGCCTGGATTGCTCAAACTTCAGATTTTCCAAGAAAAATCAGGTAAATACATTCTCATATGAAATTATCCCATTTGTATGTGCTAAAGACAAATTCAAATTTACTACTGGGATACCTGAGTGGTACAAATGATGAAGAATTTTACTATTAACTAGAAGGTTGGATGTTTGGGTCTACTCGGAGAAATTCATTGCAAGAAAGTCCTAACGATTTATTTCTGAAAACTCAGTCTTTGAAAGTCCTATGGAGTACGGTTCCATTATGACACACATGGGGAAATGGTGAATGGGGTTAATTCATACTTTCTGTTCAGATTTTTGGGTTCTTGGAGTATTTTGGGGGGAGGGAAGCTGTTGTATATAGGCAGAGTCAGCCCATGTACTACTGGTTCTCAAACTCTAGTCTATACCCTGCAAGTCTGCACAGCCAGTAGAAGCAAATGAGCTAATGAATGGAGAATAAGGAGCAGAGGGGTGTGAGAGAGGAGACAGAATGGATGCCAAGTGTCAGGACTCTGAGCAGTGAGTTAGGCAAACTCAAGTGATGCCAGTGCCGAGCTGTCTGTGTAGTAGTATCATGTGGTCTTGCTTGTTGGATTAGTGGTGGAAACCGTGGGTCTGTGAAATAGAGTCAGCAACCAGCTTCTCAAGAGATGTTACAAGAACAAGGTCTTGCTACAGTAAAAACACAGACACTGAAAACAAACTGGTGTGTGCTCTCATTAGAACAAGGGGTGAGGAGGCTGGGTGTCTGGCGTGCCACTGATGCCACACTCTAGCAAAGGGCCACAAGCCTTGCATGTTACCGATGTCTTAAAAGCAGCAGAAAGGAAGGACACAATACAGCCATTTTGTGGTGGGGGCTAGTGCAGAAGGAAAAAGAAAGAGATCATATAGCAAAAACCCTTCCTGTCTGAGGCTAGAAACTCCCTTTCTTTGGCCTTGTTGACTATTTTAAAGCTTTGAGAAGGGCAAGAGTAAGCTTGGCATGGAACTGACCCTCGGCCTCCTGGAATGCCATCAGGAGGGAGTGGTGTACAAGCAAGGAGCCCAAGCGGAATGCCTGGAGTTGCAAAAAAAAAAAAAGCCCCAACATTATTTCAGGTTCAACTGAGTTGTAATTTATTTTTTCTAACTGATCATTACTGCTGCTGGCTCTATAAATAACCACCTAGGGAGTCTGCTTTTTTGCTCCCCAATCCTCAAAAAGCATTGCCAGGTTCTCTGTGGTTTCTGGCCTGCCAAGCACACAGCACATTCATTTTCTATGTAGCCCTTCAGGGAATCCTTCTGCAGTACATGCCAAGGAATCTGCTGAGTTCTACCCAACTCAATCCTCCTATTCCTGATCCAATTCCTCTCTCCCAAACAGGCCACCTGGCCCTCTTCCCCCTCTTCATGAGAGGCCCTGCTTCCAGGACACAGGTGGTTCCCAGGCCAAAGCCCTGGTTTCTCTCTGTTTACTCAGCTTCAACACAACTGCAACACTCCATGCTCAGAAGACAAGACGTATTTGTACTGTGGAAATTCAGCTGCAGAGATGAAGTCGGGATGGGCAAGAGGGCTCATCTGATAGTTGTTGTTGTTGTTGTTATGTGCTGTCGAGTCGTTTGCGACTCATAGCGACCCTATGTACAACAGCCCTAAACCCTGCTCTATCCTGTGCCAATCGCACTGCCTCTGACACACCCATCCCGATTACCCCAGTCACCGAATAAATCCATCTCATAGAGGGTCTTCCCCTCCTGCGCTGTCCCTCCACCCTCCCAAGCATGATGTCCCTGTCCAAGGACCCGTCCTTCCTGGCAACATGTCCAAAGTATGTCAGACGAAGCCCCAGAATCCTTGCCTCCAAGGAGTATTAGTTTAACCCTCTCCAGGATGAATCTGTTTGTTTTCTTGGCAGTCCATGGTACATTCAATACTCTTCTCCAGCACCACAGCTCAAAGGCATCAATTCTCCTTCTGTCCTCCCTAGTCATTGTCCAACTCTCTGATGCATAACATCTGATAGTATCACTGGTAAAATATCAAGGGTCAGTATAGGGTCAGTATAACCTCAGGAAGGATGTCTGTGGTTTACAAGATATAGATCTACATTATTTAAAGAAGAAGAGATATAAGATCAACTCAGTCTAATCAAAAGCAAAAAGAAAACCATGTTCTTGAGTATTCCAGAAGTTGCATCTTGATGTCCTTTCTAAACATAACATTTTCTCTTCAAAGAGAGAGAACTGGGAAGCAATGCATACTCAGAAAGACCCACTGGGTACCAAGCACCTTGATTCGCCTTCAATGTACAATTTTCTTTTTCACAGGATGCTTCAAGTATGTCTATTTGATAAATGATAAATAGAAGACAAAGGACTTGCTTAAACACATGGAAAGAAAAAAGAGAAGAAAGTGAAATTCAACTCCAGGTTCATCAAGCTTGCAAGGCCGAGTGTTGGAGGTTCTCCCACACATACTACTATGTCTTGCATAGCAGAGATCATTATGATGACACAGGATAGGGCAAGGTTCTGATATGTTGCTTATGGGTCTCTATGAGTTATAGTTGACTTATATAGCACCTAATAACAATGTCCTGGTGCCTCTTTAGCAAGAACACTCAGTTTAAAGACAGGTTTATTTTTCCACATTTCAGATGATTTTGCAGCTACAAAAGTAATGATAATTTGGATATTTGACCACAATTCATTAACAACTATGTTTAAACTCTTTGGAAGGTAACTTATCCAACTTGTTAGTTGCTGTCGAATTGAGTATGACTCATAGTAACCCTATGAACAACAAATCTGAAACCTCTCATATCCTGCGTCACCCTCATCATCTTTGATACACTGAGCCCACTGCTGCAGTCACTGTGTCAATCCATCTGGTTAAGGGTCTTCCTCTATTTTGCTGAGCCTCCACCTTTCCAAGCAAAATGTCCCTTTCCAAGGAATAACCTCTCTTAGCAACATAATGAAAATATGTAAGACAAAGCTTCATCATCCTTGCCTCCAAAGAGCTCTTTGACTGCACTTTTCCAAACACATATCTGCTAGTTAACTATAAAATCCTAAGTGTAAAGAATATTGCTGAGTCAATTCTGACTCATAGCAATTCTACAGGACACACTGGTGGTTATGGTTGTTGTTATGTGCCATTGAGTGATTTGTGACTCATAGCAAGCTATGCACAACAGCCCTGAACCCAGATCTATCCTGTGCCAACCTTACAGTCCCTGACACAACTATCTCATTACCCCAGACACTGAGTCAATCCCTCTCACTGAGGGTCTTCCTTGCCTGCGCTGTCCCTCCATCCTCCCAAGTATAATGTCTCTCTCCAAGTTGTAGCTTCAGAATCCTTGCCTCCAAGGAGCAGACTGGTTTCACCCTCTCTAGGATGAACCTGTTTGTTCTTCTAGCAGTCCATGATATATTCAATACTCTTCTCCAGCACCACAGCTCAAAGGCATCAATTCTCCTTCTATTATCCCTAGTCATTGTCCAGCTTTCTGATGCATAGCAAGTAATTGCGAAGACTATGGCCTAGATCAGGTGCACCTTAGTCATCAGACTGACATCATTGCTCTTCGGGGCACTGGAGAGGTCCTTGAGAGAAGCCTTTCCCAGTGCAATTTGTCTTTTGGTTTCCTGGTTGCTGGTACCAAGATACTGGAGCTCTCTAAAATAGTTTTTCATGGAAGTGTATTATCAGGTCTTTTCTCCAACAGAGCTGCTGGTGGGTTTGAACTGCTAACTTTTTAATTAGTAGCCTAGGTTTTAACCACAATAGCACTAAGGCTCCATCATATAAAGACTGCAGCCTAGGAAACCCTTTAGGATAGTCCTTGTCTGTCCTGTAGGGGTTGCTTTGAGACATAATTTACACAATATCAACAACCACAACCAAAAACAACACACACACACACACACATAAATGCACACATATGTATACACACACATATGTTGTCGTTGTCGTTGTTATGTGCCGTTGAGTCGTTTGCAACTCATAGCGACCCTAAGTACAACAGCCCTAAACTCTGCTCTGTCCTGTGCCAATCTCATTGCCTCTGACACACCCATCCCGATTACCCCAGTCACTGAATCAATCCACCTCATAGAGGGTCTTCCCCTCCTGC
>NW_006399799.1:14509856-14542884 GCF_000299155.1 Elephantulus edwardii
ATAAGTCCCTTATCTGATATGTTATTACCGAATACTTTTTCCCAGTCAGTGGCTTCCCTTTTTACCCTACTGGAGAAGTTTTTGGATATGCATAGGGATTTGAGTCTTAGAAGATCCCATTCAGTTAATTGCAACGGAGGAGACTACCCATCCTTCTCTCACAGAGCAGCTAGTGACCTCAAACCACATGCCTTCAGGATTGCAGCACAGCTTCTTGCTATTAGGCCACCAGAGCTTCTTTATTCTATCTTAATATTTTTTTTTCTTCCTACAATGGGCCACTTCACCTCTCATGGTTTTCAAGTAAATAGCCCACTTTAGGCTTTAGGCTAGATATCCATCATCCTTTGGTGATTCATTTTCTCCTCTTCTAGTAGCATCTATTATGTTCTGGCACCATGATGAACAAAAGTCAGAAGGATCATATTTTTCAAGGAGTTTATAAACCAATGGGTAAAATAATGTCAAATAACATGAGATGGTTATAAATGCCATGAAGAAAATAAAACAAAGTGATGTGATAGAAAGTGACAGAGATTCACTGTAGGGGTGAGAAGAAGGCTAGACCAGGAGGAGCTCAGTGAATGTATTGAGTTGTATAATGAGGAGAAAGTGAAAGTGTTCCAAGCAGTGAAAAGGTCAAGTACAAAGCCTTCAGGCAGGGAAGAAGGCTGGTGTGGTTGCACTATAATAGGTAATAAGAGATTGAAGAAGATTCTGTTAAGTAGCTCAGAATGGGGAGTCCCCGCCAGAATACTAACTGGGTGACTGAAAGCAGAGAATATCAGAAGAATGTCAACTTATGTTTTATTGACTATGGAAAGGCATCTGACTGTGTGGATCATAACACATTAGAGTTAACCTTGAGTTGTTGTTGTTCTTGATTACCTTGGAGTCAAGCACAACTCATAGAGACCCTATGAACAAAAGGCCTGAAGCCCCTCTACAACTATCAACATTTATCAAAGTTCACAGAGTTTCCGGAGGCATGTTATTTAGGAAGTGGATGCCACTCCTGCTTCCAAACCTGTCATAGTATGTTATTGTTGTTATGTGCCATTATTGAGTTGCCTGAGATGTATAGCAACCCTATGTACAGCAGCTCTGAACCCTTCCCTGTCCTGAGCCAGTCTCACTAATTCCGACACACCAACCCCCATTGCCACAGTCACTGTATCAATCCATCTCACCCAGGGTCTCCCTTGAGAAGAATGGGAATTCTAGAAAACTTAATTGTACTTCTATGAGATCTATACCTAGACCAAGAAGCTATTGTTTGAACAGAGCAAGGGAATGTTGTATGGTTTAAAATTGGGGGGGAAATGTGCATCAGGACTGTTTCTTCTCTCCATACCTATGCAATATGTATGCTGAGAAAAATCATCTGAGAATCTAGACTTTATAAAGATGACTGTGGCATCAGGATTGGAGGAAGTCCCACCAACAACCTTCATCATGCAGATAATACAACCCTGCTTCCTGAAAGTGTGAAAGAGCTGAAGTTCTTGCTGCAGAAAATCAAGGACTGCAGCCTTCAATAAAGATTATCTCAATATCAAGAAAACAAAAATCCTCTCCCCTGAATCAATAGGTAACATCTTGATAATGGAGAAAAGACTAAAATTGTCAACTATTTCCTCTTCCTGGGATCCACAATCGACACCCTTGGTACCAGCAGTCAGGAGATCAGGAGACACACAGCATCAGGAAAGTCTGCTGTTAGGAATATCTCTAAAGTCCTGAAGAGCAATGATGTCAGTCTAAAGACTAAAGTGAGACTGATTCAGGCCACAGCCTTTCAAATCACCTGCTATGCATCTGAAAGCTGGACAATGAACAAGGATGACAGATGAAGAGTCAATGCATTTGAGTTGTGGTAATGGAGAAGAGTGCTGAATATCTTATGGACTGCTAAAAGAACAAAGATATGGGTTGGAGTAAGTGCAACCAAAATGCTCCTTGGAGGCAAAATTGAGGAAGTTCACCTCACATATTTTGGACATGCTGTTAAGAGAGGCTATTCCTTAGAAAAGGGTGTCATGCTTGGAAAGGTAGAGAGTCAGGGAAGAAGGAAAGGAAGATCCTCAATGACATGAATTGATGCAGTGTGTGTGGCAATGAATTCCAATATGTTGGAGATAATAAGGATGGCACAGGATAGGAGAGAATTCAGATCTACTGTTCATGAGGTTGCTGTGAGTCATACTCCACTCAATGGTACGTAACAACAGTAACAACAATTGAGTGACTATGTGGAGTAATCCCACATGCTGCCCAGGGTCATTAAAGGAAAATAGAAAAGATTAAAGAAGTAAATACATACAGCAGCAATTTTAAGAATGTGAAGCATACAATTAGTATCAACAAATGGTAGCTCTTGGTGTCTGTTTGTATATCATTAATTTTTCTAGGGCATGGACATTCTGTTGAAGCAAGGTCTGGCTAGTTTTCTACTGGTGAATCAGCAGTAGCTGGGACAGTGCCTGTTCTATAGAAAGACCTGACTGAAATTTTGGTAAATGGATGAGCTTTTTTAAATTGTTAAAAGAATTAGAAAATGTTACAGATAATCAGTGTTTGGCAGAACTCATTTTTAAAGACTAAAAAAAGCATTCTTTCCTTAACGATAAAATTAATGCCCAAACCAAAATGAAACCAATTCATGCACAGTTGCTTCTGACTCTTGGTAACCCTTGTGTGTCAGACTAGAACTGTGTCCACAGGGTTATCAAGTGTGTAGATCTTTTTCCTCAAGTATATTCTCAGAGTCTCCAACATTTTAAATAAAAAGATTGCATCACATCTTACTTAGTGGTTAGCACATTTTTTTTCTCTACTTCATTTGTCTATTAGGAGAGAAAGCAGAGTTTAAGGACCAAGACTGTAAACTAAGAAAAGAGATAGCCTGAGTTGATATTCTACCTTCATCATTAACCATCTACAATCTCAGCCAAGTTACTTAATTCTTAATGTTTTCACTGATTACTCTGTAAGCTTCCAAAATAATAAGTCATCTTCAAAGCAGCACTGGGAAGATTAGGTAGGTTAATTAATGTAAAATACTAAGAACAATGCCTGGAATATAGTAAACACTCAATAAATGAAATATGAAATGTCATTAAGTACTGCTTTAATTGACAATTAGGATATGATGATGGCTTAATCAACTCACTTTTAGTAAGTTACTTCTCATGTTTTACTAGAAACATCACCACTAAGAATGGCCTTATACCTAAACCCTTATCACATGAATATGATTTGTTTCCATAAGATAAAGTACATGAAACAGTATTGCCAAATCAAAGAGTATACAGATTTTTAAGATTTTTAATATGCATTTAAAAAAATATCCAAAAATAGGCATGAGGACCTCCTCCTCTGCTATAAAGTGGGGCACAGCAACCTCTCTGAACCTTGAAAAACCATCACCTTCAGCTGGGGGAATCAACGCTATCGGCACAGTAATAGGCCGCCATTTGAATCCATTAATTGCACCATGGGAGAAAGAGAGCAGCTTCAGAGATTTAAAGCCTTAGAAACAGCACAGGGCAGTTCAGGCTGCAGCACCAAGATGAGTACTAGGCCTCCTCCCATACCAGGTGGCAACTCCCCCAAATCCTGCCAAAACAGAAACCCTCCCAGGACAATTAGGAGACAAAAGAAGTGGAGGAGAGGATGGAAGTGAAGAAGAGGGAAGAGGAGAAGAAGAAGGAGGCAGAGAAGGATAAGAAAATGGAGAAAGATGAAGGAGAGGGAAACTTCAGGCCTAGGACAGCAGGTAACTGAATTGCTATGGTCTGAATTAACTTGGAAATGGATTCATCCCCTGATTCCTGCCAATGCCTTGATTTTGGCCTTGTTATATTCTAAGCAACAGCCACAGCTGAGTCATGCTACATATGATCTTTTGCCCTATAGAATGGTGAGCTAACAAGACTGTTTCTTTAAAAAAAAAAGAACACCCCAAAACCAAAAAACACCAAAATATATATGAATCTGTTTTCTTAATCTTTCGTTGATTCTGAGTATGAACGTTTAAGATTATTTCTGCCAATTTGTTAGAGGAAAGAATAGTATCTCATTGTCTTCATTTGTCTTTAGTTACTAGAGATTGTTGTTGTTGTTGTTGTTGTTGTTGTTATGTGCCTGCGACTCATAGCAACTGTATGAACAATAGCTCTAAATCCTACTCTATCCTTTGCCAATCTTATTGTCTCCGATACACTTACTCCCATTACTGCCATCACTGAATCAATCTACCTACCTCATCAAGGGTCTTCCTCTCTTGCATTGTCTCTCTACCCTCCCAAGCATGATGTCTCTCTCTAAGGACTGATCCTACCTTGCAACATGTCCAAAGTATGTCAGACGAAGCTTCAGGATCCTTGCCTCCAAAGAGCAGCCTGGTTTAACCCTCTCCTGGATGACTCATAGCGACCCAATGTACAACAGCTCTGAAGCTTACCCTGTCCTGAGCCAGTCTCACTGACTCTGACACACCTACTCTGATTGTTTCAGTTACTGTATCAATCCATCTCTTCCAGGGTCTTTCTCTACTGTGCTGTCCCTCCACCCTTCTGAGACTGCTGTCCTTTTCCAAGGACTGGTTCCTCCTGGCCACGTGCCCAAAGTATGTGAGACGGAGCTTCAAAACCTATAGCCTTAAAGGAGAAATTAGTTTCACCCTCTCCAAGACACAACTATTATCTTGGCAGTCCATGGTATGTTGTTCAAGACTCTTCTAAAGCACCCTGCTGAAATAAACATATTCATACTAAAAGTCCTAATGCCCATAAAGGCTTCCTAGGTGGGATCTATTTACCTCAGGCCATATTTGCATAACTTTCTTCCTTGCTATGCATTTGACTTTGGTACAAGAAAGAAATCTGACATATAACACCCTCCTTACTCTGGCTCCCCTACAAGCATTTACATAGCAATTTTCTCCTTAGCTGGTCAAATCCTGCTGGGACTTGGAGAATTCCACTGTATTTGTAGTAAGCAGACACCTGGATCCAGATTTGCTAGTTGTCTGCTCTGAGAGAATAAACCATTCTTGGACCAGAAATGGGTCTCAATGTATCTGATTCCATTAGCAAGAATTTTGCAGTGTTTTCAGAGGTCATTCTACATTTTCATGAAGAAGACTTTTTCCCTTTTGGATCTCCCCCATTTGGGCTGCCACAGCTAGAGTTTTTTGCTGGGTTTGGCCCTACATCCATAGTGGCAGCTGGAAGCAGAACACTCGCATCTTTAAAGAAGAAATCATATGGGGTCAGAAGCATGGCTAATTCCCCTACAGGCACACCTTAAGCATACAAACCTGAAGGCAGCAGAACAGTAAAACTGGCAGCCAAAATAAAGCCAAAAGAACATCTTCCAGGAAAGGGGCAGGAATCAGATTGAGGCAAAGTCAGGACTTGGTTCTCGGCAACATGAGTGAAATCCCAACCTAAGTGGGAGGAGTCTCCCCACTGCTGCCCTGAAGCCACACTCTCAAGCAAGATGTGGAGAGGGATCTGTGTGCTGCATAGAACCTGGAGTTCCCCTTGGGCTCGATCCTCGGTTCTGGGCAGATAGACTAATGACCCCAAAGAGAACTGCTGCTCATCTTCAATACAGGCAAATCTCATTGTTCTGCACTTGGCTTTATTGTGCTTCACAAATACTGTGGTTCTTTTCCCCCCAAATTGAAGGTTGTAGTAACCCTGTTCAAGTAGTCTATTAGCATCATTTTTCCAGCTGCATGTGCTCACTTCACATCTCTGTTCCCCATTTTGGTGATCCTCAAAATATTTCAAACTTTTCAATGGTGCTAGATAGTCTTAATAGACTGCTTTGTTATTATGTGTTGTCCAGTCAGAATCAAGTTATAGCTGACCCTCCAGAAGGTTTTCAGAGGTTATACATTGCATGGAGGAGAATGACCATACTTTTCCCATGGAATAGCAGGTAGAATCAAACCTCATGTCTTTGGGTTGACAGTGCAACTACTTACTCACTAGCCCACCAGAACTTCCTGTACTTAAAAACTATCAAAATCCAAACACCAAATATCTTGTGGTCATGTTGATTTCAACTCATGACAACTTTCTATTATGTTCCCAAGGCTTTACAGGAGGAGTCTAGAGGACCATACCCATCACCACTGGAGCTCCTTCAGAGGACCGCAGTACAGTGTAAATAGAACTTTTTATGTGTACGTGGAAAATTTTAAAAAATCCATCGGATTCATTTATTGCCTTTTTATATTTTATATTATGGTAAAAAACCCCTATATATACAAAATCAATGTAGCTTTCCTAAGCAGTACACTTTAAAAGTAATTTCTACTCTAAGCACACTACAATAGGCCAAGAACTGGATTTATAAAAAAAGAGAGTAAAGATTTAGTTGCTCTACTCTATAGGAGAAAGATAGGCAATTTCCCCCTGTGATTTATAGCTTTCAAAACACTTCTGGAGAGTTGGCTATGAGTCAGTTCTGACTTGAGGCAATGAATTTGAGATAAATGAGACTGTCATCAAGGAGGTCATATTCAAAATGATAGGTAGTAATATGGTAAAATGAGAGTCAATAAGTGGGTTAGAACCAGTGACTTTGTGATTAGCAATCATGCACTTTTTAAGAAAAAATATGGTAAATTTTGTGTTTGCTTTTTAAAAAATTATTCATTTTTTCACATTTTCTTTCTGTCCTGGAGAGAGTGAAGTTGGAGGCAAGGATTCTGAAGCGTCATCTGACATACTTTGGGCATGTTGCAAGGAGGGACCAGTCCTTGGAGAGGGACATGATGTTTGGGAGAGTGGAGGGACAGCACAGGAGAGGAAGACTCTCGATGAAATGGATCGATGCTGCGGTGGGAGTAGGTATGTCAGAGACAATGAGGTGGCACAGGACAGAGCAGGGCTTAGGGCTCTTGTACATAGGGTTGCTATGAGTTGCAGGTGACTCAACGGCACAGAACAACAACAACAACAACAATAATGCTTAATCATATATCCCTTTCAGACAATTCTCATCTATTCTATTGCAGTGTTCATTATCTATGCACTCTTTTCCCTTTCTCTCCCAACCTGCCCCATGTCTGTCCTATTTGATAACAGCGGTGTTATACAGTCAGTATTTGTCCTTTTGTCAGCAGTTGCATACTTTATTCACAGCAGCAGTAAGTTTCCTTTCATCACAAAGGGAGGGAAATTTTGAGCAGTGGGATAAAAAGTAAATTGGCATCTAGGGAAGAGGAGAGCCTGGAAAGCAACATGAGAAAGGCTTGAAGTCCATCGCAGGCTTCCTGTTTCAAGCCCTGAGAGGAGGGTCAGTGTAGGGAGGCAGAGACAAGAGCATTTGATAGGGAGAAAGGAGGCCAGATTTCAGGTCTGAATCCCACAAGGAGAAGTTTGGGTTTTATCCAATAAGCAGTAGGGAGCAGTTGGAGACTTGTGAAAAGCAGATTAGCATAATTAAAGAAGAATCTTAAAGAGTTCAGCAGTGTTTCTCTCTCTCTCTCTCTCTCTCTCTCTCTCTGTGTGTGTGTGTGTGTGTAAGTTCTAAAAAAGGCCAGAGGTGATGAGAATACAAGAACATTTTTAAAAATAACTCAGGCTAGCCAGAAAAAGGTGGGATCAAGAGTAGACAAACAGATCTGAAGGATATCACACAGCAAATATCTAAGGGGGCTTGGAGATTACTTTGCTAAGAGGGATTAAGGATAAATCAGAGGCAATTCTGTATTTTGAAAAGTAGTGACTTTGAATTGTCAGTTAAGGAAACAGACTGAAGCTGAGGGAGTAAGAGGTGAAGCACTCAGATGTAGATGGTTAATTCAGTTTACGACAATCATTGTAAAAATAGAAGGGTAACTAGAAAGATGTGGATACAGGTCTAAAGGAGGAAGGGGCAGGGGACTGAGAGGCTGAGAATGGGGAGGGAAGGAAATCATGAGGTTGCATAGTTTGGTGGGCTGGTGGGCACAGGGAGGGCCTGAAGGCATTAGGATAGATCTGGTGGGGACCTGAAAAAAGATGGGGTGACAGTGGGCATAGATTGTTGTTGTTGTTGTTATGTGCCTGTGACTTATAGCGACCCTATGCCCTAAATCCTGCTCTATCATGTGCCAATCTCACTGTCTCTGACACTCCAGTCACTGAATCAATCCATTTCATTGAGGGTCTCCCTCTCTTGCCTGTCCCTCTGCTCTCCCAAGCATAACGTCCCTCTCCAAGGACTGGTCCCTCCTCGCAACATGTCTAAGATGAAGTTTTAGAATGCTTGTCTCCAAGGAGCAGCCTGGTCTCACCCTCTCTAAGATGAACCTATTTGTTCTCCTAGCAGTCCATGATATATTAAATACTCTTCCCCAGCACCACAGCTCAAAGCCATCAATTCTTCTTCTATCATCCCTAGTCATTGTCCAATTCTCAGATGCACAGTAAGTAATGTCAAAAACCATGGCCTGGATCAGGTACACCTTAGTCTCCAGACTGACATTGTTGCTCTTTAGTACTTTGGAGAGATCTCTGACATCAGACTTTCCCAATGCAATTCATCTTTTAATTTCCTGTTTGCTGGTACCAAAAGTGTTGATTGTGGAGCCAAACAAACTGAAGCTGTTAACAATTTCAATTTTTCATCGTCTCTCATGATGCTGTTAATTGGCCCAGCAGTGAAAATCTTTCTTGCCCTGTCCTGTGCCATTGTAGAGTACTGCCTTTCAACCTGTGAGAGGTCATCTTCAGTACTATATGGGACAATATCTTATTGTGATTCATGTAATTTTATTGGCTAATCTTTGAAGTAGATTACCAGGCCTTTCTTCCTAGTCTTAGTTTGGAAGGTGCTCTGAACCCTGTACACTCTGGCTGACTCTGATGATACCCTGAATATCTTTAGCAGAGCTCCTAGCATCATAGAACACAGAAACCATAGCAGTGCAACACACTGACACTCACGTGGTAGGAAATCAGTCATAGAGAACAAAAATATTGAAATTCAGAATGTTAATCCCTTCTTTACAAAAATGCCATAGGACATGATTGTTTTCACATTTATACACATGCTTGTCAGAGAAGAATGGGCAATCTCCTCCTGAGTGATTAACTGCTTCTGAAAACCCGTTGGAGAGTCAGCTATGAGTTGGTTCTGACTCTATGGTACACAATAACATACACATGCTTAGTTCAGTGTGTCATTTAATTCTTTCTTCTCTCTCTTCTTCCTCTTCATCAGCACCACCTTCCACTTCTTCCATCCTGCAAAATTCTGGTAGCATCTCATCAAACATCCTCTGAGTCTTTCTCTAACTCTTTGTGTGACTCCCAGTATTTCTCTTCCCTCTGAGTAGTCTCTTATTTTTTTTAGATTTACTGAGAGCCTAGGAGATAAACTACAAGTTCAACAGGACAGTGGGTCATGGATTTCAACAGAAAAAGGCAGCTTGTTGTGAAAAGAACCCTGAAGGTCATGTCAGGAGACTTAGGTTTTGGAGTCAAGCAAGGGAATCAGATAAAGATTCCTGGAGACAAGGAAGCTCATGGTCACCCAGCTTTGCTGACGCAGAGACAAGTGTTCTCACTCCACAGACAGAGATGGAGAGGATAAGCAGGCGCCCTTTCAGAGAGGTAACCCCAGGTGCTCACAGCTGCAGTTACTGTGAATGACATCAAAAGGGACAGAAGCAAGGAATGTGAAAAGTAGGGGGGAATAATTCTTGAGGTGGAATAGGGTGGAATGCAGTCTGAAATGCACACCTCCTACAGTTCCTGGAAAACAAGGATGAGTCAAACAGAAGCTTAATTTCACAGGTGTTCCTCCTCCGCTTGTCAAACACATTCCCAGACACAGAATCATCTGTTCACATGTCACCCAGACTCTATAGTGACCAGCTCATGCCTCCTTGTAAATGACACTGAAAGGCTGGATCTGCTTCTGTTAGGGAACTGAGAGTCAGTTGGGAAACATGGAACTGCACCAGGGTGCTGAGGGCAGTGAGTGTAGCAGGAAAAGCAGAAAAGACTCTGTAAATAAGTAATAGCAGGAGTTAGTGCAACTGCAGAGAGGAGCTAAGGACCACTAGATCTGCACAGCCTAGAATCTGTAGCTGCTCCTTGTTTCCTAGACAACCTTGACCAAACTTGATAGAGACTTGCATGCTATCGCAAAGAATACCACGGGACCAGGAACAGGGAAAAGAGCAAAAGCAGCTCTGTAGCATGGGGATGGGAGCACAGTCATGCATACCTTAAGCCCTTTCAGGGATTGAAGCAAGTAGGAAAATTAGGGTCTTCAGAAACTAAAGCTGTTCATAGTTCAACCATACTATACTAGATAACTAAAACAGCTGTCTTCAGAAAACTGCCCCAAAGCATATGGACCCAGTAATTGATACTTCGTAGAGAAAACTACCTTATAGCATTGGGTTCCTGGGTTTGAGAGAGTAGGGCAATAGCCTCAGGAGACATTTCAGTCAGTTGGTATAACAAAGCTTATAAAAATAATGCTCTGCCTCTCAAGTTGAGGAGTAGGAAGTATCCCCAGATACTTACAGCTTGCAAGCATCCATCTAACACATAACTATCTGTCTGGAGTAAAATAAAATGAAGGAAACCAAAGATTCAGAGATAAACTAATCTACAAGATTGTCTACATGAACCATATCCTCACCTACCTTGAGACTAGAACAGCCAAATTGTACCCAGCTACAACTACTGATCATTATGATCAGGGTCACAATAAATGGTCCCAGACAGAACAGGGGTGGAGGAATGTAGGACAAAACTCAAATTCCTAAAGAAGGTCAAATTTACTGAATTGGGATAACCTTTAAACCTGGAGCTCAGCCTGTTCCCAGAGGTCACCTATCAGTCAAAGGATATAGAGGCTCATAAAATAAATATTATCAGTGAGCACTATGCTCCTCTAACCCATCATAAAATAGATTTAATGGTAAACATTTACCCTAGACCAAAGATGAAAAGGAGGCTCTAGAGGATAATGATATGCACTGCCATCCAAAGGTACAAGGCTCAAATCCATCCATTAGTTGCTCTGAGGAAGAGAGATGGGCAATCTCCTTCCATGTAATTTACAGCCTCTGAAAACACACTGATGGGTCAACTATAAGCTGGTTCTGTCTTATTGATAATGAGGAGAGAAATACGACAAGGTAAGAGGTAGACAATAATGAGGTTATGGGAAACCAAACACCCAGAATGAAAATAATAAAATGCTGACACATTGTGAAAAGTGTAACCAATCTCACTGAATAACATGTATAGAAATTACTAAAAGAGAACTTGAAATGTTATAAAAATGTTCCCCAACCAAAATCACAACGTTGTTGTCAGGTGCTGTCGAGTCACTTGCAACTCATAGTGAACAAGTGTGACAGCTCTGAATCCTGCTCTACCCTGAGCCAACCTTATTGTCTCTTGACACACCTACCCCCATTACCCCTGTCACTGAATTAATCCATCTCATTGAGGGTCTTCCTCTCTTACACTGCCTCTACACCATTCCAAGAATAAGGTTCCTCTCAAGGACTAGTTCCTCCTTGCAATACACCCAAAGTAAGTCAGAGGGGCCTCAAAATCCTTGCCTCCAAGGAGCAGACTTGTTTCATCCTCTCTAAGACAAACTTGTTTGTTCTCCTTCTATCATCCCTAGTCACTGTCCAGCTTTCTGATACATAGCAAGTAATTGTAAAGACTAGGGCCTGGATCAGGTGCACCTTAGTCTCCAGACTGACACTGTTGCTCTTCAGTACTCTGAAGAGATCACTGCCAGAGGATTTTTCCAATGCAATTAGTCTTTTGATTTCCTGGCTGCTCCTACCAAGAGTATTGATTATGGAGCCAAGCAAACTGAAGCTGTTAACAATCTCAATTTCTTCATCATCTATCATGATGCTGCCAATCTACTCAGTGGTGAGAATCTTTGTTTTCTTTTTCTACTAGTTTATTTTTAAACTTCAAATACAAATTCAAACAAATTCTTTCAATTCCCCTCACCCTCCCACCACTCAAATTGTACAACCCAATGATTAACCACCCCTTCCCCCAGCACATCCACATCTCTCTGCTTCCAGCCTCTTCCACCCCTCCTGAATCCTTATACTCATTCTACAATAACGGTTTTATACAATAATTATCCTTATGGGACCGAGTTCACTCAGCATAATGCTCTCCAGTCCCTCCCAAATTAGCTAACAATTTACAAAGTTATTGCTCCTGTGTGCTGCATAGTATTCCATTGTGTGAATGTACCATAATTTCTCAATCCATTCATTTGTGGTTAGACATTTGGGCTGTTTCCATGTTCTTGCGATAGTGAATAATGCTGCTGTGAACATTGATGTACAAATCTCAGTTTGTGCCTCAGTTCTCATATTCTCAGGATATATTACAAGTAGTGGAATAGCTCGGTCATACGAAATTTCTATGTTCAGCTGCCCTGTTAAATTTTGCCACTCTTGGACCTGGGGGAGGGTTTGTAAAACAATGAAAGAATTTTTCTTTTACTTTTCCAAGAGGGCAATGTACTGGAGGGCAGGGGGGTGGAGTTGGGAGGTTAGAAATGTGCAACAATGAATAAATGGAAATCCAAAGTCTCTGTAAATTTTTACTGAAATGAATAATAAATTTAATAAAACAAAAAAATCTTGCCACTCGTACTGGAGTGAGATTGTACCTCATTGTGGTTTTGATTTGCATCTCTCTTATTGCCAGTGATTCGGAGCATTTCTTCATGTGTCTGCCATTCAAATATCTTCCTCTGTGAAAATTCTTTCCATGTCTTTTGCCCATTTTGTAATTGGTTTATCAGTCTTTTTCTTGTGGCGACCCAGGAGTATTCTGTAAACTTTTGTTATAAGACTCTTGTCTGAGATGGTATTACCAAATGTTTGTTCCCAGTCTGTAGGTTTTCTTTTCATCCTACTGGGAAAAGTTTTTGATGTGCATAGAGATTTAATCTTCAGCTTCAATCCATATTAAAAGCTACAGTCCTTGACCTTCTGCACCTAATTCCTCAGGCCTCCTCAGTTTCAGCAAGGAAGGTTGTGTCATTTGCATAATGCAGGTTGTTGATGAGTC
This sequence comes from Elephantulus edwardii, assembly GCF_000299155.1. NCBI lineage: Eukaryota > Metazoa > Chordata > Mammalia > Macroscelidea > Macroscelididae > Elephantulus > Elephantulus edwardii. The sequence goes on from NW_006399799.1 coordinate 14,522,948, forward strand.
TTCCTCCAATCCTGATGCCACATTCCTTCTCACAGAGCCCAACCTTCCCTCCTGGGAGATCTACCCCTTTAGATTGAAAAGGTATAGAGATAGGATCACAATAAAATAACAAGAAAATACTTAAAAAAAAGATGGAAAGGAATTCATATAACATGTTGGCAGCTACCAAGATATCTTGGGCAAGTGGTTACTGACTCATGGAATGACTCTGATAAAAAAAGACTATCAAAAGAGCATCAGGCCTAGATTACAAATTACTTTAGCAGCTAAAATACGCATAAAGATAGAGCAACTCACTCTAATCCAAGAGGTTTATGCTTTAGCATTGGCTGCCACTGCAGTCAGGCCCTTGACCTAACCCATTCATCAGTACTTTGATAAGCAGATTCCCCTCACTGAGCTACTTAATCTGGATTCCAGATAAGTCTTGCAGAGATTAATGAGAGCCCTGTACTCCTGCCAGTTTTTGAGGCTGAGCAAGGTAAAGAGGAAAGGGAAAGGGTTTTGTGTATAAGAGGTACAAACTTTCCCTTTACAGGATTTGATCCTAGTAGTGGTTAATTACCTTTTCAAGATAGATCCTTGACTCTATTTTTGAAAACACACTTTCTCCTTGGCATTTAATGAAATTCCACTCTCTCCTTGGTATCCAGTGAAACTGAAACCCTAGCTTATGTCCTCTTTGATACCATCTTCTAAGCAGACACAAAACTGTATTTCAAGCTAAACAAAGACCAAGGGCAAAAGGGAGTCAGAATTAGAGGGTCAGAGAGAATAGCTGGACTGATGAGCTAGACTTACCTCACAGTCCTCCTGTCAGACGTCTTCTGCTTGCAACCTTCACTTGGTGATGGGGGAAGCTGGGGCTGGTCCTCCAGATCCTGAGGTGTCAGCACAGCCAGCATCTGGACCTTGTCCTTAGAGGACACTAGGGAACTGTTATATCCCAACTGCACCAATGGTAAGAGAGGAATAGCCAATGCTATGGGTCTTGCAGTAAAAGCCTCAGTTTTCTTTAAAGAGGGCAATATGAGTGTTGTGTCCCTGTTGGAAATGATTTGGGACAACTGTGCAAATTGTTTGGAAATTAGAATGATTTTAAAGAACAGTAAGGAGGATTATCTTGAGTGAGAATCGACTTCCTGGCAGTGGGTTTGGTTTGGGTTCCAGTCCTTTACACCAGCAGCTCTCACAGTGTGGGATGCACATGCTCTGGGTCTGCAAGCCATGAAGTGCAGAGAGGAGGGTGCACAGGTCTGGAAGTTTGGGGCCAGGCCCAAGGCCTTCTGCCTGGGCTCCTGCTTCTTTGAGGCCAGTGCCTGACCTCCAGCCTCAGGTATGAGGAATCCATGGCAGAACCATTGTTGCTACTCTTTTGGTGATAATACGATCAAAAACACCATGAAGACTCCTTCAGTCAGAGCTGAAAGTCAAACAGTGTATACTGACCTGTAAATTGGTGTCAGCCTATCGCTGGCCACTCCTAGATGGACTTCTGGGCCTAAAGAGGACAGATCATTCCAACTGACAGCGTCTTGACTGCACCCCAGGGACTCTCTGGTTCAGCCCCAGCTTGCCTGTGATAGAAGTTAAGGTGGGTTCAAAAAGGTCACTCCCTATTCTTTGCCTCTTTCTGTCTTATCTTTTCTCCTCCTCACCTACCTTGTCTTCCCAAATCAACCTTTGCTTAAGTAATTTCCTCTCTAATCTTGAAGGATCATTGGTGTGTTGTGTGTTTGTCCCTATGAATACATTTGGCCATATGGCTCTCAAAGCAGCACAGCTGGTTCCTCTTTGACCAGAGCACCCTTTAACATCAGCTGCACAGAGGCCTTCTGACAGGCAAAAGGCTACTTACTGATCATTCAAAAGGCTGAGGCAAGACTTAATGGGCTGTCTTTCAATGCATGTCCTACCTGGGTGGTGTAGTTGGGAGCTGCACTGCTAATGCAAAAGTGGCACCTAAAGTCTGAACTCACCAGCAGCTCCTCAGACAAAGACGAGTAACCTCTAACGTGATTTACAGCTTCAGAAAACCCACTGGAGGCTCAGCTCTAGGTCAGTTCCCACTTAACAATAACATGTTGTTTCGTTGATGTCCCAATAAGCTCAGAGAAGACAGTCATGGCAAGAAAGAGCAACTTCTGAGGATTTCCAGCAAAGGATGTGAAACCATCATCTTTATTTCCTAATATCTTTTTGGTGCTGTTGAAAAAGCACCCAGCAAACATATACCAAATTTTATGTACAAGTCAGTGACAATGATTACATTCCTCAAGGTATGCAATCATTCAAAACCTTATTTTCTTTGTTATTTCTCCACCATCAATATGAGCTCTCTGTCCTCTAAGTTTGCTCTCTAACCCTTCTATTCATTGCTATCAATTTCACTCCTTAGCCAAGTTGGCGAGTAAAACACTTCAGGCAGACATTCTTTACCAATTAAGTGAAAACTATCATCTTCAAAATGCACGAAATGTATTACTCTATCACCCCTCAGGATCTTCACAGCTGCTATGATAGGGAGCTGGGGCAAGGCTTTTCCATAATTGAGTCTTTAAGTGGCGAATGGACATTTGGCTTTCTTCGAGAAAAAAGGTTCCAGGGTGACACCAGGGAAGGCGGGGCTCACACCTGCCAGCAGTATTTTTGTACTGGGGCTGGCCTGCGATGGGGTGGGGTATGGGGCGAGGTGGATGGCTACCCTGTCCTGACCCTAGTGTCTATGAAACTATACCTGCTTACAGTCAGGACTGGCAAACTTTTTCTGTAAAAAAAGAGTGAAAAACTTTGCCAGTCATGTATATGTTGCATATTCTTATTTTTCTAAATAATTCTTAGAAAAATAAGAGCTGTTCTTAGCTTGGAGGACTTTATAAAATCAGGTAATGGGCAAGATGTGGCTCTCAGGCAGTCTGACCTATAGAAAAAGCTGCATCATTTTATTGGTCTGCACAAAACAGGCCCTCCCTAACTTCCTTCCAGGTCAGTCTCCTCCAGGCTCTCCTGACCTGAGAGCCAAAGGACCCTTTCCTCCCCCAAGAACTACTTCAGCTGCATGTTATCCCTATGCTTAGGCCCTTATGTTCTCCCTGTCATGCTGTGTTCAGAACATAGGGTATGTCTATCTCTAGCTCTTTGGTCTCTATCATAGTTAACCTTTAGATGCAAAAGACACAGCTACCATGTGGTCTTAGGTAACCATACACATTGACTCATCTCCTTGCTATGGGGTTGCCAAGTGGAGCCCAACCTAACTTGGGCTCTTCTTACTCTTCCTCCTATGTAGATCCAGGGCAGGCAGGCCGGGGTGAGGGGAAGGTTAAACTGCATCAATTCTCTTTCTAAAAATATAGCCAGGATCCAATCACTTCTCTGCTTCCACTGGTGGTGAGGCCACACTACTTCTTACCTGGATCCCACCATAGTTTTCTTTCTGGACTCCTACTTGCATCTTTATGCCTCCCTGTCATTCAATACTTCCAGTGGTTTTCCAATTCCCAAGGAAATAAATCCAATAAGAGAGATCAAACCTATCACCAGGGACCTCCTGCAGTCACTAAGCCCCACCTGGGCTGCGTGGTCACATGTCTGACCTGACCTCACCTCTGGCCTCTTTCTCTGGCTTTCTTTTTTGTCATGTTATTTTTTTTTTTCTTTCACTGATAATTACCAATGTGATTTTGTTTCTTTTTGATCATTTGTTTTTATTTTTGTTTTTCTCGGAAATATAAGATCCATCAAGATAGAAGCTTTGATCTCTTCAGTGCTCTTTATCTAGAGAGCAATGTCCAGTAGAGTAAATAAATATAGAGTTTCCGGCTGGGTGGTGGTAGACAGTGAGGCATAAGTAGGTGAGTGGGTGAGTGGATGGATGGATGGATCAATGAGATGGTTGGCTGACTGACAGATAGTTGCCATCAGACAGGCTCTATGAGTTTCTAAGTTCATCAGAAACATTGCCAATCTTGCATCAGTCTCATAAATACCATTATTTTCAAGTCCATTGTTTTAGCTACTGTGTAATACATCACACCAAGGAACTTCTTTCCCCTTGTTGGTCCTCTATATCACCAAACACAATTCTCTTCCTCCAGCAAGTGATCTCTCCTGATTATATGTCCAAAGCAAGTGAACCAGGCAGTGTCTGTTTGACTAATAACATCTCCACTGGCTAATTTGCAGAAGTAGATTGTGAGTCTATCTTAGATTGGAAGATATACAATATCTGTTCACTGTGGGAAACACTGCCAATATACTAAATAGCAGTGGCATAGTTGTAATATGTAAGTACTACAGTACAACAAACTGACAGATGGGGGATAGACAGAGACGCTGTTCTGCAGTATTTGTAGAATTCATGCAGAATGGTTGTCCTTGAGATGGGTGTGGGAGGGCAGTGTTACCATGACACCAGGTATCCACTTGTACTGGACGTCTTTATGCAAATAAGTATCTTGCTCTTAAGCCCTCTCAGGAGCCAGATGGATTAACAAAACAATGACAGCAGATGCACACATAGAAAGAGCAGTCTCAAGTTTGGGGAATTTATGTTCATTCCTAAAGCAGCAACAACAAACCCAGATTCCAGACGAACTATCCAATTATCAAAAAAGATAAAAACATAAATGATAGCTTTCAGGTTTAGAACATACTCTACATGGCTTTTGCAAACTGACTATAAGCACCTTGACAGGAGTGGAATAGAAAGGCAACAACTTTGGCAGCAGAGAAGACTGTGCTCACCTCCTAGCACATCTATTTATTTCTAAGTGGTTGAGTCCTGGACATGGTAGCAAGCACTCTAGAATTCAACTACATTCCTGTCTATAACATGTGGGAAATAAAATGTTAGTAGAGCACAACATGAAAGACCAAGAGCAGCACTGACCACCCAGCAGAAGCTGAACTGTCGAAGCCATACATGCTGACTCCAAAGCCACTTTCAACCAAACGCTACAAAATGGGTATGTTTTCCAGGAGTAAATAGTTTGCTCTATGGAGTACATGTATCTCTATCAATTAAGTTCTGTACAATGAAAACTCTTCTTCCATTAGCTTTCATCATAAAAAATAAAATGTGTGTCTCTCAGAGGGGGGAAAAATGGGCCCAGACATCATAAAAATGTCAATCATTAAGTAATAGTTCTTTTAGGTAGTACAGTTACAAGACAAATGAGGAGATAGCCTCGACAATGTCTAAACAGACATGAAGAGAAGCAGAAGAGAATGTGTGTGACTGGAGAGGAGAGAGCTTTCCTCAGATGGGAGCCCTCAGGACTAGGACCAATTATTTCGGTTCTAACCTTACACCCTTACTATTCCAATCACTTCAATCTTTCCCTCTGTTCTACTTTTCCACCACTATTGTCCTCAACTGGCTGACTCTACACCCAAACCCAAATATCACTCCTTCAAAGCTGCTTCTCATTTTAGGTTGGACGAGTCATTCAGTCATTTATTCACTGATGCACTCATTCAAGTGATTACTAAGTTCCTACTGTGGGTCAGAGTCTCCTTAGTATTGTCTCTTTTCAACTTTGTAATTAATTGCATGCACAGTACTTTGATTTCCTGTCCATCACCCCACCAGCCAGTTTCTGCAAGGACAGACATGGTATCTTACTTTGTTTGTCATTTCATCCCCAGCACCTGATACAGGCTTTGAAAGACAGTAGTCATTCCTTAACTATTTTTAGTATAAATATATAAATTTGCAAAGCAAAGCATTGAAAATTTTTGTTTCTATTCCAAAAGGAACCTCACAAGGGATCCTGGTGGTGCAGGAGTTAAAGCTGATAGCAAAAAAAGTTGACGATTTGAATCAGTCAACTGCTTTGTTGGTGGCGGTGAATATGACAGTCTGCTTCTGTAAAAATTTCCTGCCTCAGAAACTGCATAAGGTATTTCTACTCCAATTAACAAGTTTGCTGTGAGTCAGAATAAACTCAGTGAAAATGATTTTTGGTTTTATCTCAGACTATAATTGTTGTCACTCAATACATGACAATTAAATTTTTAAAAAAATTGCTGTTAAATTTATTCCAACTGATGACAACCCTATGTGTTTCATAGTAAAACTGTGCTTATGAGGCTTTCAATAAATGTGACCTCTCAGAAGTAGATGTCATTGTTAGGTGCCACCAAGTCAATGACAACTTATAGTGATCCTATGACCAACAGATTTGAACCATACTCTATCCTGTTCCATCCTTTACTATTTCTGATATGCTCAAACCCATTGTTACAGGCATTGAGTCAATCCATCTTGTGGTCTTCTTTTGTTTTCCTCTCTTAGTCAAGAGGAGTTGTTGTTGTTGAGTACCGTTGAGTTGAAACCAACCCATAGCTGACCTTCCAGTGGGTTTTCAGAGGCAGTTAATCATACAGGAGGAAACTGTCCATCCTTCTCCCACAGAGTGGTTGGTGGCCTGGAATTGCATGCCTTTGGCACAACTTCTTACAGAGAGTTAGGTCTATTTTTCTAAGATGCTAATGTAGATTCTAACCTCCAATGGTTTGATTGGTAGTCAAGTGCATTAAACTTTTGAACTACTCATGTTTGCTTAAGGAAAAAATCTTTAAGTGTAAAGAAATAAGCACAAAGTTATTTCCCTGAAATACAGTTTCACAGCATACACTAGAAGACAGAACTCACAGGTTTAATGCTGTGATCTATCTATAGACATAATACTGGATAGTGGTTAAGAAGAGAATAGGTAAAAGCAAACCACCCAGATATGGGACTGAATGCACCATTGATCAACTGGGCAAGCAACATAGCCTGTTTTCAAGTTTCTCCATCATAATTTAGGAATACTAAGTTCTTGAACTCACTGATAGGGTACAACTTTTTGTCAAACAATAGACCAGTGAACAGTAGGGAGATAACTCAGCATTTAGAAGATTCAGCCACATAGGATCATAAGAGCAGAATTTGTCCATAAGTAAAACTCAGAAAGTAGGAAGAAAGAGAGTAGAGGGGTAAATGGGAAGAAGAAGCACAGAGAGATAATAGCAGAGTGATAATACAATATCACTGTAATCAGTGTCATAAAACAAAGTCAGTATTAATGATTTAATGGATTATTACGCTCTTCTGTAACTTTAATTAAAATCATAATGTTGTTCTCATGTACCATCAAGGCAGAAGGGACTCGTAGCTGTCCTTCCAATGAGTTTTCAGAGACTGTAAATCCCACAGAAGGAAACTGGCCATCTTTCTCTTTCATTGCAGCTTATGGATTAGAAATGTGTGCCATGGAATTGACTCTATGTAGTGTAGAGCCATGTAGTGGTCTCAGATCATTAACTAATTTGCATTTAATTATTAGTGATATTGAATGACATCTCTTACTTTGATAGAATGTATGTTCATATATTTTTGCCTACTATGGATTATATCATTTTCTTGTATTGAATTTTAAGAATTCTTTGTAAATTTTTAATACAAATCCTTTATCAGATGTCTTTTAAGATTAGAGTTCCCAGTCTTGAGGCTTCTCTTTTCATTCTCTTAGGGATTTTTCACAGATCTTGCATCGCTAATTTTACTAGTCTTATTTCTATTTTTTCTTTAAAACAAGGACAACAAGTTCAGCAAATTTCAATAATAATTAAATGAGTTAATACTTGTGAACTACTTAGAACAATACCTGTCACATGCTACATGCTCACTAAATATACATTTTTTTCTGGAAAAAGTAAAGCAAATGTTAGTTAAAACCAAGAAGTCAATATACTTTCACACTGATATCACACACAAAGTCCTGCTGAAAGTTATCCAAAAACAACTGGAATAGTACATCAACAGAGAACTACCAGAAATATAGGCTGGGTTTAGAAAAAGCCAAGTCACCACAGATACTACTGCCAATGTCAGATGGATTTGGGCTGAAAGCAAAGAGTACAAAGGAACATGTATCCATGTTTCATTGACTATGCAAAGGCATTTTCCTGTGTGAATCACAAATTGTGACTAACTTTGAGAAGAATGGGAATCCCAGAACACTTGATTGTTCTTACGTGAAACCTATACTTAAACCAGGAAGCAGTCATCAGAACAGAGCAAGGAAACACTGCATGTTTCAAAATCAAGAAAAGACTGCATCAAGGGATGTGTTCTGTCTCCATTCCTTTTCAATCTATATGCAGAACAGATCATTCGGGAGGCTGGACTTTATGAGGAGAAATGTGGCATCAGGGCTGGAGGAAAACTCGTCAGCAACCTGCATTATGTAGATGATACAACCCTGCTTGCTGAAACTGAGGACCTGCAGCATTTGCTGCAGAAGGTCAAGGACGGCAGTCTTCTATATGGATTGAATCTCAACATCAAGAAAATACAGATTCTTATCACTGAGCCAAATTGGCAACACCATGATAGATGGAGAAGAGCTTGCACCTGATTCACATCATGGTCTTCACAATTGCTTTACATCAGAGAGCTGGGCAATGACTAGAGATAACAGAAGAAGAATTGATGTTTTTGAGTTGAGGTGCTGGAGAAGCAGCCAAGAAATTAAAAGGTGAACTGCATTGAGAAAATATTCTATCAGGGACCTCTCCAGAATATTGAAGAGGAACGATGTCAGTCTAGAGACTAAAGTATGCCTGATCCAGGCTGTAGTCTTCACAATTACTTGCTATGTATCAGAGAGCTGTGTAATGACTAAAGATGTTACAAGAAGAATCAAAGCCTTTGAGTTGTGATGCTGGAGAAGAGTACTGAGCATATCATGGACTGTTAAGAGGACAAACCAGTCTGTACTGAAGAGGGTGAAACCAGGCTGCTCCTTGGAGGTAAAGATTTTGAATCTCTGTCTGACATACTTTGGGAATGTTGCCAGGAGAGGTCAGTTCTGGGAGTCCATTATGCTTGGAATGGTGGAGGGATAGCGCAAGAGAGGCATCTCACCCTGGATGAGATGGATTGACTCAGTGATTGCGGTAAAAGGGAGTAGGTGTTTCGGAGACAATGAAGTTGGCTCAGTAGAGAGCAGGGTTCAGAGCTGTTGCACACAGGGTCACTATGAGTCACAAGCAACTCAATGGCATACAACAACAACATAATGAATATTACCTAAATCTGGACTAACTGTATCATACCTCTATCATAGATGATAGATGATAGATAGATAGATAGATAGATAGATAGATAGATAGATAGATAGATAGATAGATAGACAGGTGGTCTAGTGATAAGGAATTGTGCTGTCAACCCAAAGGAATGTAGTTTCAATCTCTCAGGAGCTCTGAGGGAGAAGGATAGGCAATCTCCTGTCTGATTTACAGCCTCTGAAAACCCACTAAAGGGTTAGCTATGAGTCCGTTCCAACTGAATCCCACATAACAGCTACTTAGATACATTCCAAATTACATAAGTCTTATTATCCAGGGCATAGATCTTCTTTTTACTTGGCTTTAAAAAAAGAGAATGCAATAGTGAGGAGAATCTGTTTGATGAAATAGAAATTAACTGTCCACAATTATTTCTAAGATCTTTAAATATTAAGCAACAATGGAAAAAATGGATGCAGGATCCCTTTGCTAGTGAATCAGAGTGTGAACACATTTTCATAGAGACTGAGATCAGACAGGTCTGCTGAAATAAGATGGTGAGATAATTACACTATGTAGCTGAACCACACCTCTGAAACCTAGGCATTATTTGACTATCAAATTAAGAAAGTTAACAGTCTTATCAACAATGTCATAGAACAATCATGTCCAGTCTTTTGGTAAAAGATAAGAAAGGATTACTTCTAGAAGAGATTAAAAACCTTCAGCTGTGCACAGGCAAAACTTTGGACAAAAGGACTAGCCTAAGATTGTTAACAAACAAACCAACCGTTTTACACTAAGATAGATTTTGAAGAACATATTTATTTTACATTTACTAGGTTATTTTATGAAGATCAAGTTTATTTAGATATATTTACAAACTATAAAATACACAATGGATTGTCCTAGTGACTGCGACAATGGGCTTGGGCATGGTAGAGATCATGAAGTGGCGCAGGACAAGACAATGTTTTGATCTATTTTTATAAGGTCACTATGAGTCCTCGTCAGCTTGATGGCACCTAACCTCAAAAACAACATAAAATTCACACATTTAAACAGCTGCGTGGCTTTTGACGAATGTTTATTCCTAGGTAACTATTAGTCCAAGTAGAATAAGGAATAGTCTACAATCCCAGAAAGCTAATCCCTGCTCCCAGCAACTGCTATATTGATTCTCCTCTCTCCCAATATGAGTTTTCCCTAATCTATTATTTCATACAAATGACACATGCCTGTCACTGTGTTTATCAGTAATCTATTTCTTATTACTACTGAGGAGTCCTGAAAGGTACAAACTGTTAAGTACAGGATTACTTAACTGGAAGGCTGTGGCTCTATGAATCCACCCAGAGGCCCCTTGGAAGAAAGACCTGGTGAGTCACTACTGAAAGCTTATACTTGTACAAATCCAACTGAGAAGAGACCTACTTTGACACGCTTGAGGTTGCCATGAGTCAGAATCAAATGGTAACACCATTTGCTAGTTGTTGAGTTTTTTCCCCTTTGTATCCCATCATATGACTATTTATTCTCCTCTCATTTATTCACTTATCAGCTGGTAGGTATTTGGGATGCTTCCAATTTTCTGTTATCAAAAAAAGTTGTTATGCATACATATCTCTTTCCTGCAAATGTATCTGCTCCTGTCTCTGGAGTCAATAACTATGAGTAAAATTGTTGGCTACATACCACATATAAAAGGAACCCTGGTGGCATGTTGTCAGGTGCTATTGCGTCAACTATAACCCACAGAAACCCTCTGAATAACAGATGGAAAGCCTGCCCTGTCCTGCACCATCCTCACGCCCTCCACCATGATACAGTAGCTGTGTCAATTCATTTTATTGGGGGTCTTCTTTTCTTTAGCTGACCCTCTATCTTCCCCAGTAGAATGTCTTTTTCCAAGGACTGGCACCTCCTGGTAACATACCCACAGCATGTGAGATAAAGTTTCACCATTAGCCTTCTAACCAAAAGCTTGCCGATTTGAATTCACCAGTCACTCTGCATGAGAAAGATGGGCAATCTCCTCCTATAAAGATTTACAGCCTTGGAAACTTGACGAAGGGTCAGCAGAAGTCAGAGTCAACTCAGATCAATGAGTGGGTTTACCTTTACAAGAAAATGGCAGACTTGTCCTGAGTAATAGAAATCATCAGCAGATTCACTCTTTATTACTATTATTATTAGTAGTAATTAATTAATTTACAAAATTTGAATACCTTCTTTTTCACACCAGTTCCTTATTGTTGTTGTTAGATGCAATTGAGTCAACCCTGTTGTTCGGTGATATTGAGTCAACAACAGATCAAAACCTTGCCCTATCTTCTACTATTCCCACCATCTCCATCACTCACAAGCCCATTCTTACAGTCACTATGCCAATCCAACTTATTGAGGGTCTTCCTCTCTGATCTTCTACTTTTCCAAGAATGGTATCTTTTCCCAAAGATTATCTCTTTTTGACAGCAGGCCCAAAGAATTTACAACGAAATTTCACCATCCTTGCCTCTAGGTACACTCTGGTAGCACTTATTCCCAGAAAGATGTGTTTGGTTTTTTGGCAGTTTAGGGGATATACAATACTCTCTGCAACACCACAGGTCAAAGGCATCCGTTCTTTTTCAGCCTACTTTATTTACTGTGCAACTTTCACCTGCATACGAAGCAACTGAAAATACTGTGACTTGAACCAGGCACATTTTAGGCTTTCAACTTTGTCACTCTTGCCCTTAGCACTTTAAAGAAGTCCTTGATGGAGGATTTGTCCAGTGCCACATGTCTTTTGATTCCTTGATTGCTTCTACCATAAATGTTGATTGTGAATCTAAGTAAAATGAAAATGCAGAGGTGGGGAAAGAAATCAGTGCTTCTAGAAGCACATGGAGCCACTCTGCTGAGGGAGCTGGAAGCAGGGGTCCCTGAGGGGCCCTTTCAGGACTACTCTGCAAGTCCCTTCTGGGGCACCCACTTCATCAACAGGAAAACAGCTACTATTGCCGGCCAACACAGACACCCTCCACCTTCCAGAGAGCAGGGAAGGCTTCCAGCCCACTCTCCTCCCATTTAAGGAAAATCTCCATTCCTATGCTTTACTGAAACCATTCTTTCTTGCCCCAGAATCAGAAATTATAGTACTGCCTTGAAATCCCTGATCACTGAAATTAACTAATGGTAAAATTGCCTATTTAGATTTTTTGTTTCTGTTATTCATTGAATTTTTTTTAAAAAGAGAAGGCAAGGGAGTTGGGGGGAAGACTTCTTGGGAGTCTACTTGGGATGCTCATCTAGAAGGCACAAAGATTGCCCACTGATCCCTTTCATTTAGAGAATTCTGCTTGAGTTGGGTTTGGCTGACTAGACACTGAACATGAGAAATAAACATCTTTCTCTTTGTTTTGTGTATCTACCACTCAGGACTTCCAAGCCACAGGTATTCAAAAAGGATAGCTACGCACAGCAAGGAAGATTTAAGATACAGGCTTCACCAGCAAAACAGCCACCAAATGCTTTCTTGCATCTGTGAAAAACGAGCTGTCTACCGACTCCCTGGCCATCACGTCTATCTCAGTACCTGGGCAGCATGGTTAGGAGGACTGGATTACAGAAGGCTCAATGAAATTCCACAGTCAGCAATGCTCAGCAAGCCCTCACTAGAGTCCCAGAAGAAGAAAACAGCTGGAAGGAACTATGCAGCTGTGCCCAACAGAAAAGAATAGAGAGAGATCCCTGAGGGATTCAGGCTGGATTCTCCAGTGGCAGTCCACAGGGAAAGGACATTGTTGGTTCTCCTCTCCAACTAAATCTTTCCCTCTCCAGTCTTCCCACCTCAGCAAACATTCTCTTTCCGCCTACTTGTTCAAACAAAACTTGGGCCACCATCTTGATGCTGGCTGGTTGTGTTGTTTCCCACCAGATCTGCATTCCACCCCCTCCACTCCATTCATTGCCCTGGGGGTTGACTTGCACAAACCACATTTTTTTAAAAACCACTGAGGCCTGGTACTCAGCCAATGAGGACGCTGGGAGGGAGCTGACCAGGAAGAAAATCAGTAAATTGACTTGTCCAACTCCCCCCAAAATGGTGCCCTGCCTCCGGCTGTTAACATCTCTAGATCTAAAGGGCCTAAAAATTCAAACCATGCTCATCTAGAGATGTTAAGAGCTCTGTTACTATTAGTCTATTCCTTCACTGCCTCATGTGGTTCCCATACACCAAAGCTTGTGCTAACAGCACCCCCTGAATTGGAGAATGCGAAACTCTGAATGCTTGGTTCCTAACTTGAGAATGCTAATCCTGTTGGAAGAGCCCTGGTGGCATAGTTCTTTATATGCTGGGCAGCACACTGAAAGACTGGAGACTCAAACCCACCAGCTACTCCACAGGAGAAAGATAAGCAGTCTTTTCCTATAAAGGGTTACCGCCTTGGAAATATAATGGAGTGTCACCATGAGTTTAAAGTGACATGTTATGCATTAATGTTGGGATCATGACTAGCACAAGCAGTGACTTGGCCTAATCCCTTCCGCACTCCATCTACTCCAAGTTCAGCATTAGCCTTTTGGTTGGGCTCCAGGCACCCCTCTGTCCCCTTTTCATTCATGCTTCTAGCAGCAAGCCTTGTTATCTCATGACATGCAGATCAGATCATGGCACACCCTGCTTGAAGCCTCTCAGTGGACGCCAGTGCAGAGTAAAGCCTAAGTTCCTCACAGGGCTTTGGGGACCACACCGGATCTGGTCCCCTTTCTGCAGCCTCCTGTGGGGCCTTCTGTAAAGGCGCTTAGCTTCGCTCACCCTCCCTACACCTTCCTTCTTCCTTCCCTCAGTGTCCAACAGACTCCAGTCTCTGAGACCTCACATTTGTGGGACCTCCCCTGTCACCATATTCTGTTAGACAGCTGTTTCCCCCATTTAGCAGGTCTCTATTTCCATGTCACTTTCAAAGAAAGGCCTTCCTTAGCATAACCCCTACCCCAATTTTTATTCTTTATCTCTGTAGCATATTCATTTCTTTCTGAGAAGTTAGCAAATTTTTAATCATACCGTTTTTGTTTCTTTTTTAAAAAAGGCTGCCTCCTTCACTGGAATCTAAGTCCCATTTGGAATAAGGTTTGTTTTGTCCTCCACAGTAAACCCCCAACCTGACACATAGCAGGGACTCAAGGACTATTTTTTCAAATGTCAAGGACAATTTTTCAGATGTCGGGAAAAGATTGTCAATTTTCTATTCTTGAGAAAGATTACTCTTTAATCTGAAATTGTGTCCTTCTTACTTTGCTGGTCCTTTATTGAAGGAATAGAACAAATGAATGGTAGTAGTCCAAAAATTTTAATGCAACATATGCTGTTTCTCCAAAATTACTTTTGACATTATTTGAATCTATGAAGCAGTATTTTGAGGGTCATAATAATAGACTGAAAAGAAGCAAACAGAGTGGCAGTGAAGATATGGGCTCTAAGTCAGACCTCCAAACCTGGGTTCAAGTACCAGGTCTGTTGTTTGTTGATTGTAACACTCTGAGCAAGATACTTAACCTCTCAGTGTGACAGCTTCTTCATTTCTAAAATAAGAATTAGAGGAGCAGGTGCAAAGTAATAGGTAAAAAGTGTGTGCCAGGGTTGTGCCCTTTTGTTAGACATGTTCAATCTGTATGCTGAGTAACTAAACTAATAACCTTGGCTATGTAAAGAATGAAGTATCAGGATTGGAGGAAGGCCATAAACAACCTACAATACGCAGATGATACAACCTTGCTTGTTGAAACTAAAGAGGACTTGAAACACTAACTGATAAAGATGAAAGACTTCAGTAAAAACTATACCTCAACATAAAAAGCCTTATAAATGGACCAATAAGTAACATCACAATGAATAGAGCAAAAAATAATTTGTCAAGGATTTAATTTCATTTCCAGTCATAATCAATGGTTATAAGAAGGAGCAGAAATCAAATGATGTAACGTATTAGCCAAATCTGCTGCAAAAGATCTCCTTCTTGGAAGTGTCAAAAAGCCATGCTGTCCCTTTGAGGACCATGTCATAGTATTTCGAATATATGTGAAAGCTGAAAAATAAGGATGGTTGAAGAAGAATTGATGCATATACCTTATGGTGATAGGAAAGCATATGGAATACATATCATGGACTACCAGAAAAACAAATTTGTTTTGAAAGAAGTACTGTCAAAATGCACCTTAGTAATGAGGATGGCAAGACTTTGTCTCACAGGCTTTAGACATGTTATTAGGAGACACTAGTCCCTACAGAAGGACATCACGCTTGGTAAAAGAGAGGATCAAGGGGGAAAGAGGGTAGAGGAGGGCCCTCAGGGAGACAGATTGACACAGCAATTGCAAGAAAAGGCTCAATCACAGCTGACACAGCAATTGCAACAAAGGGCTCAATCACAGCCATAATTAGAAGAGTGACTCAGAACTTGGATCATCTCATTCTCTTATCCATAGGGTCGCTACGGGTTCCAAACGTCTCTAAGGCACCTAGCACCACCATCACAGGACCTATTTCAAAAGATGTATTATCTATCTATCTATCTATCTATCAACATGAAGTGAACAAACACTTATCTTTAGAATAGTGCCCGGCTCAGAGAAAATGTTCAATAAGCATTCATCATCATCATCATCACTGAATGCAGGCCTCCCAAATTCCCAACTAAGACGCTGTTCATTAAAATTTTTTATATCCAGTTGGGCTCTTTTGTTGTTGTATGATGTCTAATTGATTCTAACTCACAGTGATCCTTCAGACAAAGTAGGATTGTCTTGTCGAGTGCCCTCGGTTATAATCTTCACAGGAAGTGGGCACTCGTGTGCAATGGTTAACCACCCAACTGCTAACCAAAAGGTCAATAGTTTGAACCGACCATCTGTTCTATGGGAGAAAGAGATGGCAGCCAGTTCCTGTAAAGATATATAACCTTAAAACCCACGTGGGGCAGTTCTACTCTGTCAAGTTGGAACAGACTCCACAGTAATGGGCTTGGGGTTTCTGAAATCTTCACAGGAGCAGATTGTGCTGTCTCATGTTTCTCCCCCAGAGCCGCTGAGTAAGTTCAAAATACCAGCTTCTAGTTAGTAGCCGAGTGTTTTATCAAAACGACACCAGCACTCCTTAGAAACTGAAATCTAACAGACACAAACCGACAAATGCGGAGTCAATTCTGACTCACAGGAATCCTACAGGCCAGAGTATAATTGCCCTAGAGTTTCCAGAGCTATATATCATTACAGAAGCAGACTGCCCCATCCTTCTCCCATGGAGCAGATGGCAGGTTTGAACTACCAACTTCTCTGTCATCCCAGTGATAATCTGCTAAGCCACCAGGGCTCCCTTCATTGCGATCTGGCCACCTTGAGATGGCAAACCAAAATTTAGCATAAGCACTATCCCATTCCAGACAGCTACCTTTCTGGGTAGCTAAGAATCAAATCGTGTCAAATGCATCCATTTGGATGGAGAATGTTTCTAAAACATGTTACATTCTCCTACTTTTTAAAAATTGGTGTTTGTACAATCATTTCTATGTATTGTACTTCATACACATACATTTGAGCTGTGGTGTTGGAGAAGAGTATTGAATATACCATGGACTGCTAAGAAAATGAAAAGGCTCATCCTGTAGAGGGTTAAATCAGGCTGCTCCTTGGAGGCGAGGATTCAGAAGCTTCGTCTGACATACTTTGGACATGTTGCAAGGAGGGACCAGTCCTTGGAGAGGGATGTCATGCTTGGGAGGATGGAGGGACAGCACAGGAGGGGAAGACCCCCTTTGATGAGATGGATTGATTCAGTGACTGTGGTAATGGGGGTAGGTGTGTCAGAGATAGTGTGATTGGCACAGGATAGGGCAGAGTTTAGGGCTGTTGTACATAGGGTCACTATGAGTCACAGGCAACTCAATGGCATATAACAACATGTAGATTGTGTTTTGTACAATCATTCATATACTTTGCGTTTTATATAATTATTTACTATTGGTTAATACCTTTTACCCCTGTTTCATCAAGTCTCCATTGTATCTTGCCTATTCCTTAACCCTCTTCCCATATGCCCACTGATCTCTTCTGCCCTAGTGGTTTTCCCCCCGCTGCCTTCTTCAACCCCTATTCTCCTCCTGCCCCTTCCCTTTTGAAAGAGCTCAGTATATATACCCTGTTTCTAACTGCTAACAGCTCCTACTTCTTAACAGGATTTGATTAGATAAGTATCATTCGAGAAATATATTGTGTTGGAGATCTGAGAAATACTACAGACTTGAGACTATGTGGGTCTGATTTCAAATCTCTGCTTCATTCTTCCTTGCTCCATTGTTGCTGCTGTGTGCCATCAAGTTGGAACTAATGTATAGCTGACCCTTCAGCAGGTTTTCAGAGGCAGTATCCTTCTCCCATGGAGCCGCTGATGGATTTGAACCACATGCCTTTGGGATTGCAAGGCAGCCTCTTACCACTAGGCCACCAAAACTCCCATGATGTATTAAACTTTGGTTTCTTTATCTGTAAAATGCTATTCACTCATAGATTAATTGTGGCTCTGGACAAGTTCTTGGGAAAAGACATCATGCTGGGAAAGGTGGAGGGTCAGAGAAAAAGACTCTCCATGAAGTGGATTGACACAGTGACTGTAACAATGGACTCGAGCATTTCAGAGATCGTGAGGATGGCACAGGAAAGGGCAAGGTGCGATCTGTTCTTCAGAGAGTCATTAAGAGTCGTATTCAACTTGATGGCACCTAACAACATCACACGCCACTAGTTGCTAAAACTTCTTTTCTTTTGTGGTTAGTAATATTGTAATTTGCACAGGAAAAATGTCTTCAGTTAGGTCTCCCTTCCCTCTTATCCATCAAACACCCAAGTTCCTCCCTAGAAGAGAGTCTGGCATCAGGCGTAACAGAGGGAATTCCTTCCCATGAGCTCACATGACCAGCAGGCCAAGTCACCGCTGCTCGCCAAGATGCAGGGCAGACTTTTGGAGCTGAGCTATTTCTGAGTTTGGGCTTGGACAAAGACACCATTCTTCCTTGAAGCCTTTCACACCCTGATTCAAGTAATTATAACTGAATTCTATTTCCCTTCAACAGAAGGCCATTTCAAGATGCAGAAACTGTGCTTGAGAATGAATTATAGCACTCTATTTATAAGTTGATTTCACTGAACTTTGTGCTTTATCTCAGGTCTATTTGAACTCTCCACGGCTCATAACCACTCTCCACCCCAACACTACACACCACATATGTCCCCACAAGGTAAATATGCAGTTTCTTGATGATTGGGGGGGGGGAAGTAAGTACATATCATATGGGCTACATAGTCAAAGCCTCATGTTAGAAGTTGTTATTGTCATGGAGCCAGAACTGACTCAGCTGACCCTCCAGAGGGTTTTCAGAGGCTGAAACCACACAGGAGACTGACTGCCTTTCTCTCAGGGAGCAGCTAATTGATTTGAACTGCTTGCCTTAGAGTTACCAGCACAACTCCTTACCATGGCTAGGTCACCACAGAGCAGTCATATTAAAGGGAACCTTTAATATGTTTAAGAATAAAGGAGGGAAACGTCCCAGTTCTTTTCATTATTCTAATGTTATGCATTGTCTAGGATCCAGAAGCCAAGCCAATTCATTTCTACCTAAAAAGTGAACAAAAATATGTTATTTTTTAAAGATTATTCTTTGTTGTTGTGTGCTATCGAGTCAGAATCAACCAACAGGTAACTCGTCAGCTGGTTTTCAGAGGCAGTGTATGGCACAGGAGGAGACTGCCCATCCTTCTCCCACAGAACAGCTGGCGGATTCCAACTGTATGCTTTTAGGACAGTAGCACTGTTTCATACCAATAGGCCACCAGAGCTCTCTCCTCTTTGATTAGGCTTACAAATAATTAGATAGTGCTGGTGGCCTAGTGGCAAGAAGCTGCACTGCAATCCCAAAGATATGTTGTTCAAATCTACCAGCTGTTCTGTGGGAGAAGGACGGGTAATCTCCTTCCATGTGATTAACTGCCTCTGAAAACTCACTGGAGGGTCAGCTATGGGTCAGATCCAACTTGATGGTACACAACAACAACAACAACAACAACAACAACAACAACAACTGTATTGGACGAGACTGCTATCAGGGTCCTCTCAAAATACTGAAGAGCAATGTCAGTTTGAAGACTAAGTTGGACCTGAATCAGGCCATGGTCTTGTCAAACACCTTCTATGTATCCAAGAGCTGGATAATGAATAAGGATAACAAAAAGAAGAATCGATGTCTTTGTGTTGTGGTGCTGGCAAAGGATACTGAATACCCCATGGACTATCAAAAGAACAAACAGATATATCATAGAGAAAGTGCAGCCAGGGTGCTCATTGGAGGTAAAGATAATGAAGCTTCATCTTTCATACTTTGGGCATGTAGCTAGGTGAGGCTATTTCTTGGAAAGTGACATCATGTTTGCAAATATGGAGGATCAGCAAGGAAAGGAAGACCTCCAGAGATGGATTGACATGGTGACTTCAGCAATGGGCTCCATTGTGTCAGAGATGATGAGGATGGCACAGGATAGGGCAGGGTTCAGGTCAGCTCTTCAAAGGGTGGCACCTCATACTAACAAACACATAGAAAGAATGAAAATTAAAGAAAGGAAGCAAAACAGGATTTGAAAATATTATCTCTGAGATTTTAAGAACCGCACCTGCCTATATCTGAAGCCCAGTGAATACCACTATCATTCAGATATATGCACCAACAACCAGAGCCAAAGAAGAGGAAATAGATGATTTCTACCAACTTTTACAGTCAGAGATAGATCGAACATGCAATCAAGATGCATTGATAATAATGGGTGACTGGAATGCAAAAGTT
>NW_006399799.1:14545139-14628503 GCF_000299155.1 Elephantulus edwardii
AAGACCCTCTATGAGATGGATTGACTCGGTGACTGGGGTAATCGGGATGGGTGTGTCAGAGGCAGTGCGGTTGGCGCAGGATAGAGCAGGGTTTAGGACTGTTGTGCATAGGTTCGCTATGAGTCACAAACGACTCGACAGCACATAACAACAACAACAACCTGCCTATAGAATTTTCTAATTCTTACAAAGCCTAATTTCATGTGTGAAATCCACCAGGGAACCCTAGCAAGGTTCTGTGGAACCATGCAACTAAGAGTGTTTTTTAATTAATTGTACATTGAACAATCCACAAATATGAATTAAACACCAGGACCTGGCACTGTGCGGGCTTTAGGTCTGTGCCCCCACAGAGCAAGCAATTTGCAAAACTTTGCTTGAAGACACACGGAAATCACAGCCCTCATCATCCACCTGAAAGAGGCTATATTCCGTTCTCTCCGAAAGTGTATCGAGGCCCTGCTGTGTTTCAATAGAACCAAACCCCTAAGGCTTGAAAAGAAATAATTTTACAAGAGAGGAAGAAAGTAAGCTTATGTCTGAACAATCATTTCATTAGCTTAGGCTAAATGTGTGGTACTTGGTTATTTTGTCTTGGTTTACAACCACTTTTACAGGTGATAAAAATACAGATTGGTAGAGGATGAGAGAGAATAGGAAAGGGGAACGGCTCACACTAAACACTGAGGATCACAATTCAAAAAGCCCAACTGGCGTAAGTCACATGTACACATAACAGATGTCAGCCTCTGCCCTACCTCTTCTGTTCACTCAGCAATCTAAGTGACAGCAGGAACACATCGTACTCACCTTGAACAATGAGCATTATGTGAGCAACGCAAGGGAACTGACACTTCCAAGGTCAAATGTCTCCTTCAATTCTTTTCTCATTTTTGAAGTTGGCTTTTTAGTCATCTCAGAGCGGATCAAAGCAGGGACCTTTAGATCGTCAATCTAGCAACATTCTCTCAACCAAGCTGTTCCAGCTCTTTGGAGTTCCTAAGTTGGGCAAATACAAAACATGTTCAGCTGCTAACTTAAAGTTTGGAGGTTCAAGTCCACCGAGAGGCAACTCAGAAGAAAGACTTGGAAAGCTACCTCTGAAAAAGTAGGCACTGAAAACCCTCATTCACTGGCTGACCTATAGATGACCTCCCCCCCCCAGTGGCTTTCAGAGGCTGTAAGTCATATGGTAAGAGATTGCCCATCTTTCTCCCACAAAGCAGCTGGTGGATTTGGACTGCCTGCCTTGGTAAGGCTGCTCAGCTCCTTACTCTAAAATACATGGCTCTTACCATGTGTCAGAGTCAAATTCATAGCAGTTTTTCTGAGTCTCCCTTCAGATAGCCAGATGAATAAGGCACACACTCTGCCTGTCTTCAATGCCTGAAGAAATCTGCAGCCCAGTGACAGAGATATCACCCTGGGATTAATCTGAAATCACAGTTTATTGCATGATCTGTTCCATGTGTCTAAAGTTATCTCATAGAAGCTTCCTTTTTGGCTCAGTTATAAGCTCCATGGGGGTGGGGGGAGTAGGGGGAACGGTCTCAGCTAAGTGGACAGATGGTGTGATCCACTTCCTACGCATCCCTTCTCATGTTGGGGCAGATCAAGGAAGCTATTCAAGCCCTGGAGGGTTGGTTTCCCCACAATGGGGCACAGATCTCACTGTGTATCACACCTTGAGGATGTTTTGTTTTCTATTATCTTCTCTTCCTGAAAATGTCAGGAGTTACTTAATTGAAGTAAATTAAAAACAATTCTGCTCTAAGATGTTCTGGAGCACTTCACAGCATGCCTTAAATTAAGCTGAAGCACACCAGTCCAGAGACTGCTGCCTCTTGGGCAAACTTCCCTTCATTCCCTGGGCTTCAGAGAAACAATCCCCTTCTGTCCCCAGACTACCTCTGCCACTTAAGAGTGAGGTTCTCCCACCTGGGAGCCTTCAGACTAGGGTATAGAATACTGCACTTTGAAAACTCTGGAACTATTCCATTTCTTCACCCAGCACCTTGAGTTTGAATTATTATCCATATGTTTCTTGTATAGAAGATTGAGGGAAGTTCATGGCTCAAATAGTTATCAAGGGGAAAAAATCAAAGTTAATAATAGCAAGCTCTTATATTGCCCCAGGTGGTGCAAACAATTCATGTGTAAAGCTGATAACCAAAAGGCTGGAAGTTCAAGCCTGCCCAGAGGCACTATGGAAGAAAATCCTGATGATCTACTTCCAAGGTGGGAGAAATCAGTTCTTGATAATCCTATGGAGTTCTCCTCTAACACAAGGGGTCATCAGAAGTCAGAATCGACTTGTCCAAAATTGGTAAATTGCAGGGACAGTTTTAAGTGCTTTAAATGTTGTTGTTGTTGTTGTGTGCCATTGATGATGTGTTGTTAGATGTCATTGAGTCAAGTGTGACTCACAGCAATCCTAAGAACAGGTCTAAACCCTGTTCTATCCTGTGCCATCCTTCCCATCTCTGATACATTTGAGCCCACTGCTGAAGTACTGTGTCAGTCCATCTCATTGAGGGTCTTCCTTCTTTCACTGACACTCTAACTAAGCATGATGTCTCTTTCCAAGAAATAGCCTCTCCTAGCAACATGTCCAAAGTATGTGAGATGAAACTTCATCATCTTTGTTTCCAAGAAGCATTCTGGCTGCACTTTTCCCAAGACATATTTATTTGTTATTTTGGCAGTCCATGGCACAACCTTGATATTAATTCTTCTGTTATCCTTACAGCCCTCAGAGGCAAGACAGGAATTTTGAAAAGATCATGGCCTGAATTAGGCACACCTTTCTTTTCAAACTAACATCACTGATTGAGTATTTTGGAGAGGTCTTTGACATTGGACTTGCCCAAAGCAATACCTCTCCTGATCTCCTGACTCCTGGCAGTAAGGGTGTTGATTGTGGACTCAAGTAAGAGAAAAATCACTAACAATTTCAAACTTTTCTCTATTTATCATGATGTTGCCTACTGGCATGGTGGCAAGGATTTTCCCCCCCTTGCATTAATACCTAAAGTTTATTAGATGACAGCCAAGGACTGGTTAAATTACAGTGCACACTGATCCAACTCGGGGAAGGCAGAGGAATCGTGAGCAGTTCACACGCTGCACAGTTAGTCCCAAGGGATCATCCCAAGAGTTGAGACCCAAGATGCAAATCCTGGCAGAAGACCTGGTGGCAGGGATTTTCGTCTTCTTGATGTTGGGATGCAATTAATATTGAAAGCTGTAGTTTGTGATCTTCTACAACAAGCATTTCAAGTCCTCTTCCCTTTTAGCAAGTAAGGTTGTGTCATCTGCACCATGCTTGTTGTTGATGAATCTTCCTCCAAACTAAATTCATAGTCTTCTTCATATACTCCAGCCTCTTATGATTTGCTCATTGTACAGACTGAATAAGTATGAAAAATTATACAACCCTGACATACAACTTTCCTGATGTAGTGTTCCTTTACCCTATATCAACAATGTTTTGTATGACCATAATTAAGTGTCCTGAGATGCCCATTCTTCTCAATGTTAACCATAGTTTGTTATGATCCACAAAGTCAAATGCCTCTCCATAGTCAATAAAACACAAATATACATTCTTCTGGTATTCTCTGTTTTCAATCAAGATCCATCTGACATCAGCAATTATATCCCAGGTGGCACAGCCTCGTCTAAACCCCACTTGAACTTCTTGATGTTCTCTGTCTTTGCACTGCTCCAGCTGTTTTTGGATGATCTTCAATATTTTGCCTGCATGTGATATTAATGATGTTGTTCAATAATTCCCACATTCTGTTGGATCACCTTTCTTGGGAATGGGAACAAATATGGATCTCCTCCAGTCAGTTGGCCAGAAAACTATGCTCCAAAATTCCTGGACATGCTGGTAAGCATATAAGGTTGCATATGTTAGTTGAACGATGTCAACTGGTATTCCATCAATTACTGGGGCCTTAATTTGCCAATGTCCTAGGTGCAGCTTTGAAATTCTTTCATTACCATTGGTTCCTGTTCATAATGTACTTAAAATTTTCCTGTGTCAACCGATTCTTTTTGGTAAACTAACTCTGTATATTCATTCTTTCCATCTTCTTTTTTCTCCCCTAAGGATTAGAAAATTTTATTTCTGATTTAGATAAAAAGTTAAATTTTCATTGATTTTAACAAAAGTTTGCAGAAAAGTTGCATTTTCATTCATTCATTCATTCATTCATTCATTGTTGCACATTTCCCTCCCTCTATTTACCTTTCCTCTCCCCCAGTTTAATTTTAAGAGGAAAAAATAGTCATTCATTGTTGCACAATTACCTCCTGTCTCCCCTGTCCAGTCCTCTTCACAATGTACCTCTTATTCTAGGCTGTTGTCATGTGTGTAATGCCTAATCATATATTCCTTTTAAACAGTTATTTCTTTCATCTGTTCCAATACAGTGTTCATTATCTATCCACTCTTTTAGAACCACTGTTAATGAACCACTGACAATGAGGCACTGGGAGGAGACTAAGGTAAAAGTGGATCTACCCTCTTTTAATTCTTCCTGGATCATTCAAGATTTTGCCTCTAGTATCTCTCAGTATTGCAACTTGTGGCTTGAATTCGTTTTTTCAGTTCTTTCAACTTTAGAAATGTGTCACTGAGTTGGAACCAATTCATATCTGACCCTATAACAGGTTTTCAGAGGCTTTAAATTTCATGGAAGGAGAAATCCCATCCTTCTCCTTTGGAGCAGCTAGTAGATCTGAACCAAGTATCTTTGGGTTGGCAGTTAAACTTCTTTCCACTAGACTACCAGAGATTTCATATATTAATCATTAAGTCTTTCAATAGCCCTACAATGTAGGCTTATTATTAGCATCTTCCTTTTTACAGGCACTGACAGTGAGATCCAAAGAGGCCCAGGATCTCACTCAATTAGTAATTGGTAGAGCTGGGACCTGAACTCAGATAGTCCAATTCTGGAGTGCTGCTTACATGGAAAGGGATACTGTCAGGGGGACAACAAAGGTACTTCTGTCCTCCTGTAAGTGTTGCACTAAATTTTTAAATACACAGCGAGTGTTACAGATAAATTACATTTGCACATATTTACTCAGTCCACATTTATGTCACCTCCAGGAAAAGTAGGGTGTGTTAAAATGAGAAGGTAGACAAGAGAAGACTTCTGTCCTTGAGATATTCTATTTTAGCTTAAAAAAAAACACAACAAAACCAAACACCTCAGCAGACCAAGCCCTGGATTTCAAGGTCAGTTTCCAAGGACTCCAGACATAAGGCAGTCATCTGAAAAGGGAAACATGACAGAAGGGTCTGACCTCTGTGTGGCCTCTACACTCTCATGGCATTTCTCTCAGACCAAGGAGGGAAAAGCCAGGTCCAAGGAACTAAAGTCACCCTAATCTTGGATCAGCCATCAATATGACTAAGCTTTCAGACCTTGTGAGAGCAGAAAATGTCACACTTCCTAGTGCTAAAACAATAATATTAATCCAAATATATTAATTACCCTGGGTGGTACAACAGTCTGTGCTCAGTGACTGACTTAAAAGTTGGCAGTCCAAATCCATCCAGAAGCACTTGAGAGGAAAAACCTGGCAATCACGACCAAAGAAAACCCTACAGAGATGAAGAAACACATGGGGTCACTATGAGACAGAATCAAGCCCAAGGCAACTGGCTATAAGCAAAGACACAAAAGGACAAGTAACACATGTAATGTTACAATAATATTACAATACATGTAATATCTGATGGTCAATTCAGATTAAACTCCTCCTCACCCATTCCATTTGAGCAATTATCTATCCATTCTTTCCCTACACATTTGCTCCTTTCTCCCTACTCCCAACCATCCTACTTTTATAACAGAGGTCTTATATAGTATTTGTCCTTTTGTGACTGAGATGTTTCACTTGGAATAATGTCTTCTAGATTCAATGTTGTGTTTCATGAGTTCATTGTTTTTCAATGCTGTGTAATATTCCACTGTGTGATTGGACCACATTTTCTCTATCCATTTGTTTGTTGATGGGCAATTAACAATCTGGAACAGGATTTAAACACTATGGATTAAAAGGAAAGGAGGAGGGAGAAAAAGAGGAGGGGAAAAGAACAACAAAGAGGTGGGTGAAGGTATACAATAAGGGTTTGTTTTAACATTGCAAAAATTGCAATAATCAATGGTAATTGATGCCTATGAATTATTTCTCAAAAACTGAATTTGTAAACTATTTCTGAAAAAGTTCATTTATAAACTTCCACCTTACATGCAAATAAAAAAAGAAAACAACTAACTACTTTGAGAAGTTCTAGTAGAAAACTTGGGATCTTGTTTTGCTATCCTAACCTAACTTCCTATCAATATTGAATCTCACCATTCCATAAGATATGTTTCTCAAACTCAAGGCCCTTTGGAGAAGTGAGTTGGCTATAGCAGAGGTCCTGACACAAAGAGAATGGCGATGATGATGATGATGATGATGATGATGATGATGAAGATAAGGGCAACAACGATGCCAAGGGCAAATATTTGTGGAACATCTTAGGTTGGTTAGGGTTTGGGTTGAGCACTTTTCATGTCTTATTTAATTTTCCTAATTGTAAGAGTTAAGTACCAGCACTATAACAATTTTGCAGATAAAGAATTAGATCTGAGAGATCAAGTACCAGGTTGGCAAGTATTGGGATTACAATCTGGAATGAACCTGGGCTGATCTAAATCCATAATTTCACATTCTTATTTAATGCTCAATTGTTGGTAGAAAGTTCTGGTGACAGGATATGCTAATCATTCAAATTCATATGTAAAGCAAATACATTCACAATTAGTTCTAAAAATTCATTTAAAAAGTTTTCCACACATTCATGACTTTATAAGGATAGCATATAAACATGAATTTAGTTTTGGTTTTGTTTGGGGGCTTTTTCCATTAACAGATACACTTGGGAATATCTGCTAATTGCCATAACAACCAGCTCCCATCATAGAATATGTAGCTACAGGAATGGGGAATGACCACGTATTAAGCTCAAGACATGTTCTCAAAATGCAATGTTCAAAAGGAAAACCCAAGAACATTTGCTTTATTTGCCTTCTTCTTGTAAAACATCAGTAAAAATTATTTTGGTTGATAAATTAAAGTTCCACTGCAGAATACGCAGCAGCTGCCCACAATGTATTTACAGCACAAGAGAGTTTCTGAGAAACAGGAAGAGGAGAAAAAGACAAAAACCTAGCAGAAAAACTCAGATGACCACCCTCCTAATGCTAAGGCAAGTCCTGTTTCTCATAAGGGGCAGTCAGTATATTTTTGTCTTGTGGCTGGATGTTTTTGCAGACACATTAAATCATAAAAATCCAAAAAACCATATCTCACCCCCAAACCACACAATGTATTTTAAGGAATGTGTCCCTTTTCTAAGAAACTGCTTGATTTGCAGGAAGTGGTAAAGTGGCAGGTGTGTTCCCATGATCGGCCAAAGAAACCAAATAAACGTTCCACTGGGCAAACCTGTTTGTCTCAGATAAACAGCTGCCTGCTGTATTAAGGACGGAAAGGGGACCAAAGGACTCTCCATATGTTTGTCTGGCACTCCTGTTCTTCTGCTTAGATTGAGAAGAAAGACTGCTGCCTACCATGTGCAGATCCTACTCTGTAGTCAGCCAATCCCAGCACCTACCATGTGGTGGTGGTGGTGGTGATGGTGGTAGCTGATGTGGCACCTTGTTCAATTCATGGTGACCCCATGTGTGCAGAGCCGAACAGCTCCAGAGTGTTTGCAAGGCTGTGACCTTTCAGAAGAAGATTTCCAGGCCTGTCTGCATCAGCACCCCTGAGTGAATCTGAATCACCAACTTTTCAGTTAGTAGCCAAGCTCTGAAGTGTTTGTAGCATGCAGGGACTTTCTAGCAAGGCAAAGAGGTTTCAAAACCAAGATTCAGAGCAAATGCCTTGGAATATGTTCCGTCCTCTAGGAAGGCAGGTCAAAGATACAACTAGGAGTTCGAAAAAAAGCAAAATGCACATTCTTTTTTAGAAAAGAAAAATCTTGACACAATGACTAGTTAGGCTTGGAGAAGAGTTTCTTTTTCCCTGATCCCAGAGCAACCCAGCCCTTCCCTCTCACATCACTAAGCATGTTGTAAATAATGATTTATGTCCCCAGTAGACTATGAGCTCCTGGAAGTCAGGGACTATCCATCCTAGGCACACAATTAGGCACCCGATAAATTATGGTTATTGCTATAGTGTGTAACTAAAAAAAAAATGCACTGAATACATGGAAGAGAGGAAGGCAAAAAAATAAAAGGACTTTTCATTTGGTCTCTTAAATGATTGGGTTTGGAATTCAGTACTTTGGATAAGGCTGTATGGCAACTTTGGTGTGATTCTACCATGAGCCAGTTTAAAGTAGCAAAATATTTTAAAAGTAGCAAAATAGGGTAGAGCTAAATTGGCTTGTGGAAAGTTTCTGATTAAAACCATGCCAGAGATGGGAGCTAGCTAGCTATGTAGGGGATTTGGAAGGTCAAGTGAAGTTCTCATGAAAAGTGTTGAAGATCCATTTTTCAAAGGCAGTGAAAGTGCAAAGAAGGTAACTGACGGGCTGTTCAGACTTCCTAGGTTCCCTACAGAGAGACTCACAGAAACTGAATGATTAGGATAAGGTCAGAAAGGAACACCAGCTTCTCAGGAGACTTGTCAGTAAATATCTCCCCCAGAAGTTGCATCTTGCAGTGAGGTTGCTGTTGTGAAAATGGATTAGTCAAGCCACCTAACTGAAGCATCATAAGCAGAGCTGAGTCTGTCCTTTCAGGCTAAGCAGTCTCTCCCCAACAGCCAAGAACCTAGCAGGGAGGGAGAGGAGGGTGAGGGTGATGGTCATGAACTTCCTGCTCCTGTCTCTTTTACTTTCATGCAATAACTATGGGGTTAGAGGCATCATTTATGTTACACAAATCACAAAACTGGAACTGAGAACTGAAACACATCAGTATTTACAATCAGAAAATAGTGGAACCTGACTCCTGTGTATAGCTCCCGCTGCAGACAAGAAGAGAATCTCTGACACCATGGACCTGACCCTGCCCACTCATGCTTGATGGAGGACAGAATTCAACAGCAAGTTGCAACTGGCATAGCCTGCTCTTCTGAGAGCTCTGCAGGGCAGCTTCCATAACTTACTGCCTTCTGGTTTCTCCCCTGCTTATTCAACCACAGTCCCATACCACCCTCATGTGTCCCGCCTACCCTCAGGAAGGAGCCTTCTGGCCCAGGACCTTTATGCTTCAATTTATGTTTCAAATAACAAACATAAACAAGTCTCAGCATAGCCTGCTAGATCTCAGCTCACTTGCCTGCTCCAGGTCAGGGCCCTCCTGGCACTTCTGTTATTAACTCAGCTCTGAATGAAGACAATGTCCCTGGGCTGATACTTCCCTGGGTCACCTGGTATGTTGGTGGATGTAGCAGATTCTTGACCCCAGTGACTAAGCATTTCTGGGAGAAGGTCCAGAAAAACAATATGAACAAGTCTCCTATGTGATTAACATGCATGCTAATGTGAGGGTGTCCCTGCCCCAGGATAGCCTGAAAAGACAGGGTCTCCTCAAATCCTCCCTTACAAATGTTCTCCACTCACCTCCAAGTCCAGCATTATAAGAGTGCATGCTGAGGTTAGAGGGGGGGGGAAATGGTAGTAAGGAAAACTGAAAAAAATTAAGGAAAAATTTAAGTAATCAAACAAGTTAACCACAGGTAATGACAACATTATTCTGCCACGTCCCATAGTAATGAAAACTATCAACAAGCTCAGCTGTGAACCTGAGGTCCAGCCATGAGCACCCATAGATACTTCAGTATATTGATCTAGAAAACTACTTTCGTCTGTAAAAATAAGCCTCTGAAAATCTCGTGCAGCACAGTGTCACTATGAGTTAGAATCAACTGAACAACAACTATTTTTTGTTCTTATTCTTCTTTTTCAAATTCTATCCTACAGAGAAAACATTGCTAACATTTTGGATTATAACATTCCAATATTTTTCTGTGCATATTGCAGGCACAGAGGTGTGTTCCCCCCCCCCCCGTTTTAAAATATAACATTGCACCAGGTTGGTTTTCTAGGGCCTGCTTCTCTCAATTGGCTGAGCCCTAGCACAGGTCACCTTGCCACCTGAAAGGACAGGCAGGTGTCCCTGGTGTGTCATCAACATATAATTCTCCACAGGAAAGTGGCACAGACACAGAAGGATGAAAAAAATGGAATCAGGCCACCAAGGATTTAAAAATTGGTGAAGTGCCTGGAAGGTGCAGTTACCAACCAAACGGTAAGGTCTCATAATGAGTTTATAGAAGCATACAGAGCATTCACAAGAAAAAACTGATAACCCAATTGAAAAATGGGCAAAAGACATGGAAAGACTTTTCATAGAGAAAGACATTCAGATGGCCAACGTGAAGAAATTATCTAAATCTCTGCTAATAAGAGATGCAAATCATAACTACAATGAGATACCACCTCACCCCAGGAACAGTAGTAAAATTTCACAGCAAACAATATATATTGGAAAGAATATGGAAAGATTAAAATTCTGATACACTGTTGGTGGGACTATAAAATGATACAACCACAATGGAACACAGTCTGATATCATCTCAAAAATCTGAATATAGAAATCTCATAGGAATCAGCTATTGCCTATGTATAGGTGTATATATAGGTATATACTCTGAGGAAAGTAGTACTGAGACACAAAAGGAGATTTGTACAGTTGTGTTCATAGCAGCATTATTTACAATGGTGAGAACATGGAAACAGCACATATGTTCATTAAAAAACAAATTAATTGAGAAATTATGGTACATTCACACAATGGAATACTACGCAGCACTAAGGAACATCACTTTCATAAAATAGTATATAACATAGGAAAGTCTAGATAGTGTTATGCTGAGTGAACTCAGTTTCATAAGGACAAATACTGCATAAGATTATTACTTTAAAAACAGAAGGATAACTAATAAGATGTGTATGAAAGTCCAAAAGGTGAACAGGAGGGGAGCAGGGCGGTTAGGGTGTTGGGAGCTGGGGAAATAACTAGGGTGACAAAGTTTGCTGAGTAGAGGGAGGGGGTGAAGAAGAAATGAGGAAAGATTCAATGAGGACCTGAAAAAATGAGCTGATTCTGGGCATATATCAAATGGTGATTAATTTTATAAAATACAATGTGTATGAATGATCATATGAAACACAATGTGAATGAAGGAAAGTGTGAAACATGATGTATGAGAATTTGGTATGCAAATCAATATAAAATTTGAAAGTATATACCCACGAACATGTTAGAAGGAATACCCCAGCAATGTACTTCTGAAAGGTCAGTTCTATTGTTGTACTTTCACATGATAGAATACTATGTAGCACTCAGGAGCAACAATTTTTTTTAAATAAAATTTTATTTTAATTGTGATTTTAATAAACATTTACAGAGACATTAGACTTTCATTCATTCATTCATCGTTGCACATTTCACTCCCTCTCCTTTAGTTCACTTTTTTCAATTGACATTTTAATGAAAGTTTATGGAGAATTTGGATTTCCATTCATTCATTGTTACACATTTTCCTCCCTGGCCCACCCTCCCCCCAGTTTGCTTTTCTCTTTTTATAATTTTTTAGAAAAAAATTCTTTCATTGCTGTACAATGCCCATCCCCAATCCACTTCACTATGCAGCTCTTACTCTGGACTTTTGTCAAGCAAATAATGCTTAATCATACATTCCTCTTAAGCAGCTCTATTCCTCCTCTGTTTCAATGCAATATACATTATTTTTGCCCTCTTTTTTTAGTTTCTGCAGAACCCCATGTCAGTCCTGTTTTATAACTGTAGCATCATGCAGTATTTGTCCTTTTGTGACTGAGATATTTCAGTCAGCATAATATCTTCCAGAGTCACTCATTTTGCATAATATTTCATGAGTCCCTTGTTTTTCAGTGAAGCATAGTATTCTATTGTGTGAATATATCACAGCTTCTGTATTGATTTGTTTGTTGATTGGCTCTTGGATTGTTTCCATATCTTTGCTGTTGTGAACAATGCAGCAATAAACATGGATGTGCATATATCTGTTTGGGTGGCAGTTCTAATTTCTTTAGAGTATATTCCCAGTAGTGGAATTTTTAGATCAAATGGTATTTCTATTTCCAACTTTTCAAGAAAGCGCCATATTGCCTTCCAGAGTGGTGGCACCATTTTTCACACCCACTAAGAGTAAATAAGAATTTCAGTTTCTCCATAACCTTCTCAGCATTTGTTGTTTGCTGCTCTGTTGAATTTGGCTATTCTTACTGGGATGAGATGATAGCTCATAGTTGTTTTGATTTGTATCTCTCTTAGAGCTAGGGATTTTGAGCATTTCTTCATGTATTTGTCATCTGAATGTCTTCTTTGGTGAAGTGTCTGTTCATATCCTATGCTCATTTTGCAACTGGGTTGTTTACTTTTATTTTGCTGTGGTGCCTGAGCATTCTATAAATTCTAGATGTAAGTCCCTTATCAGACATGTCATTACCAAATATTTCTTTCCAGCCTGTGGTGTTCCTTTTCACCCTGCTGGAGAAGTTTTTCATGAGCATAGGGATTTGATTCTTAGAAGGTCCCACTCACCTACTTTATTCTCTCCTGGTTGTAAGTTTTTCAGGATCCTTGGAAGATTGTCCATTTTGTGGATTAGGGCTTCTAGAGTTCTTCCAAGCTTTTCTCTGATTAAGTTTATAATCCTTGGTTTTAGTCCTAGGTACTTGATCACTTTGAGCTGGTTTTTGTGTATGGAGTGAAGTGTGTCTCTAGTTTGAGTTTTCTGCAGATAGTTTTCCAATTTTGCCAGCACCATTTGTTTAAAAAGTTGTTGTTTCCCTACTTAACTGATTTCATCTCCTCCTACTTAACTGATTTCATCTCCTTGTCAAAAATCAATTGACCCTATGGTCAGTGGGCTGATTTCTGGCCTCTCAATTCTATTCCATTGATCCATGTGTCTTTCATTGTATCAGTAGTACCATGCTGTCTTGACCACCATGGCAGTATAGTAAGTAGGGTTTGAAATCGGGGAGAGAGATGCCTCCTACCTTATTTCTCTTTTTAAGGAGTCCTTTGTTTATTCAGGGCCTCTTTCCACTCCAAATGAAATTGGAGACTGACTTTTCCATCTCATTGAAGAATGGAATTGGTATTTGTATTTGGATAGCAGTGAATATGTAGATTGCCTTTGGTAGGATTGTCATATTCACAATATTGAGTCTTCCTATCCTTGAGCAAGGACTATTCTTCCATTTCTCCAGGTCTCTTTTTGTTTCTTGTAGTAATGTTTTATAATTTTCTTTGAAAAGGTCCTTTGTGTTTCTAGCTAGGTTTACTCCCAAGTATTTAACCTTGTGATTAGCCATTGTGGTGGGTATTGTTTTTCTTAGCTCCAGTTCTGTATTCTCTTTGTCACTGTAGAAAAATCCAATTCGTTTTTATAGGTTGATCTTGTATCCTGCGACTTTGCTGAATTGGTAACTATGATCAGTAGTTTTCTCACTGAGTCTTTAGGGTTTTCTAAGTATACTATCATATCATCTGCACAGAGAGATAATTTTACCTCCTCTTTGCTAATTTGAATACCTCTTCTTTCCTTCTCTTGTCTGATTGCTATCACTATGACTTCCAATACAATATCAAATAGGAGAGGTGATAGTGGGCATCCTTGCCTAGTTCCTGTTCTTAAAGGGAATGCCTTTAACCTCTCTCCATTAAGAACAATGTTGGCTCTTGGACTTGCATATATACTTTTTACTGTTTTGAGGAAATTCCCTTCTATTCTTATTTTGTTGAGTGTTTTAATCAGGAAAAGGTGTTGGATTTTGTCAAAGGCTTTTACTGTATCAGTTGATAGAATCGTGTGGTTCTTGTTCTTCTCTTTGTTAATGTGATGAATTGCACTGATTGTTTTTCTTATGATGAACCACCCTTGCATACCTGTTATGAATCCCACTTAGACCTGGTGAATTATTTTTTTGATGTGTCATTGGATTCTATTGGCCAAGATTATAATCAGGATTTTTGCATCTACGTTCATGAGAGATATTGGCCTATAGTTTTCTATTTTGGTTATGTCTTTATCTGACTTTGGTATCAAGGAGCAACAGTTTTGAAAAATACTATGTCACATGGGAGAGGCTAGAGAGCATTATGCTGAATGTACTAACTCAGGTTCATAAGAAAAAATACTGCATAAAACCCTTATTGTAAAAGTAGAAGGATAATGAGTAAGATGTTTATGGATATCCAAAGAGGGAAGGGGAGGAGGTGAGGCAACTGAGAGTGGGGAAGGGGGAAAATCATGGAGTCTCTGCATTTGGTTGGTGGAGGTGGGGGAGGAATTAGGAAAGATCCAGTGGGGATCTGAAAAGTCGGGGTAATAGTGGGCACAGATCAATGATGATAATCTTATAAGGTGCAATGTGAATGAAAAATAACAACAACAAAACAAAAATGCACACACTCATAGTCCAGATCATACCTCCTCTCTAACACACCAGATGTCACCACAAGTTAGAATCAACTCAATGAGCGCTGACTTGGGCTTGCTGATTTTGCTGATACTTTTTATCTCTCCACCCTCAGAAGGTTGTACCTTGGAAACCAGATCAATCTCAACATAATTAAACTTTAAAAAATTTAAAAAAAAAACCTAGTTTAGCTTTGGGAGCTCTGGTGGCATAGTGATAAGAAGTTGCACTGCAATTCCAAAGGCATACAGCTCAAACCCACCAGCTATTCTGTGGGAGAAAGATAGGCCATTTCCTCCCATATGATTCTAAAATCCCACTTAATCATCAGCTCTGAGTTGGTCCTACACCAAGCATTACAAAGAACTTTAGAAGTTATCAAGTTTAATCACCTCACAAATAAGAAGACCAGACTTCCAAGAGATTTAGCTTCTGTTGAAGTCTCATGGTGTGTGACAGGAGCAGCCAGGACTGAAAGCCAGGTCTGCTTGCCAAGCCCAAGGTCCTCTTGGTTCACTGTGCTATGCCCTGGACTCTGTTCACAGGCCCCAGCCACCTGCCACACTTGGCAGAAAGAAGACAGTGCAGGCCAAGGTAGGGATCAGGGTGTGGGATATACTTTTCAAATGTAGAAGTTCTCTCATTACCAGCACCAAGTCTCTTGGCTCAAAATTAATATTTATATCAAAGAGTATCAAAGCATGGCCACAGAATTTTGTTAGGGAGCGTTCTGGACAGCTGTTGGAATTCCAAAGGCATCTTTCAGTGCCAGCAGAGCACTCCCTCACTGGACAGGGGGAGACTATGGGCCTATTAAGAAGTACATACATTCCAGTCTCAAATTAGGTAAGAATTTTTTCTGGTCTTAAAATAATAATGTAGGCACAATCCCTCGAGTCATATCACATGGTTAAGTCATGACTAGCAAGACTCAGCTGAACAAAAATTACCAAAAATCCCCCTAAGCATTCTCACCCATGTGAACTCGGTTTTGGTTTCTGTCTGTCCACCTCCTTTCTGATTTGGGTTAGGAGTCCCTAAGAACTGCTAAGCTGTCTAGAGAACATTGAGAATTTAATGTAGGCCTTTTTACTTGAAGCAGAGAGCTCACTGAATCAGAACCCATTCATAGCAGACTCTGCAGTGCCTTTTCAGAGGCAGTATATCATACAGGAGGAGTTTGTCCATCCTTCTGTGGAGCCACTGACAGATTTGAACCTTGTGCCTTTGAGATTGCAGTACAGCTTCTTATTACTAGGCGACCAAAGCTTCCTTGAGAACCAAAGCAGAGAGCTGTTATTGACTGCTATCGAGTCGAGCATAACTCATAGGGACCCTATGACAAAAGGCCTGAAGCCTTTCTATAACTATCATCATTTATCAAAGTTCATAGATTTTCCCAAGGTATGTTGTTTAGGAAGTGGATGCCATTAGCAAACATGAATTCTGTCATTTATTCATTCATACTTAATCCTCAGAGCCTCTCCTTCCAGGCATGATACAAATGCAAATATGAAATATGACTCATTTAATATTCATAATAATACTCAAAACAAGCCTGGTTACTCTCAGAGTCATGAACAGAGGAGATTTGGTGTCAAGACCTCACTTGCATGGGCCCCTTTCAAAACTCTGGAAATGTATTTGTAGAATGATAAAATTCTGCCAAATCTGTGAAAATAAGATACTTTAACTGCAGTTGGGATGGCTTAGTTTGTCACATGTTGGGTTGTTAACTAAAAGACCAACAATCCAAATCTATCATCTGCTCACGAGGAGCAAGATGGACAATTGCCTCCTGAAAGATTTACAGCCTCAGAAACCAGACTGAGGGTTACCACGAGTCAGAATCAACTTGGCAACAGTGCGCGTGCTTTGGTTGGATTTAAAGAACTGTGTCTTTTCACCCTGACAACTCTCCCCTTTCTGTCACCCCTCATGTCTGCTGATGTTGCAGTAGCTACACACATTTTTGGGAGCCAGCTGAAAAGAAGTTGAGCTGGGACTAAGTTTAGTTTGGGGATAGTGGAATATATGTCTGTGGTTCACAGTCACTTAAATGAGGAGTTAAGATATTGCTATCTGTCCCCACAAAGAATGGTTTCCAGAAATACGCCTACTGCCCACTGTGCCAACAAACTGGCATCAGGACACTAAAGTATAGCACCTGACATCTAACACATGTGAGCAGGGTAGGGGAAACAAGGGTGAAATAATATACCTAGTCAGAAGCGAGTCTATGGAAAATTCTTCTAGTCATCAAACACACAGAGCTGTTAAGAAAAATTATTTCATTTTCATTTTTACCTACTCACAAAAGGATAGAGAAAGACCCTCAACAACATGGATTGATGCAATGATTATAACAAAATGGGCTCAAGTATATCAGAGATTATGAAGATGGCATAGGACAGGGTCAGGTTCAGATCCGTTGTTCATGAGGTCAGTGGGAGTCCTAACTGACTTGACAGTACCTAACATAGACATTATCTAACAATAACAGCGACAAAAAGGAAAGTTTACTCCTATCACTATTGTGGGAAATACAATGAATATAACTAAAAATATATCTGATAGGTGGTTTTCCCCATTTTGGGTAGGAATTATACAGAAGAGAATTTAGCAAAACTACTTCAATGTAAGGTTCAAACTGAAAGCATTGCAATAAATAGCAAATGTCTGTGTATAAATCAGGCTTTATGCATTGAAACCACCAGTACAAAAGATAATTTTGAAAAAAATACTGTATAACATGAGAGAGGCTAGAGAGCATTATATTGAGTGAACTAACTCAGCAGGACAGTATTTGTCTCAAAAGGACGAATATTGCATAAGACGGTTTTTGTAAAAATAGAAGGCTAACTAGCAATATGTAGATAAATGTCCAAAGAGGGAAGGGGAGGGAGAAGTCACAGAGCCACAGATTTTAGTGAGTGGAGAGAGTGGGTGAAGGAATCGGGAAAAATCCAGTGCAATCTGAGAAAAGATGGGGCGATAGTGTGTATAGATTAATGTTGTTATTGTTTACTGTAGGGTCAGAACCGACCCATAGCTGAACCTCTGGCAGGTTTTCAGAAGCAGTTAATTACAGGGGAAGAGACTGCCCATCCTTCTCCCATAGAGCGGCTGGTGGCCTCGAATATTGTGCCTTCTGGATTAATTTTATAAGATACAATGTATTGGAATGGTCATATGAAACACAATGTGAATGAAGGAATGTGTGAAATACAATGTATTTAAGTGAAAAAAAAACCTCATTTAAAATAAAATTTTTTAAGAAACCAAGAAAAGTAAATGTTATCAGCTATATTGGAAGAAAATGTGTACTCTTTCAAATCTCCCTTAAGAAAATTTATAAAATCATTTTCATTTGAAGAAGTTATCAAAGAATATGCAGCCAATAAATGGTCAGGGGGGAAAAATTACAGATCTCTCCCAGACAATAATAAGGTTTTGTTATTTTTTTAATTTTTTTTCGCATTTGTGATGCATGTCAGATTTGAAAACCTGTTATTCATTTATTCATTATGATTCTATTTTCTCATTATAAATACACATTCACTATTGCACCTACCAAACAAATCTGTCTTGAAGGAAGAACAAGCAGGGTGTTCCTTAAAGGTAAGGATGGTGAACGTTCATCTCACATACTTAGGGCATGTTGTTGGGACGAGCTAGTCCTCAGGAAGGAACTAGAGAAAAAGGTAAAGAGAAAGGTAGAGAGAGTCCGTGAAAAACAGAGAGGTCCTCAAAAAAATGGGCTGACCCAGAGACCGTCACAGTGGACTGGAGGGCGTCAGCAGTGGTGAGGATGGTGCGGAACTGGGCGAGGTTCAGAGAGGTCGTTCAGAGAGTAGCTGTGAGTGGAGCTGACTCAATGGCACCTAGCCACACAATAACGCTGTACCTAATTTTTGACTAGTAATTTTACAGGGTTTTTTTCTTAAAGAAATTCTACAGGATTCCCTAGTTTCATAAGCTTCATGCCCTACGAAATGTTGATCTGTCTCTAGAGGTAAAATAACTATCCCAGCCAGAAAGCAGCCAGCCCAGGACTGACTCTACCTCACTACCAGATGGCCTGGTCCTCTGGCAGAAAGGTGCTAGTGGTGCTGGCAAGGGGGACAGATTAGCAAAGTATGCTTCTAATTACTGCAGCCAATACATGCTGCTTCTAACTAACTTGAGTAGGCAGACAAACACTTTCGTAAACTTGATTATATAACTTGACTCAATATACTAAAACATGAATCAGCTAGAACAAGTGCCCGGGTTAGGGATTAATAATAATGTCAAACTCCTTAACAATGTAATTGGATCTGATTTGATATTTTCAGGAACCACATTTCCTAGACTCACATTGTCAAAAACATAAATTTGAATGAACGAAAACAAAACAAGACAAAAAGAAATAAATAAAAGATCCAAGCTATCATTTGTCCTAGGCACATTTCAAGTCAGCACTTGACCGTCACACGTAGCAAGTGGTTCATGTAATTAGGCAGCACAGATTCCCATCATCACAAACAGCCCTATCCTCCAGCTAAGGTTGTTTTAAATATTCATTACTGTTACAGTTGTTAGCTATCATCATGGTGGATGTCAGTACTAGCATGGCAGGCAACCCAATTCACAATGGAACAAAATGTTTCCCTGTCCTGCTTCACTCCGGTGATGACTGCAGATTGTAACAATGTGATCCCTAGGGTTTTCATTACTGATTGTAAAGTGTAAGCAGGAGGCCTGCCCTGTCTGATCTCTACTAATGCCACAGGGAGACCTTTGTCCCCATCAACAACATCCCAGTTCAAAACCAATTCTTAAGAGGCTAGACATCCCCAGTCTTCCACACTCCTGGACCTACTTCTACCATTTCTTACACCCATTACCCCTCCCAAGGCTGTCATCATTCTACTGCTGGGTCCGTGTAATCTACTGTCACCAAGAACTCACAGAATCACTGTCAGAATTATGAAGTTTATTAGGGATACTAACAGGTTACAATTCAGGTTGGACACAGGATATAATTCTTCAGAGAGGATAGCTTTTCAAATGTGCTCGCAAGCCGTTTGACCTTCAACCTCTTGGCTTTAGGTCAGTGTTACAAAGCTCTTAGTCCTGCCAATTATGGGATCTCCTAGCACCTCCAGTCCTCTAGCAAGGCAGGACAAAGTCCCCTGGCTCAGGCTCTGTGGGGTAGGAGGCCTAGGCCATTCTCGGATCTCTGGTTCTCCACTGCTGTTGCTCTCATCCAGGCTCTGGATCTGACTGGCGCAGGAATCTCTGGCCCTAAAGGATGCATTCTCTGCTGCTTCCTTCTTTTTGGTAGTGAAATTCTCCCGCTTCTGCAGCTACACCTCCTCAATTTAAACCTCATGGAATACATAGCAAAATTAATCAGTCTCATTATTTATCATTTCCACACCTTTTTTGCATGGTCCTAGTGCTAGGAAACTGCACTGCAATCCCAAAGACACATAGTTCAAGGCCACCAGCTGTTCTGCAGGAGAAGGATGGACAATCTCCTCCCATGAGCTATGCATCAGTTCTGATTCAACAGTACTCAACAACAACAACCCAGCAAAATAGCAAATATCAAAGGCAATGGCTTAGAAAAGTCATTTTGAACAATAAACCTAGTGCACCACACTGATTTTCTTAAGTAGATCACTAGGCCTTTCGTCTTGTTGTTATGTCGTCAAGTAGACTAAGACTCATAGGGAATCTATGAACAATAGCTCTGAACCCTGCCCTATCCTAAGCCAATCTCACTGCCTCTGATAGACCTGCTCCCATTATCACTATGTCAATCCATTTCATCCAGGGTCTTCATCTCCTGTTCTGCTCCTCTACCCTACCAGCCATGATGTCCTTCTCCAAAGACTGGTCCCTCTTGACAACAATGCCCAAAGTATGTGAGACAGAGTTTCAAAGTCCTTGCTTCCAATGAGAAGTATGGTTTCACTCTCTCTAGGACAGATCTGTTAGTTCTCTTGATAGTCCATAGTATGTTCAATACTCTTCTCCAGCACCACAACTCAAAGGCATCCATTCTTTGTCTATTATTCATTGTCTTTCTTCCCAGTTTCTCTTTATTCTGGAAATTCCAATGAAATGTGTTCCGCATCATAGTAACACACAAGCTTCCAATAACAGCTGGGTAAAGAACATGCAGAATTGATTTGAAAGCAGGTAACAAATACATTTTGTTACATGTTATAATAAAGAGCATTACTGGTATAATCCATAGAGAAATGCGCTTCTAAGTTAAAGGCAGTGCTTCTGTTGAATCCACCAGCGGCTCCACAGGAAAAAGATCAGAAATCTTCTCCAGTGCAATTTACAGCCTCTCAAAAATCTGTTGTAGGGCAGCTATGAATTGGTTCCTAATCAGCAATAATGAGTTGAGTTTGAGTCTGCATTAATTACATGACTTAATCCTCATAAGAACTCTTATCCTTACTCTACTGACAAACAGGCCTAAAAAAAAAGTGATTTGTTCAGAGTTAATTTAACTGTGATAATCCATCCACCAAATGAATAGCTCTTAAGAGGCAGCTTGCACAATGAATAAGATAGATACTGGAACAGATTTCTCAAGTTCAAAGGCTGGTTTTGCCCATTATTAGCTGTGTGACCTTGGGCATATCACTTAACTAATGTGTGCCTTCATTTTCTTGTCTACAAAATGGGGATATAGTTACACCTTCCTCATGGGCTTGATGTGGGAATTAAATATATGAGTGGCATCCAATTCTTAAACAACATGCCCCTGGAAATTCTATGAACTTTGAGAAACGATGATAGGTATAGAAAGGCTTCAAGTCTTTCTTTCAAGTGTTTCAAGTTCATAAGATCACTATGAGTCATGCTTGACTTGACAGCAATAAAAAAACAATAACATACATATAAAATTCTTAAAACTGACATGTGTTAAACACCCCTTAAGTGACAGCTGCTATGTTACAGCACTGGGGACAAATGAATACAAATAAATACATTACTTGCCTTCAAAGAACTTATAACCAAAACCACCTGCAGAAAACTTAAGCAAGATCCACACCTCACATCATACACAAAAAGCAACTCAAGGTAGATCAGGGATTAGAAGTAAAACCAAACACTATAAAAGTCATCAGAGAAAAAAAAAAACTAGGAAGAACTCTAAAATCTCAAACACACAACATGAACAGTATTCCAAGAATAGTGAAAAACCTACAACAAGGAGAGGATAAAATAGATTAAAGAGATCTTCTAAGAATCTAAGCCCTCCACACATCAAAAAACTTCTCCAATAGGGTAAGGAGGAAATCCACAGACTAAGAAAAAGATTTGGCATTGATCTATTGCTGATAAGGGATTTATATCTAAGATTTATAAACTACTCCAGCACCTCAGCAAGAAAACAACCCAATCACAAAATGGACACGGAATATGAACAGACACTTCACCAAAGAAGACATTCAGATGGCAAACAAACACATGAATAAATGTTAAAAAATCCTTAGATATCAGAGAGATACAAATCAAAATAACTATGATATCTCACCCCAGCAATAAGAGCAAAATTCAACAGGGTAGCAAAAACAAACACTGGTGAGGCTGTGACGAGATTGGAACCCTTATTCACTGCTGGAATGAATGTAAAACGGTATAGCCACTATGGGAGCTAGTCTGATATTTTCTCAAAAAGTTAAAACTAGAAATACCATTTGACCCAGCAATTCCACTACGGGGAATATACCCTAAAGAAACCAGAGCCAAGACTCAAACAGATATATGCACACCCATGTTTATTTGTGCATTATTTACAATAGCAAAGAGATGGAAGCAACACAAGTGCTCATCAACAAATGAATGGACAGGAAAAACTATGGTACATTCACACAATGGAATATCACACAGCATTGGAAAACAATGAACTCATAAAACATAACCCATCATGGTGGAGCCTGGAGGACATTATGCTGAGTGAGATTTCTCAGTCACAGAAGGACAAATACTGCATAACACCACTGTTATCAAATAGGAGAGATGGGGAGGGGATGAAGGTTGGAGAGAGAATAGGAAAAGAGTGGACAGATAATGAACAATGCTATAGAACAGATGAGGGGAAGAATTATCTAAAATATATGATTATGTATTATATGTATGGCAACAATCTGGAACAAGGGCTACATTGTGAGATGGGCTGGGGGAGGAGAGGTTAGAAAATGTGCAACAATGAATAACAATCTTAAAAAAGGTATAGCAATCAGAGTGAACATGTGTTGGAGAAAGGAAGATGTCTGAAGCACAAAGGCAAGGACACTGGGTTGGATTTCGAAGACTCAAAAAACAGGCAGTGTTTTGGATTTTTTTTATAGTTTCTCATGCAATCTTTACCACCAAGCCTAAGAAGTTGGTCTTGGCCTCAAGTACAGCTTAAGACTTTGCAGTTCAGAGTAGTTAAGGAACATCCCCACTATATCATCCAGCTGGTGAGTATGGAGCCAGGGCTCAGCCCACATCTGCATTTAGACTCTCACTTTGAGCCTAGTCAATGGATAGTGATTCTCTAAGAGGCTCTTTCACAGTGTGGCAGGATGGGAAGGTGGAAAAAAGTAAAGTTAGATTGTTCAGATCTTGGAA
Source organism: Elephantulus edwardii (assembly GCF_000299155.1). NCBI lineage: Eukaryota > Metazoa > Chordata > Mammalia > Macroscelidea > Macroscelididae > Elephantulus > Elephantulus edwardii. The sequence continues at coordinate 14,568,334 of NW_006399799.1, forward strand.
TAAGCTTCCTCACATCACCTCAAAAAGTCAAGTGGCCATGCTTAGACTGGAGAAGACAATGTACTTAACCAATACATAGCCTCTCTTCTGTACCTGAATAATAACTGGATCAAATTTAAAGAAGAGGTTTGAGGTAGATGCATGTCTGAGAGGCCTGCCCATTCTCGGCAGCCTGTGCTCACCCCCAAGAGCACAGAGTGGTAGCACCCGGACTGAGTGGACTGGAGCCATGGGGATAAGAATGTACACTTTCGCCAGAGGTTCCCTGTTCCCAAGAGGGCCAGCTGGGCACGCTGATCTCCCAGCAGCACTGAGAGGAGAGCACAGCTCCTTCCTTGACTCCAGCCTGATTCTTTTCTAGGAAACCTGTCCAGTGTAAGATTTATATTTTCTGCTGGATTTCCCCCTCCAATCCTGGGCTAACTAGGGAGAAAAAAAACTCCAATAAATGTGCAAGATCACAGACTAACAAACCAAGAAAACACTTGACAAGCTATACACTGGGAGCCCAAAACACACCTCCCAGCCCTGACTTTCACATTTTTTTCTACAAGAAGAAAGCCTGCAGCCAAGGGGAGGGATTCAAAGTTTTAATTAAACTTTGTCAGAAGACAAAGCTCATTTTCCCTTAACTGTGTTGTACGTCATAAAATAGTGGTATCACAGGGCACAGAAAGAGAACCAAGTAATACCATGGGGTCACCTGTTCCTGCCCTGGGCACCGGTTCCACATGTATCCACTGGACCTGCAACTTTGTGCAAGCTGCCACCTGTGTAACCCCAGCACTGCACCTGACTGGAGCTCAGCAAACATTAGTTTTGACTGAAGCTTCCTCCAGTTAGGAAACGAGTCTTGCCAGAAGTTCTTCATCAGTCACTTACTCTGTGTTCTGAGCATCCATGCCAGCAGGTCAGAGGGCAAGTTCACTCCAGAGGCAGCCCTCCGGAGAACACCAGGGGCTAATTGTGTTTACTGATGAGTTGTGTTTTCCCAAAAGATACACTGCAATTATGTCATTCCTTGGCCTAATAGTATTGTATGTCAAAGGAGATGGCTTCCAATTGGGAGGCGGGGGAGGGCAGGGCATGAGTCAAACAACCTAAAGGAAGTGTTCATGAGGGATTGTTTAAACTGGAACAGTACATGCAGCCCAACCTACACCAACATGAACAACTCTTCCTTTCAGCTGAGCAGGAATAGAGCATGCTGTGGGAAGGCCCATGTTCCTTAACAAGAGAAAATCAAGTTCTCAACCGGAACTGAGAATTTTGGATGCCCAAACAGTAATGGGAAATCATTGACTTAGGAAAGCAAATATTCAAACAGGGCTAAGCATTGTTGTCTTAACCTGCCTTTGAGTCACTCCAGGGTCACAGTGACCTCATGCACAATGGAATTGGACCTAAGAACAGATTTCTTTAAATAAATCTAAACACTAGAGTTTTAGCTTGAAAATAAAAATTCTCTTTCCCGTTCCCCCGACCCCATTCCCTCAGAGCCACACATGTTGCTAACTCGGCAAATTTCCCATGAATCTGATCAGAGTCACCAAGCAGTTGGCCAACAAAGTTCCTGCAAATGAGCCTGTGTGGCAGGAACACCAGTTGGATGTCAAGAAAACAGCTGTTCTGCTCACCTCTCACATGTACTGGGACACCCTGAACCACAGCCCATCACCACTACAAGTTGAAGTGCCCTCAACCGAGAGAACATGGTTAAGAGAGAACGTGAGAGAAAATCGCCTGAAGAGAAGCAACTGAGAATAAGTATTGATATGGCTGCGGCTTGGTGGTACAGCAACAATAAACATGAGCTCTCTGCTTGTCTGCTGACCATTCTGTTCTTGGTCCTGCGCACTATGACTCCAATTAAACCAACCAGCTGTGCTTGCACAGAAAGCCGGCCTGGGATCAGCCTGGCTGCACAGACAACTGCTTCTAAAAGCCTCTCAGAGAAGTGCAGAGTGGCCACACAGTGGGATCTCCCTTATGGCCTGGGGGAAACATGCCCAGCCAAAAGAAGGAAAGGAAAAGAGCTGACACACAGCCCCGAGAAGCTGCTGTCCTGGGCCTGGCACAGGTCCTTCTCAGTGGCAGTGTGCACACACCCCACCACGCAGGTCCTGCCTCCTCAGGCTGCTGGTCTACAAAGCAGAAAGGAAATACCTGGGAAATGGACTTTTAACTCTGGCACAGAGAAATCACACTGCTGTTAAAGCTCAAAGGTTCTCAAGTAGGGTTGATCTTGCCTCCACCTCCCATGTGACATTTGTCAATATCTGGAGACAATTTTTGCTTGTCACACTGAGAGGGGAGGCACAGGTGTCTAACCAGTGGAGGACAGTGTGCTGCTAAACATCGTACAATCATCCTACAACATAATTACCTGGCCTCTAAGGATCCACAACTGTGTGTCAGATGAGAAACTCTGCTATAGAGCCAGAGAGTGTTGAGCCCAAATCTCAGCTTCCCCACTTCTTAGCATAAGGGCCCTGCACAAGTCAGTTTACCTTTCAGAGGCCCAGGTTCCTGAGGTTTAAAATCTCTTAAATATTTAATAAAATATATGCAGCAGTTTCTAAGTGTCAGGAATCACTGAGGAAACTCTGTACATTTATAAGGTCACCAGGAATAAGAACATATTTGAAGGCAGCAGATTTTAATCCTATAAACCACCGTATTCACAGGTATTATCTTTAGTCATATTTTGCAGATAGGAAAATGAGGCACAGAGAAGTTAAGTGAATCACCCATGATCACTCAGCTACCAGGTAAAAGGAAGCACCGGGACTCTCACCTGCCAGTTGGAGCCATGCTCTACATTCTCACCTCATTTCATTGAGTTGACTCAATGTATACCATTCTCATGCTTGCTAGAGTAGAACTGTACTCAACAGGATTTTTAGAGACTGGTATTTCAGAAGCAGATCGCCAGACCTTTCTTCTGAAGTGCCTCTGGATAGACTCTAAATGTTACCCTTTCAGTTAGCAACTTACTGTATCAACCTTTGTATTATCCAGGGATTACAACTCGTTCATAGGACTGTCTTATAAACTAAGCTTTAGATATACAACCTAAGTTGTTTTTGTGAGGTGCCACTGAGTCGCCTCCACCTCATAGCCTCCCTATGGTTTCAGCTTTGCCCTATCCTATGCCATTGTTATGATCTCCATCATGCTCAAGCCCATGGTTGCAGTCACTGTGTCAATGTATCTTCTTGGGGGTCTCCTTCTCTTTCTCTGACCCTCCAGCTTTCCCAGCATTATGTCTTTTTCCAAGGACTGGTCCCTCCTGACAAGATGCCCGAAGTCTGTGTGACTTACCTAAGTTAGTCCCTCATATAAAGATACACAACAAATTGGCCTTATCGATCCTATTTAACATTAGTCCTATATTGTTTATATAAATCTTGAGTGCTAGACCAGGAATCACTCAACTTGGTTTTTCTATGCCCTTCACAATCCCAAGAACAGCAAACACACAAACACTTCCACTGCTAAGACATGGGGCAATACTAACATGTTGACTCAGATGATCTTAATGAGTGAGCTCTAGTGAGGCCTGACATCAGTACACTCCAACACAATGCTTTCAAACACCATTGCTCAGCTACAATGGAAACTGCTCTGTGTTAAGACCAAGCTTCCAGCTTGTGCCTTCATCTGGGTTCCTGAGAATGCGGCCCCACACCTGCAATTGTTCTCTGCTGTAACCTAACACAAAAGGCCAATGTGGTATTCCACGCTGGCTAAGGGCAGTCCTGAGTGTATTTATTTGTAAGGAAGTTAAAAGTATAGTCCAAAGCTCCCAGCTAACCAGGCCTTACTGAGCAATCTGAAAACCATATTCTTAGTAGTATGCCAAGAGCTCCCTAGCTGGCCATTCTGTAGAAGCAGAAACAAGCCTGCCAGATGAACCAGGAGAAAAAGAAAACCCACAAGGTTTAGTGTGGTTTGGTCTGTAAGCATAAGCAAGAAAGTAATTAGCCAAGCCAAACATTTGAAAACTTGACAGTTTTCTGAAAAGACAGAGTCTCAATTTACTTATATAGAGAAGCTCAAATGCTTATTAAGGTGCAGCCCCTGAAATAGAGGGCAGCCCCCTGGATAGACTTTTATTATAGACATTTATACACATTTATTCCAAGGGAAAGAGGCCATAGAGGCCTTTTTCCTCTCAGCTTCCATTTGCTCCTCTTAGTCTTCCTGCACATACTATCATTGCTCTGCACAGCTCCCCAGCAGGCCAGTCCTAACCTCCTTCCTGCCCTTTTGCTAGGATGCTCCAACACTGGGCTATTCAGAGCCCCAGGGCACATTGGTTATAGTGTGTGCTTTCAACAGGCCTAACATTTACAGCCTGCAAAGATGGCCAGATAAGCCAAAAAGCAGGACTGAACTATTATAGAGAACTTGGTGTACTGATGCAAGACAACCAAAGCCAACCATAAAAGCTAGGTGGCAGAAGGGCATATTCTGATTATGCAAAAATATAAAAAAAAATAAGAGAAAGAAAGGAAAATTGTTTACATATTGCAGTTAGATGGAGTTCTCATTAGTGTGATGCAGGAATAAAGAGAACAGAGCAGCCTTTTGCAAGTGAAAATAACAGGGTGAGGTATTGTTGCCCTGACCTACTGACAAGTGACTCTGTCCCAAGATGACTGTGGTGCGAGTCAGTGTAAGCAAAGGAACTCCTTGCAGACTTCTTGAGGAGAGACTCGAGGGAAGGCTGTCCTGGATCAGCAAGGAAGGAGAGAAATAGAAAGCAAAGGCATTCAGAGTGGTGGGAAGATGGGCTATGAAAACAAGGAGCATCTGTGATCTCCAAGAACATTGTAAGCAACAAGAAACATTTCTGTGGTTCATAGTAGGAGAATGAGAATGTGGCTTACAGAAAAATGGAAATACTAGGAGCAAGGGAGAGGCTTAAAGATAAAGAGACTGTGTTTCAGGAAAGACAGAGGAAAAGACAGACAAGGAAGGCTGAGTGGAAAATTTCTCATTGTAATGGATTCTAAGAAAGCTGTGCCTAACTGTGACTAGACATTTCCTAAACATCAAAGACAGAAGCAGATAAAATTCAAAAGAAAAAGGTAATCATAAATGCATCCAACACAGCTAGAACATACACTCAATTATTCAAATAATTACATAATCACAGCACTGCTTTAGTAAGCTTTCATTGAGTATTATGGGGCAGGGGAAGTACTAAATGGACTTGCCTGAAGAACAAATAAATATGTCTTGGAGAAGATGCAAACAGAGTACTCCTTAGAAGCAAGGGTAGTGAAACTGTCTCACACACTTTGGGCTTGTTAGAAGGGGGCTAGTCCTTGGGAAAGGACACCAAGTTTGGAAAGGTAGCGGGTCAGTGAAAGAAGAGAAGACTCTCAATGAGATGGATTGACACACTGACTTTAATAATGGGCTCAAATACAGCAGGATCATGAGGATGGTAACAGGATAGGGTAGGTTCAGATCTGTTGTTCATGGAGTCTCTGAGACCAAGTCGAGTCAACAGCACCTAACAACAATAATGAAAATTACATATTATATGGAGCGCTTGTGGCCTAGTGGGTAATGCATTGCACTCTAGGCAGTTCAAATCCACTAGCTGCTCCTTGGAGAAAGCTGGAGGACAATCTCCCCCAGTATGTTTTATAGTCTTTGAAAACCTGCTGAAGGGTTGGCTAGGAGTTGGTTCCAACTTGACAGCACATAACAACAACAACAAACAACATCATATTTTAGAAATTACATGTATTATACATAAATTAATAATGCAAGCCCCAATGAATATTAATATTTGCTAAGGGATGTGTCCTATCTCTTTACATTTCAATCTATACGCAGAATAGATTATCCGGGAGGCTGGGCTCGATGAAGAAAAATGTGGCATCAGGATTGGAGGAAGACTCATCAAAAATCTGCATTATGCAGATGACATAACTCTGCTTGTTGCAACTGAGGAGGACCTGAAGTGCTTGCTGCAGAAGGTCAAGGAGGCCTTGAATATGGATTGAAGCCCAATATCAAGAAAACAAAGATTCTCACCAATGGTCTGATTGGCAGAATCATGATAGATTGTGAAGAGATTGAGATTGTTAACAGCTTTAGTTTGCTTGGCTCCACAATCAACACTCTTGGCACCAGCAGCCAGGATATTAAAAGACATATTGCATTGGGGAAGTCTGCTGTCAGAGACTTCGCCAAGTACCGAAGAGCAATGATGTCAGTATTGAGACTAAGGTGTGTCTGATATAGGTCATGGTCTTTGCAATCATTTGCTATACACCAGAAAGCTGGACAATGACTAGGGATGAGAGAAGGTGAATTGATGCCTTTGAGCTGTGGTGGAGGATAAGAGTATTGAATATACCATGGACTGCTAAGAGAACAAACAGTTTCAACCTGGAGAGGGTTAAACCAGGCTGCTCCTTAGAGGCAAGGACTCTGAAGCTTCATCTGACATACTTTGAACATGTTTCAAGGAAGGACCAGTCCTTGCAGAGGGATGTCATGCTAGGGAGGGTGGATGGACAGTGCAGGAGAAGAAGATCATCCATAAATGGGTTGATTCAGTGACTGGGATAATCGGGGTAGGCGTGTCCGAGACAATGAGAATGGCACAGGATAGAGCAGGCTTTAGGGTTGTTGTACATAGGGTTGCTATGAGTTGCAGGCATCTTGACAGCACATAACAACAACAACAACATCATAGTAAAAAGAAAGTTGTTCTGGGGCAAGGCTTCCTGGGTTCAAATCCCAGTTTCACCACCTTAATAGCTGTGTGACATGTGGTAAAATTTTTAACCTCTCTGTGCAGCAGCTTTTCATTAAACTAATGATGAAAACAATGCCTAAATCAAGATGATCAGTCAGTTAAGTGCTAGATTTTATTTTTAAAAAGCTTCATGTTTAAATGGATGAATGAAAGTCCTGAGGCATCAACCAGTTTATAAACATTTCTTGTTTTTAAGCCTAGTGCTGAGTTTTCTTACCCTTCCTTAATCATGGTGACCTTAAGTTACGTACAAAACCAGAAAGCATCTTTCCTGTCTGTCTACAGAGGCCCCTGTGCTGGCGTCTAGTTTACTGTTTATCTTATCTGTATTGTGCCCAAATAGGAATTCCACTCAGGTTTGGAGGTTCAACTCATTTCCAAGGGCCCTGGATCCCCCTTCTCTCAAAATGTTGCCCCTTTAAAAACAAAAGAAAAAAAAGAAAAGTTGCCCCTTTAATGAATTCCTGCTCTTTCGTGCAGTGTGCTTGACTGATAAAAAAGCTGAAAGTTTAAGTCCACTCAGAAGTGCCCCAAAAGAAAGACCGGATGATCCATTTGAGGAAAACTGGTCATTGAAAATTCAGGAGCACAGTGTTACTCAGATGCACATGAGGGCACGAGTTAAAGCTGGCCTGACAGTAACTGGGTTTTCTCCCCTATCACATTGTCTTCTAAGACTCAGTCTCCACCATGGCAGGGGATTCAACAGTGCTTGTGAAGGTTCCACTTCCCATGACAGTAGGTTTGTGGGTAAGGTCTGCACTTTGAGGGAGAGGTAATTTAAAAAATCTAAAAAAACCAAGAGATACTAGTTTTAGTTTTACAGAAAAATTGGGCCAAAAAAACCAGAATTCTCATTTGTCCCTTCCCTTACACATTATTTCTCCTATTGCTATTACCTTACTTCAGAGTAGTACATTTAAAACAAGTGAGGATCTGATATTGATACATTATTATTAACTAAAGATGATTGCTCACTAAGTTTTTCTGTTGTTGTACAATCTTCTGAGTTCTGACAAAAGCCTAATGCCACATGTCCAGGCTTACATTATACAGCAGTTTCACAGTCCTGAACAAGCCCTGTTTCCACTTACTCATCTCTCCTGCCTCCCACTAACCCTCTGGCAACCGTGGATTTTTCCATTGTCTGTAAGGAGCCCTCGTAGCATACTATATAACTTACTGGGCTGCCAATCAAAAGGTCAGTAGTTTGGATCCACTGGTCGCTCCACAGGAAGATGGACATTCCTCCTCCTGAAAAGATTTACAGCCTCAGAAACCCTGTACAGGGTCACCAACTGGAAAGCAAGGAGTTTCGTTTTCTAAACTTTTAAGTCCTTCCAGTTTCAGACAGATTTCTTTCAGTTAGAAATATGCGTTTAAAGTTGTTCCATGTTTGTTTGTTTTTTTTTCTAATTTGACAGTTTATCTCTCTTTATCACTGAGTAACACTGCATTGCAAAGATGTACCACAGTTTGTTTATTCGTTTACCTATAAGGCCATTTGTTGAATGGCCTGTGTCAAATGTGCTAGGAACAGGAGGTCACAGAAAAGAACAGGGAGAGAATGAGGTGCTGGCAGTGAGAAAGTGGGGTGCCAGGAGTGGGACAGAATCTAAGAGTCTGTCCCTGCCACCTTGTATTTTGCTCTCATATGGCTCCTGCAAATATGAATAAAGTCTTTTATTCACTCAGCATTCTAATAACAGGAAACATTATTAGTCTGTGTTGTTTTTTTCTTAGTGTAATTTGGAATAAAAATTTCTCACTGCATTGACAAAAAGCTAATTCTGGCTCTTTTTAGCCCATAGAATAAAGGGAAAAAAGTAGCTTCCATTAATCCCACATTGATAAGAACAAAGTCAACATGGCAGAAGGAAAGTACTTTTCCTTTCTTTCTCTAATGTGGGAGTAACGAGAAGGACAGGAAGGAAACAAACTAGAGTCCAGTCACAAAAGAAACGCTGACAGCACATCATCTAGCTCATCACCTCGTGCTGGCCTGTACTTAGTATTTTCCAACAGCCCCAGAAGAAAAGGCCACAATTATGTTCCACAAACGTTTGAGCCATTTCCTTTCTTCCTCATCTGTTCTGGTTCAGATGAGAGCCCATTAGATCCTCTAGTGCTTCAATTCAGATGAGTTTCTTTAGATGAGGTCAGGTCCTTCCTCTGAGGCACGAATTTTTAAACACTGTCTCACATACTTTGGGCATGTTGCCAGGAGGGACCAGGCCTTAGGGAAGGACAGTTGGCTTGGAAGGGTGGAGGGTCAGCACAAGAAAGGAAGAACCCGGATGAGATGGATTGACACAGCGACGGGGGTAATGGAGGCAGGTATGTCAGAGTCAGTGAGACTGGCTCAGTACAGAGCAGGGTTCAGAGCTATTGCACATAAGGTTGCTATAATTCACAATTGACTTGATGGCACATAACAACAGCCTGTTCGCCAACAGTTTGTCCATGTACAATAATAAACACACACACACACACACACACACACACACACCCTGTATGATGTAGATAAAGAGTATATGACAGAATTACTCTTTAAGAATTTACAAAGGCTTCTGGCTGCCACCAGCAGGAGCAACACAGAGGCATCCTGGGATCTGAGTTTTTGAAAGTAACAGTGTCTCCATAGGTAGAAAAAAGTAATGATGCTTCACTGCAGCTGAAGCCAGTGGAGGTTTTGCTTTATCACTGGAGTGCTGTAAGAATTGATTGTTTTGGAGAAATAACATAAAACCTAAAAGCTCTGGTTTCCACAAGAGTCTTTCTACTCATTCAGCAAGCCTTAAAATACCCACTGCTTAATTAACAGACCGACAACTTCCACTTTACAAAGAGGATTCTGGGGAAGAATGGTCGCAACCCCAAGGGCTAGCATCTTCACTACGGGGACTGCAACAGATTCTGCAGATGCCATTTGGGTCAGTGATGTCAGTGAGGTGATAAAAATAAAAACTTAAAATCGAACCTCTACCTCTGCCTCTCTGTCGTGATCTCTTGAATTATCACTAAATTCCTTTTATATAAAGTGTTATGTTCCAGGAATACATTCACTTACCAATTGTTTCTAAAGCAAGATCCTCCCTCCATCAAAATTTATGCTTCCCCCCCAAACAGCTAGTTTCTCCACATGATGTGGTTTGAACCTCCCCATACATTTTTAGGGTTTCTTTACCTTCCTTCATGGGATGTCCCCTCAAAAATGAATGAATGTTAACATTCCTATTGATGGCTCTTTTGTGGAAAGGGGAAAACCCATTTATTGCCTACCCATAATTTACTTTGCTGTTGTCTTAACTCACATTATAGAGTCTCAAATTCAATAAGCACTGTCATAAAAGTTTCATATCCACGTAATTACTTCTAACTCTGTGAAGGATTATTTTTATGTCCATTTTATAGATGTGGGAACTGAGGTCTGAGAATAACTTATCTGAGGTCCTTTAAGTGGTAGATTTGGATTCAAATCTAACATAGCCTTTCTCCAAATCTATGTTTCTGTTGCTGCATCAAAATGCTTCCAGGCTGCTGTCTTCTTCTCTATCAACAGAACAATGGAATTCTGGTGAGACCTCACCTTGTCAAGAGTGTCTGGGTTAGTCTTGAATTACAAAATCCTTCTCTAATGCAGACTCATTAGAAGCACAGACCTTATGGGCAGCATGGGAGGAAAGAAGAGAACACCATCAGAAAGCCTGTTGTGTACAAGGCTGTGCACAGTCACCTGTTTGAGGACCAACGTGTCTTCAGGGCTCCCCTATCAGCAGTCAGCAAAACCATACCTCCCAGGCTTTGCCTCTTTGGTCTAGGTTTTCTCACCCATAAAGTGGATACAGTAATGCCTGAGCCTATAGCGTCACTGAGAGGATTTGAAGTTATCAATATCATAACACACTGAACAAAGTACCTAACACATGCATGGCAATTTTTAAACAAGGATTATTGCTACTGTTATATGGTAGATTCCATACAGTTATTTATAGATTCAGTTGGGAAGAAAATAGTCTTCTGACATGAGTATATTTATAAGCAGCATTATTTAGAATTGCCAGTATATGGTGAGGTATAAAGCAAAAAGACTTTTAACTGATTTTATTATTGCTTTTGAATTTTCCACAGATAATATATCCCTTTATTGTCTGCATCTGGGATGAACTTGCCTCAAAGCCATCATCCACTGTCACTTCGCAACTCTTTTCCCAGATGCGAAGGTTGAGATCTTTTCCAAAATTTCCAAAAAAAATCAAGGAAGTAGAGTTGGCAGTAGTGGAGCTTCTAGCCCTCATCCCTATGGAAGTTATAATATTTTAAAAGAAAGAGGGACGTCTTCACAAATAAACATGAGTTTGGGACAGAAGGCCTCCCTGGAAAGCTTTCTAGTAGAAAGGAAAGGCATCTGGAAAGTGCAGAATGAGGCAGGAGATGGGGAAAGGAAGGTGGTTGCAGATAAGGCTGGAGACAAGGGTAAAAGGTGATCTACAGCCCTGGTTATTTTGCTAAGAATTTGAAGTCACAGGCATGATCTGAGCCGGTGCAAGAACAGCCTGAAAGGGACAGCTGAGGTGTGGTGGATAAAGTAGGAACTTCATCCACAGTCAAGTGATTATGACTTGGATGAAGGAAGTATAAGTTAGAACAGGCACGCTTGAATTTTAAAATAGACTTAAAATAACAACAACTTGGGAAGGAGAATCAACAGGATGGTCACAATTACATGTGATGTGATGGCAAGGAAGAGTATATCAAAGAGATGCCAGTAGTGCTCCTGACAGAGACTGTGGTATCTGAAGAGGAGAAAAACTCATAAGCTGATGGCAGAGGCTGAGCAGGGTGTGGGCTGGGAGGTAGATGCACATTTTGAATCATCTATGTAGGGATACTGAGACGATAGCTGTACTTAAAATCAGAGGACCTGAAAAGCAATCTAGACTGGATAGACTGAAACTGATGCCATGGGTGGCGCCTTGTTCACCCATGGAGAGAGAATATATTAAGAAAGAAATTAACAGAGTTCTGGGGAAAGGCAACAATTTATAGCCAAGTATAAGAGGGGCCAGGGGAGAGAGACAAGAAAGGAAACTGAAGGGGTCTAACCGGGGAAGAGGGAAGGATACCAAGGGAGGGAGTAGCCTCAGAAGCCAAGGGAAGAAGAAAAGATGCAGAGGTTTAACTGCACAGAACAAAATGCTACGCTGAGGTTAAGAAACAGGAAGACTGAAAATATCACCAATATTTATGTCCAGGTCAATAGTGTTCTTATAGTAGCCCTGGCACAGCAGGTAAGCACTCAGTTTCTAACTAAAAGGTTGATAGTTCAAACCCACTAGGTGCTCCACAGGAGAAAGATGTGGCAGGCAATCTGCTTTGGTTGATTACAAACTTGTAAACCTTTAGGAAGCAATTCTCCTCTGTTTCGTAGGGGTCACTATGAGTTGAAATCAGGAAAAAAAAATGGGTTTAGTTTTTCAGTATTCTTAATAGGAGCAGGTCATGTGCCTGGAAGAATGAGTGGAAAGTGTGATAAAAGCATGTATTTCAAGAAGCTGTCTCACAGTTATCCTCTATCATTCACTTAACTTATTACCTTCAGAGTCAATATCTTAATTTATAACTATCTCATTTATGTATATGTTTACTTGCTTATTGTCTTCTAGAAATGTAAGACCTGTGAGGGTAAAGACTTTGTTTTGTTCAGAACTGAACAACCAGTATCTTACAGAATGTTTCGCCAAGTAGAGATTCAAGAACTACCTGCTGAAAACTGAATGCATGACATGGGAACAGAGAGTATAGATCCTTTGAGCTGAGTAGAGAGAGAAAACTGGAAAGTGGGCTTCTAGCAAGGCTGCTATGAAAATGAGCCAGTGGGGAGGAGAAGGATCCCCGATGGTGGCAAAACATGAGTGATATAATTGGTGTCAATGAACATAGGGAGAAAAAGGTTGAATTGACCAATATAATAGCTACACATTTACAGGAAGTTTTGCTGGCCTAGTGGCAAGAAGATACACTGCAATCCCAAAGGCATACAGTTGGAATCCACCAGATGCTTCACTGGAGAAGGAGGGGCAATCTCCTCCCGTACTATCTGGGTCAGATTTGCCAGTACACACACAAAAAAGTAATAAAATTAAAAAAATAAAAATTTTTGAAAGTTTATCTACACTTTTACAATCGGGGAAAAAAAACCTCAGGAGGAGATACTACTCAAAAAAGAAAAAGCATGACAACATACATATATGTTGTTTTCTGTGCTCCTGAGTCAGAACTAAATTATGGCTGATCCTCCAGCAGATTTTCAGAGGCTATAAATCACATGAAAGAAAAATGCCCATCTTTTTTTTTTTTTCCTCAGAGCAGCTTCAAATCTCCTGTTTGTGGGTTGGCAGCACCACTAAGCCACTATAGGAGACTGCCCATCCTTCTCCCGCAGAGCAGCTGGTGGATACAAACTACACGCCATCAGGACTGCAGCACAGCTTCTTGCCAATAGGCCATTAGCGCTTGCCAATGGGCCAATATTGCACATATATGCAGGAGTGGCATCCACTTCCTAAACAACATGCCTCTGCAAACTCTATGAACTTTGATAAACGGTGATAGTTATAGAAAGTCTCCAGGTCTTGTGTTCATAGGACTACTATGAGTCATGTTTGTCTTGATGGCAATCAACACCACACACACACACACACACACACACACACACACACATCTCTATACGTATATTATATTGGTGGTGGCGTATATAATCGAATCAGAATTAACTCATAGCTGACCCTCCCATAAACAAGTTTTCAGAGGCAGTAAATTGCATAGGAGAAGACTGTCCATCTTTCTCCCACAAGGCAGCTGGTGGATTCAAACCATGGACCTCCGGGTTGGTCTTTACCACTAAAGCTCCCATATATAAAAAGTAATATACATGCCTATACGTGCATTGACCTTGGCAGTTAAAGATAAAATTATCTTTGTATGGTTGAAAAGAGAGAGAAGTAGATATCATCTGGCCTAGATGACATTTAACCCACACTGGAAGTTACGTATGCCCTTTTATTACAAGCAAACTCTGAGACAAAGTTCCTGTTCAAGTGTTTCACTGAAGAAAATCTCCCAGGTAAATTGATAAGGGGGTAGAGGAAGTAATACATAGAAGGTGGGCGGGTGGTGGAAAGCCTAGTCAGGTGTAGTCTTAGGTGAAGCTCCTTAGGTCAGTCTGATCTCAGACAAACTTCCTTTGTAAGTCTGTCTCCCTCTAGGGAAGGTAGCTGACCTTTCAAATCTCCATGTCAGTTAATATTAGCTACCAATTGTCCCAAGAAAACATATACCAGTAAGCACTTAGCTATCTTTGCAAGGTGACAGAGGCAAGCTACCTGACAAACAGAGATAATAATAGTTCCTCCTTCACAGAATTCCCATGAGGATTCAATGAGATCATTTGTTAAGGCCCTTAGAATAGTGCCTGATGCAAAGAGCAAATACTCGGTCCTCATTAGTCCCAGTGGGGCTGCTATTATTGGATGTGAAGCACAGAAAAGGCTGATCTCTACCTGACTTGTCCTCTGTTCTGTTCCACGCTGACACTTGTGCCTGCCTGTGAGGGTCACAGGAGCCCTGGTGGTGCAGTGCATTATATGTTGGACTGCTAACCTGAAGGCAAGCAGACTAAGGCCATGAGCCTTAGACAGGGCAGCAGAAGACAGGACAGGCTCCTCCAAAAGATGTGCAATTCCAAAACCCAATGAAAGATCACCTTGAATTGGAATGGGCTTAATAGCAGTGGGTTGTTGTTTTTTATTTGGAGGGGTTTTTTTTAAGGAAAATCACAGGAACTCTGGTGGTTCTGTAGCTAAAACATTTGACTTAATAACCAACAGGTCAGTGGTTTGAGCGCATGAGATGGTCGACAGAACAGAGATTAGGCAATCGGCTTCCACAAAGATTTATAGCTTTGGAAACCCAATGGGGCAGTTCTACTCTGTCCCTACAAGTCACTTTGGGTCAAAATTGATTTGATGGCAATGAGATTGGCTTTTGGTTTCTGAAAGTCACATGAGGGCAACAGTGGTTCAATGATGGAATTCTCACTTTCCGTACAGGACACTCAGGTTTGCTTCTTGGGTAAGTCACGTCAAATGCAGCCAATGGTGTCAGCAGAGGATGGCAAGTTGCTATGATGCTGAACAGATTTTAGGAGAGTTTCCAAACCAAGAAAAAGTAGGAAGGCAGGCCTGGCAAAATGAAAGAATTTTTCTTTTACTTTGCAAACTGCCAGTGGGTGGGGGGAGGGAGGCAGGGAGAAAAATGCAACAATGTATGAATGGAAATCCAGAATCTCTGTAAATGTTCATTAAAATTAATAATAATAATAAAAAGAACAGCCAGTCATTGAAAACCCTACAGACAACAACAGCCAAGTCTCAACTACTCATGGGGATGATCCAGTAGTGGGCAGCACTCCCTACCATTGCATCTGTGGCCACCATGAGCCAACTCAACAGCCACTAACTATATATAACATAAGGGTCACACTAGAAAAGAATTCAGGAAACCTTGATTCCTTGGACCCAAATGCAATCAAGGTTAGCAAGGGCCAGAGCTGGACAGTGAACAGCATGTTCCTCTGCTGAGCTGGCCAGGAGCCGAGGCAACAGCTTTAAACCCTCAAAGCCTTTCAGACTCAGAGTGTACACGTGCTCAGATTTTTTAAGAGGCCGAGTCAGCAAAGGCGTCCTGGGCAAGCCATCAGCATTCTTCTATCCCTACTGACTATTTCCTGCTCATCCCTGTGAGCCAGTGCAGTGTTCTGATCAGCAGGCTGAGTAAGGCTCCAAGTCCAGGCGATGTGGCCGCAGGCCCCTGATCCTGTCTTTCCATGCACAGCTGTGTGACCTTGAGCCAGTGACTTTAACTTCCAAAGGTTCAACTCTCTTGTCTGTAAATCAGTTCCTGACCTTGACTGAACATTAAACTCCCTGGGGGAGCTTTTAAAAATCCAAATGCCAAGTCTCTCACTAGCCAGAATCTGCTAGAGGTGGCACACTGCTGTAAGAGAAGATGATCATAGTCTGTACACAAAAGTAAAAGTAAATAAGATTATCCATGGAAAATATGCAATTTACACAAAATGTTCCATAAAAGGTGGTCGGCATATTGTACAACTCAGAGTTTCTAAGCAAAAAACAAACAGAAATAGTTACTATTGGGTTAATTCCAATTTATGGGAGGTCAATCATGTCAGAGTAGAACTCAGTCCACAAAGTTTTCAATTGGAGAGTTAATTTCCAGGTTTTCTTCAGTGTCTATAGGAGGACTTGAAAAGCTAACTTTTTGTAGCTGAGTTTGCAAGTCTCAGAAGGTACTCTTCCATTGATCCACAGAAGCTGTAATCTCACCATTGAAAATATCAGTTCAAATGCTTCAATTTGGTGACTATCAAGGGTTAATCCCATAATTATATTTCATTAGCTCTTTTTATTACACTGATCCTGCATTATCTCATTCTTGGAGAGAGAAAAAGGTCAAACTCTTGACAGTATTTCTCTTTCCAGATGGGACAGCGAGGCTAACTACCTGTTCTCAACAGTGCGCTTAATAGGCCTCATATCCTCCGTCCTAGGAAGAAAACTTCTCTACAGGAGGAGCCTATGCCCTCCGCTTGGAGAGTTGGCAGGACCCAGTCAGTTATGGACATCAACTCCCTGACTCCTGTGGAGACCGGACTGACTACATTATCCTTGATAATTATTTCTATGCCTGTATCTCTCCTTGCCATGTCTCTAATCAACACAAGACTTTCTGTCCTGTGATATATGAACATTCCTGGAAACTAGAATGGGAGCAGCCTCTCTAAGCCTGGCCTCCTATATGGCTGATACAACTGGGCACGATACCTACAGAAGTAACTGAAACAAAGCAAAGAGGCAAAAGCTCTTGTAGCTTAGAATTATGTCCTTCAAGGAATAATAAATACACAGGAGAAAAGAACTTCATTCAAGCAGCAGCAGTTAGCATCCCAGCTAAAAGAAAAGCTACAGTGTGATGAGGGGGAACAGCACTATCTCAGTAGTTTCAGGTAGGAATTGCTGTTCAAAGAATACTCAAACATCAAGATGTCAAGTAATAATAGAGCTTCTGATATAGGATATTCCAGTCCCATAATGAATAGCTAAATTCTAGATTATTCTGGACTATTAGGAGAACAAACAGGTTTGTCCTAGAGAGGGTGAGACCAGGATGTTACTTGGATTTGAAGCTTTGTCTGACATATTTTGGACATGTTGCAAGGAGGGACCAGTCCTTAGAGAGGGACATCATGCTTGGGACGGTGGAGGGACAGTGCAAGAGAGGAAGACTCTAGATAAAATGGATTGATTCCGTGACTGCAGTAATAGTGGTAGGTGTGTCAGAGACAATACGGTTTGCACAGGATTAAGAGCAGAGTTTAGAGCTGTTGTACATATTGTTGCTCTGAGTTGCAGGTGACTTGACAGCAAATAACAACAACAACAGCAAAAACAACCATGCATATTCCAGACCCTTGTATTTCTTCTAGTCAAGTCATTCAAACATATAGTTCTTACTGAAGCTAGCAACATCTATACAGATTTTTTTAAATCCCAAGTTGCTGCTGTTGTTAAGTGTCACTAAGTTGAGTACAACTCATAGCAGCTCTATGAGCCACAGATCTGAATTCTGTCCTATCGTGTGCCATCTTTATCAACTTTGACACATTTGAGTCCATTGCCACAGACACTATATCAATCCATTTATCTTGTTGAGGATTTTCCTCTCTTTTGCTAGCCCTCCATCTTTCCAAGCATGATGTCCCTTTCCAAGGAACAGTCTCTCCTAACAATATGTCAAAATATGTGATACAAAGTTTCACCATCTTTGACTCCAAAGAACATTTTGCTTGCACTTTATCCAAGATATGTCTGTTTGTTCTTTTGGCAGTCTATGGGATGGATATCCAATACTCTTCTCCAACATCACAGCTCAAATGCATCACTTTTCCTCCTGTCATCCTTACTCAATGTCCAGATTTCAGATGAATAGCAAGCTGTTGGAAAGACCATGGCTTGAATCAGATGCACCTTTGGCTTTAAATTGGCATCATTACTCTTCAGAACGTTAGAGAGATCTCTAACAATAGACTTTCACAATGTTTGTTTCCCGATCTCCTGACTGCTGGCACCAATGATGTTGATTGTGGAGCCAAGTAAGAATGAAATTGTTGACAATTTCAATCTTTCATCCATCTATTCTGATGTTATCTATTGGTCCAGTGGTAAGGATTTTTTGTTTGTTTATTTTCTTGATATTGAAATGCAATCAATATTGAAGACTTCAGTCCTTGACCCTCTGTAGCAAGCACTTTAAGTCTTTATCACTTTCAGTAATCCCATGAAGTAGATATTATTATTATTATTACCCTCAGTTTTCATATGAAGATATTGAGGCTGACAGAAGTTATGTAACTTTTCTTGGATTTGAACTCTAGGCAGTCTGGCTCCAAAACATATAAATATAATAACTATTTTTATGTTTATATTCTGTCAAAATGTTTCATCTCTAGTGAAAAGGTGTCAAATAGGTCAACTCACAGAATATAGTGACCAAGTGATACACAATGGTTTAGCAGGGTTCATTGGGTCTAAAATGCCATCAATATCTGACACTCATCCCTAACAAGAAAAACAGAAATGGTTATCTGATGTCAAGTTAATAAGTACAGAGACAGATAAAATGTGTATTATCACTGCAGAAATGAAGAAGGAAAAAAAGTCTTATACTAAACCAAGAGAAAAGAAAATATATGGTCACACAAAGATCTGTACGTGAATGTTCACATCAGCTTTATTTGTAAGAACAAAAAAAGACAAACAACCCAAATTCCCATCAGCATGTAACTGGATAAATGTATTATGCAGTCATACAATGGAACGCCACCAAGCAATATAAAAACATCTATTTCCATACATATTCATCCACATTGACATAGATGAATCTCAACAGCAATATGCTAGGTAGAAGAAGCCAGAAAAAGTACAGGTAAACGTCAGAGATAAAGCAAGTTCAACTCCAGCAAGCATTACAATACAATGGGTAACATAAATTTTTGTTGTCCAGTGTATACTAAAGTTATATTTACATTATACTGTACTCTCTAGAGACTAAGGTGCGTCTGATACAGGCCATGGTCTTTGCTATCACCTGTTATGCATCAGAGACTTGGACAGTGACTAAGGATGATAGAAGGAGAATTGATGCCTTTGAGCTGTGGTGCTGGAGAAGAGTGTTGAGGGTACCATGGTCTGCTAGGAAAACAAACAGATTCATCCTGGAAAGGGTTAAACCGGGCGGCTCCCTGGAGGCAAGGATTCTGAGGCTCCATACTTTGGACATGTTGAAAGGAGGGACCGGTCCTTGCTTGGTAGGGTGGAGGGACAGCACAGGAGGGGAAGGCCCTCTATGAGATGGATTGATTCAATGACTGGGGTAATTGGGATGGGTGTATTGGAGACAGTGAGATTGGCACAGGACAGAGCAGAGTTTAGGGCTGTTGTACATAGGGTTGCTATGAGTTGCAAGCAACTCGATGGCACAGAATAACAACAACAACTGTAGTTTATAAGGTGTGTAGTTACGTTCTGAAAAATTTGAAATATTATGAGAATTATCAAAATGTGGTGACGAAGTCAGCAGTTTGGGTGGATTTTATGTTTCTAAATACTTGTACATTTCCTCTAGGTTTTCATATTTGCTATTGTTGTTGTGTACTGTTGAGTTGGAACCGACCCATATCTTATCCTCCACCGGGTTTTCAAAAGCAGTTAATCATGCAGAAGGAGATTGCCCATCCTTCTCCCATGGAGCAGCTGGTGGCCTTTGGGATTGCAGTGCAGCTTCTTGCCAGTAGGCCACCAGAGCTCCCTCACATTTGCTATAGTTTTTCATAAAATTCCCTTAATATATTATTATCCTTTTTATTTCAGTTGGTTCTGTTGTGACACCCATTTCTTATTTGGATTATTTGTGTTTTTTCTTTCTTTTCCTTTGTTAAGTTTGCCAATTTTATTGAACTTTTCTAAGAACAAACTTTTGGTCTCGCTGATAGCTTCAATTGATTTTCTATTTTGTCTTCTATTTTATTCTCCTTTAATATTTACAATTTCCTTTTTAAAAAATTAGATGTTGTCAGGTTTGCTTGCTGTTCTTTTTCCATTTACTAGAGATGTTGCATTAAACAACCAATTTTCATTTTTTCCGTTTTAAAGTGTTTATTACTATGAATTGACCTCTAAATACTGCTTTTGCTATATCATAGAAGTTTTGATAAGTTGTGTTTTCATTCTCATTTGTATAAGGAAACATTTTTATTTCATTTTTTAAATTTTTTCTATTGAATACTCATGTTTAAGCCGGGTGTTGTTTAGCTTCAGTTACGTGGTTTTGTCTCCCCTATCTATCTGGCAGGGTGGAGGGGCAGCGCAGGAGGGGAAGACCCTCTATGAGGTGGATTGATTCAGTGACTGGGGTAATCGGAATGGGTGTGTCAGAGGCAATGTGATTGGCACAGGATAGAGCAGAGTTTAGGGCTGTTGTACATAGAGTCGCTATGAGTCGCAAATGACTTGACGGCACATAACAACAACAACCTTTCTGTTATTGATTTCTAATTTTATAGCATTGTGGTCTGAGAAAATGCTTTGTTGTATTTCAATGTTTTTAAATTTATCAAGGCTTCCTTTAGGACTTAAAATATGATCTACTCTGCAGAATGTTCTGTGTGTGCCAGTACCTAATCTCTACCAGACTGGTTGTTGTTGTTGTTGTTGTTGTTGTTGTTGTTGTTGTGTGCCATCGAGTTGCCTATGACTCATGCTTAGCCTATGTATAATAGCTCTGAAGCCTGCCCTGTCCTGAGCCAGTCTCTCTGACTCCAACACACTTACCTCTATTGCCCTAGTTACTGGATCAATCCATCTCATCCAGGGTCCATCTCTTGTGCTGTCCCTCCACCCTTCCAAGCATGATGTTCTTCTCCAAGGATTGGTCCCTCCTGGCTATATGCCCAAAGTACGTGAGACAGAGCTTCAAAATCCTAGTCTCCAAGGAGAAAGCTGGTTTCACCCTCTAAGACAGATCTATTTGTTTTCTTGGCAGTCCATTGTATGTTCAATACTGTTCTCCAGCACCACAACTCTAAGGCATTGATTCTTACTCTGTCATCCTTAGTCATTGTCCAGCACTCAGATGATTAGCAAGTAATTGCAAAGACCCTGGATTGGATTGGTGCGCCTCAGTCTCTAGACTGACATTTTGCTTCTCAGTACTCTGGAAAGGTCTTTAAAAGCATATTTACCTAATATAATTCATATTTTGATTTCCTGACTGTTGGTGCCATGAGTGTTAAGTGTGGAGTCTAAGAAGCTATAACTGTTAACAACTTGAATCTCTTCTCCATCCATCATGATGCTGCCAAATGGCCCAGGGGTTAGAATCTTTGTCTTCTTGATATTGAGTTTCAATCCATATGAAGACTACAGTCCTTGACCTTCTACAGCAAGTACTTCAGGTCCACCTCAGTTTCAGCAAGCAAGGTTGTGTTGTCTCCATAATATAAGTTGTTGATGAGTCTTCCTCCAGTTCTGATTCCACATTCCTGCTCATAAAGCCCAGCCTCCCAATGTTCCACATGTAGATTGAAAAGGTAGGGAGACAGGATACATTCCCTTCCTGATTTTGAACCATACATTATTTCCCTGCTGAATTCTAAGGACTGCTTCCTGGTCCAAGTATGTTGTTTTTATGTGCCATCGAGTCGCTTGTGACTCATAACAACTCTATTACAACAGCCTTAAACCCTGCTCTATCCTGTGCCAACCTTATTGTCTCTGACACATGTACCTGTTACCCCAGTGACTGAATCAATCCATCTCATCCAGGGTCTTCCTCTACTGCGCCATCCCTCCACCTTCCCAAGCATGATGTCCCTCTCCAAGGACCAGTCCCTCCTTGTAACATGTCCAAAGTATGTCAGACAAAGCTTCAGAATCCAAATATAGATGCCTTCAAATCCACTATGATTCATAGCAACCCTATAAAAAACATACCAAAATTTTTCCCTATCCCACACCATCCTCACTATCTCTGCTGTGTTCAAGAACATTGTTGCAGTCATTATGTCAATCCATCTCACTGAAGTACTCCTTCTATTTTCCTAACTCTCCATTTTCCAATCACAGTATCTTTTTCCAAGCAGTAGATCTTCCTGAAAACATACCCAAAATATGCGAAACAAAGTTTCACCACCCTTGCCGCTAAGGAACATCCTGGTTGTACTTCCTCTAAGACAGATTTACTTGCTCTCTTGGAAGCCCATAAGATACCCAATACTCTTCACCAATACCACAATTGAAAGGTATTGATTCTTCTTTAGACTTTATTATTCATTGTTGAACAGTCAGAAGCATAGGAAGCAAATGAAAAGACCATGACTTAAATCAGGTGCAACTTAGTTTTTAAACTGACATCACTGTTCTCTGGAACTTTGGAGAGATTATTTTTTTTCCTTTTTTTTAAAAATTAATTTCAATGAACATCTACAGAGATTTTGGACTTCCATTCATTCTTTGTTGCACTTTTCTCCCTGCCCACCCCACCCCCACCCCCAGTTCACTCCTGGAAAGATTCTTGATAGCAGATTTTCCCAAGGTAATCATCTCTTAACTTTTTGTTTGATTGTTGCTTCTATGGAGTTTGATTGTGGATCCAAGTAAAATGAAGTCATTGACAACTTCAATCTTTTCTCCATTTATTAGGATGTTGACTATTGGCTCAGTTGTGTGAATTTCTTGAGTTTTGAAGCAGAGGTGTAATCAATATTGAAGTCTATAGTCTTTAGCCTCATTCAGGAAATGTTTCAGGTCTTCTCCACTTTTTGGAAGCAAGGCTATAACATCTACGTAACACAGATAGTTGATTAGTCTTTTTCCAATCTTGATACCATATTCTTCTTCATATTGTCCAATTTCTTCACTCATTTGCTCAATATACAGATTGAAAACTTATGGAGAGAGGTTACAATTTTTATTAAACCTTGTTCCCCGGCCTCATCTGCATTCAGTTTGAATTTCTAACAGTTCCCATTCATGTAATTCTCCAGATGTTTTTTTTAACAACCTTCAGCAAGACTTTATTAGTGTTAGTAATTATATTGTTCAATAAATTCTGCATTCTGTTGGATTACATCTTTTGGGGTACATAATTCTCACTCTCCTCCTATGTTTTCCAATCTTATTCCACTTTTTTTTTCATCCACTCAATCTTTGGCCTTCTGGTGTGATCCACTTTAGAGTGGTCAGCAATGTTAGGTATAAACTGTCTACTTATTCTAGTAGCAGGATTGCCAAGTGGCCAATTAATCTTTTGAACTAATTATTTCTATACATCTTTGGTCTTCTTCCTCCTTCTTTATTCTGGGCATGGAGGGATCAACAGTGGCATTTAGATGATCTCTCACAAGTTTTTACGATACCTCTGACTATTCACCATAGTAGGATACAGAACATTGTCTTTGAGGACTGTTATGAACATGATGCTCCTCAAGATTATGGCCCTTGCACCAGTAACTCGTTTTTTCAAAGAGCTAAATTATGATTAAAAAGTTTACATAACTTTACCTACTTTTAACCCTATTCTCTGTCTATATTGTTGTGTTATTGTTGTTACGTACTATAAAGTCAGAACTGACCCACATCTGACTCTCCCACAGGTTTCCAGAGGCAATTAATTACATGGAAGGAAACTGCCCATCTTTCTCCCATTGAAGCAACTGGTGGATCTGAACCACAAGCTTTTGGGTTGGCAATGCAACTCCTTAACCATTAAATCACCAGAACTCCTCTCAAGATTGGCCAGCACTGAAATATTTCAGGAAGTACCATATGATCAAAAGCCAATGATAATGAACTAAAAAATTCAAGTGGCACTGAAAGCACTGGCAAAAAAATAAGGCCCCAGGAAAAGCTAGGATACCAATTGACATGTTTCAAATGACAGATGCACCCTGAGCATGCTCACCAGTCTATGCCAGGCATGAGATAGGACAGTGTTTAGATCAATTGTTCATAGTGTCATTATGAATTGTACTCAAGTTGATGGCACCTAAAAACAACAAGAATCACCCACAGCATATGAAGTTGCAAGCTCTCCAAACCCTTGTCAACTTCTTGGGCTTTGTTTCTGTCCTATTAAGCTTTGCTATTATTGCTAGTGATATAGTTTTTAATATGTCAAGTAGCTAACTAAAAAATTGCAGGACTCTGTTGTTCAAATACACCAGCCAGTAGCTCTGTGAGAAAAGGATGGGTAATCTTTTTCCATAAAGATATATAGCCTTTCCAAGATTTTTCTCCCCTCCTCCATCTTCGCCCCTTTGCACTCTCCCCTTCTTTCTCTGGATATCTATACTCCTCTTACTGGTGGGTGGTGGGTGAAGAGAGAGGAGAGGAAATAAAAACCAAAACAATGTACACGAATGAAACACAATATAAACAAATTATTGTATAAAAACCTATTTGAAAAAAGATATACAGCCTCAGAAACCCAATACAAGGTTGGTATGAGTTGGAATCAACTTAAAAACAGTGAATTAACAGTATCTTGAGTATTGTTAATGGAGTAAGATGACATTGTACTGCTATTTTGAAAGTCTACTTGTGTCATATATTGTTGTTGTTAAGTGTCATCAAGTTCAGTATGACACATAGTAATACTATGGACAACAGATCTGAATCTGGTCCTATCATGTGCCATATTCATCATCTCTAACACACTTGAGCCCATCACTGTAGTCAGCTGTGTCAATCTATTTCATCAAGGGTTTCCTGTCCTTTACTTACTCTCCGCCTTTCCAAGCATGATGTCCCTCTCCAAGGAACAGCTTCTTCTGCTAGCAATATACCCAAAATATGTGAAACAGAGATTGGCCCTCTTTGCCTCCAAGGAGTATTCTGGCTGTATCCTCTCTAAAACATATATGTTTTTAGACAGCTCATGGGATATTCAGTACTTTTCTTCAATATCACAGCTTAAAGGTACCAACTCTTCTTCTGCTATCCTTATCCACTGTCTAGCTTTCAGACACGTAACAAGTGATTAAAAATACCATCCTCTTCAATAATTTAGAGATGTCTCTGACAGCAAACTTTCCCAATGCAAGTCTACAAATCTACAAAGGTATTACTTATGGTTACAAGTAAGATGAAATAGTTGATAACTTCACCCTTTCCTCTATCATGATGCTATTTATCAGCCTGGTGGTGAGGATTTTTGTCTTCTTGCTGTTGAGATGCAACTCATACTGCAAATGTAATAGATGTGTGATCCCTAAATTTTCCCCTATGTTTTTCTTTGATTATCTTTAATCAAATGGATTGAGAAATGATGGTACAGTCACACAGTGGAATACTATACAGCAGCAGGAGTAATAGTTTTGTAAATTACTACATAACATGGGAGGGAGTGGAGAGCATTATACTAAGTGAACTAACTCAGTATCATAAAGACAAATACTGTAAAGGACCATTATTGTAGAGCGTATATGAAGATCCAAGGGGGAGGGGGACTTAAACATAGGGTTGCACAATTTGATGGGTGGAGGGAAGGATTGGTAAAGGAAAAGAGAAATCTTCAGTATGGAAAACAATGTATATGAACATTGTATGTAAACAAGCATAAAATAATTAAAAAAAAAAAAGACGAGTTATCTATAGAGAAGGCTCGAAAACCTGCAAGGTTCTTTCACTTGGTGACTCTGAGGTTTCAGTCTCCCAAGTAGAAAGGAGGCATATATTTGACAAAAAAGGAAGCATCTATTCAATGAGCACATGGCCTTGGAAGGGAAAGAGGTCATTTGTCTCTGTCCAGGGAAAAAGCTATTTCCTCAGCACCCTTCAATTGTTCTGGTCACATCATTTGGAGGTGAGGAGTTGCAGCAAAAAAAAAAAATGAAGATAGAAAGAGTAAGGTAAACAAACAAACAACACTGCTCTGAGGTAACAACAAATTAAGCTCTCATTTCTTACCTGGGAAGGATGGAGAGAAAGAATGGCTCCTTTGTCCAACCAATTACTACATGGCTACCTAAAATAGATTCTCCATCTGAATGTGTTCTTGCCCTTTCTGGATGAAAAATGAACAGAGAGGTTAACAGGATAGAGAGGTAGCAAGAATGGGACTGAACATGAAATGGGCACTGTTCCCTTCCCTGGGCTTGCAGGAGGCCCATGGCAGACGGAATGTCCATCTGCTATACCACCACACTAGTGGGATCATAGTAAAGAGAGGGAACAATGATGACCCAACTACTCATTGTTCAAAAGTTACACCAAGAAGTGAGTAACAAGACCACCTGCCTACGGGTAAATCACACCATTGTCTTCATTTAGAGACCCCCTGGACAAAACCCTCAACAAAGAGAAAATATAAAGTCTTTGGCCAAGAGTCATAGTACTTGAGTTCAACCAAGCGAAACACAGCCACATGGGCAGTAGAGAGGAGCAGGAGATGCCAGCTGCCATCAAAGTCCTATTTCCTGGCAACTAAGACTGTAAGTCTTAGAGAACTGAATGCTTGGACTTCCCTTACCTCAAGAGATGGCTCTAAGATATTGAGGCCTATAATTCAATAAAGGAGCTCTGATGGTTTAGTGGTAATGAACTGTGCTGCCAACCCAAGGACATGCAGTTCAAATCCACCAGTTGCTCCCTGGGAGAAAGATGGGCAATTTCCTCTCATTAGATTTTATGCCTGTGAAAAACCAGCAAGAGGGTCAGCTATGAGCCGATTCTGACTTGCCTGTACTCAACAACAATAACATCATTCAATAACACACAGAATGAAGAGATAAGGACAACAAGTAGGTATATTTGGTTCAAGTCAAGGAAAACATAAAAGACATCCATAGAAAAAAATGTGACTCTTCTGGAGATGCAGTGCTTAGTAAGTGGAAGAGGAAAGAGATTGTTTTTTCAGGGTATACAGTGAATATGTATGATAAAAGGATACAACCATAATGGACACTGTAGTATTGGTCTAAAAGTTAGCTTTTTTTCATCATTACAGTTAGCCTCCTCTAGTCTCCAAGTATCTTAACTGCAGACACATGGTCTTGCAAATCAGCACGGCCTTGCAAATCATCAATAGCTGTGGGACTAGGATAAGAGAAAAGAGTGCATCCCACATTGTGTAGAAAGACTTGAGATAAGCAAGACTTGAGGCGAGCAAGATCCCTGTGGTGGTGGTGAAGAGATTGTGGCATTGCTATAGAGAAACTGGGCTGAGGTTGACTTGAAGCTTCTTGCATTTGTGCTGGCCAAAGTTAAAGATTTTTGCTGTTCGTGCCAGATGTTTGAAGGAGAAGCTGATTTATAACTGTTCTGATAACTTCTGTTCTTATAACTTTGCTGGATGATGTGGATTTGACTACTGAACTGAACCCAGAGCCTGGACTAATTGAGGATTGTGCCTTGGAACTTGAGCTAAAACGTGGGCTTGTATTGGATGATACTTTCTCTCCCCAACTCTCCAATTTACTTTCTTAGTAAACCCCATTCTCAGTACTACAACTATGAATCAACAACAAATAAACCCCTTGTTGTTGATGTGGTTCTCAAGGTACTAAAAGGCTGAGCTGTGGGCTCTTTATCTACATTCTACTCTGGGGTGGTAAGGGGTTGTGCTTTTCTGACTCTTCTGGCCCTTTCAGAGAGATGCTCTTCGCCCTGTGCCCCCATGTACTGTTTCTGTCCCCTAGACACACATCTGTCCTGATTTTAACCATCCCATTGTTTTGTTCAAACATTTTTTCATGTACTTGTTCTGTATTAGCATAACTCTTCTATAATTCTCATTTGTATTACATTTAGTTATCATTCTATTACCCACACAATCAAAATAGTCAGTAAACACAAACAAGTATCTTTCTGGTATTCTCAGCCAAGATTCATCTGACATTAGTAATGATATCACTTGGCCCATGGCATTTTCTGAACCCAGTTTGAATTTTTGGAACTTCCCTGTCAACATATTGTTCTAGCCATTTTTAGTATTCTTCAGGAAGATTTTACCTATATGTGATGTCATCAGTATTTTTTATAATTTTTGAATTATGTTGGATCACTTTACTTTGAAATGCTCACAAATTTGGATCTCTTCTATCTTAAAATTTCTTGGCATAGAGAAGCGAGCACATCAAGGGTTGTATCTGTTTTCTGATACAGTACAGTTGATATTCCACAAATTTCTGGAACCTTATTTTTTGCCAAAGCCTCAAGTGCAGCTTGGAATTTCTTCCTTCAATACCGTTAGTTCTGGATCAGATGCTACTTCCTTAAATGGTTCATGATGTGGAGAAAAACCAAGAAACATAGAAAGAAGATGGAGGTAATTAAAAAAAAGTCACTGTACAAAAAAGAACTGGCTTACACGGAAGTATTTAAGGAAATATCAGATGATCAAGAGCCACTGGTAATGAGGGAAGACGTTCAAGCTGCACTGAAGGCATTGGCAAAAAATAAGGCCCTAGGCCAGGTGGTATACCAATTGACATGTTTCAAATGACAGATGTAGCCCTGGAAATATTCACCAGTGTATACCAGAAAATCTGGAGGACAGCTGCCTGGTCGGGTGACCTGAATAGATCAATATTTGTTCTCATTCCCAAGAAAAATGATTTCAATAAAATGTTGAAATTATTGAACAATATCATTAATGTCACATGCAAGCAAAACACTCCAGAAGATCATCCAAAAGTGTTTAGAATGTATCATAGACAGAAAACTACCAGAAGTTCAAGCTAGATTTAGAAAAGGCTGTGGCACCAGGGATATCACTGCTGATGTCAGATGTATCTGGCTGAAAACAAAGAATATCAGAAGAACATCTATTTGTGCTTTATTTACCATGCAAAGGCATTTGACTGAGTGAATGCTAACAAGTTATGGGTATTAATGAGAAGAATGGAAATCCCAGAACACCTAATTGTGCTCATGTGAAACCTATATCTAGAACAAGAGGTTGGTATGTGAACGCAGCAATGGAATGCTTTAAAATTAAAAAAAGGTATATGTCAAGGATGTAGCCGTTCTCCATACCTATTCAATCTGTATGTTGAGCAAATTATTTGAGAAGCTTCATTCTGTGAAGAAGAATGTGGCATCAGGATTGGAGGGAGACTTATCATTAACCTGTGTATGTAGACGACACAACTTTGCTTTTTGATAGTGAGGAGGACTTGAAGTGCCTCCTGCAGAAGATCAAAAGTACAGCCTTCAATATGAATTGCATCTCAATGTCAAGAGAACAAAAATTCTCACCACTGACCAATAAGCAACATTATGATGATGAAAAGATTTAAACTGTTGACAACTTCATCTTACTTGGATCCATAATCAACACCCTTGACACAAGCAGTCAGGAGATCAGGATACATATTGCATTGGGAAAGTCTTCAGTCATGGACTTCTCCAGATTACTAAGGAGCAATGATATCAGTTTGAGAACTAAGGTGTGCATAATTTAGGCCATGATCTTTCAAATCACTTGCTATGCATTTAAGAGGTGGACAAAGGATGGCAGAAGAAGAATGGGTACTTTTTGAGCTCTAGTGTTGGAGAAAAGTACTGAATATCCCATGGACTGTCAAAAGAACCAACAGGTATGTCCTGGAAAAGGTGCAGCTATATTGCTCCTTGGAGGTAAAGATGACGAAGCTTTGTTTCACATACTTTGGGCATGTTTCTAGAAGAGGTTTTTCTTTTGAGAAGGACATCATTTTCTGAGAGGTGGAGGAACAGCGAAATAGAGGAAGGCCCTCAATCAGATGGATTGAAACAGTGGATGCAGTAATGGGTTTGAGTATGTCAGAGATCATGATGATGACCCAAAATAGGTTAGAGTTCAGATACGTTGTTCACAAGGTGACTATGAGTTATACTCGATGGCAACTTACAACAACAAATGGTTCAGTGTCAACAATTTGGGGGGGGTACACTGGTTCTCTGTATTCTTTTCTTCTTCTTTAGATGTACAATTTTCTTCTATTAAGCAATTTATTCATTGAAAATACCTTTTAAAAAAAACCATAAATACTAACTATACACATACACCTCACTTAATGGAGTACACAGGAATCAAACTGAATACTGGAATTGTCTGTGAAAAGAAACAGTGAAGCACCTCAATATCAGCAGTCAAAACACCACTGGAGGTCGACTGTGAAATATACCATGAATACGCAAGTTCAAATTTGAAGCTGATCTATACAAGTCAGAACATTGTCTGAGTTTGTTCCACTTAAATTCCACTTCTTCTTGAATGTAGAGCAGCTAAAAAGAAAACGGGAAAGTAAGAGAGATAAACAGAAGATTTAAAAGGAAAGCTTGAGAAAACAAAGCATTATTATTAAGGAAATGTACAAAGACCCAAAAGGGAAGAATACACTTGGCATTTCTGAAGTTGAAAGAACTAAAGAAAATAATCCAAGTCTTGAGTTATTACTTAATGAATATAAAGTTTCCATTTAGATTGATGATGAAAAGATTTTGAAATTAAGTGAAATGGTTGCACAACATTGTGAGTGTGATTTCTGCCACTCAATTCTATATTTCAAAATGGGCAAAATTTATGTTGTATACATTTTACTACAAAAAAAGGCAAAGTTGGGTCAAAGAGATATGTCTGGCCAGAGCAGGATAGAATGTGAAATAGGAAACATTAGACAAAATTCTATCAGGTCACTAAGTAGTCAAGAAAGGGGAATGAACTTCCTATTAGTTGATGTACTTAAACATTTACATGATAAACAATATGTTATCTACTTAATATCATGGGCTTTTATTCTGGAGACTCTTACTGGTAGTTTAAAACATTAATATTTTACTTACTATGAGAAATTAGTTTTCTGTCTTAGCCTGGAAGGAATCAATACAAGTTGCATTGCTGAGGGGATGCCATCATATCTACTGAATGAATCACAGAATAAATCAACCAATATAACAAATAAATGAATGAGAATATATATATATATGTCCTACTAAGGAACTTGGCATAATTTTTCATGGTTAAAAAGAGCTAAGACTTAATGTGATATAAAGAAACCCTGCAAGCTTTTATTTCTGGTTATATGAAGCCAACCTTACCAACTTAGCCAACCCTACCAAAGACAACTGACTGAAAGAGCTAGGTGCAATTAAAAAAAATTTTTTTTTCAAAGAACAATATGCTGGCAAGTTAGTAAAAAATATTCAAGGGAGTACAAAATAAGTACAATTTGGAAAGTAGAATAAGAACAAAGATTTGAAGTCAATTTTCAACATAAGCATATTAGTCAAAGTGACCTTGAATTTCATGTTTTAATTTTATTTCCACTGTAGTATGGGAATACCACAGCTCTGATAAAAGATGCTATTGTATAGATTTAGGAAATTCCAGTGAATGTCAGGCAGAACAAATAAAAATAAATTCAGTTGCATTTTAATGGAACTGTGTAACACTAAAGATTAAGAGTAAATTTCAAAAGCAGAAAGAAGAAATAGATTATTCTAAAAGACAAGACTAGCTAGCAATTAGACTCCACAAACCAAAGCAACAATGGAAAACAAAAGACATTCAAATGATATCTTCATTGTGCTGGAGTGAAAAATAAACTCCAACAATTGCTAATCTAGAGTTCTAGCCATCAAAAATATTTCTCAAGGGCAAAAGAAAAAATAGTATAACTTTAAAAAAACAATTCTAAAGAATTTTCAATCAGAGAACACTAAACAAAGCAAAGTTATTTAAAACTCAAAACTCAAAGTCATTGTCATTGAGTCAAAACGATCTCACAGCTGATTCTGGTTCTGTGTAATTTAGAAATTACTATAAACTTCTAAAAACTATTGAGGGTCACTTATGAGTTGTTTTCAACTCAATGATAAGACAATGATAGTCAGTAGAGTTACATTAATAACAGAACACACTTTCAGACTAAAACAATTCCAAGAAGAACAAGCAACACTTTCTTATAAAAGAGTGAATTAAATGGAAAGATAAATTATTCTAAACTACATAAATATGACATAGACTCAAAAGAGACATAATACAAAAATTATAGAAGCAAAATGAGAAACGTTAAGAGTCACATTCAGCATAAGATTTCTGTGCACTTCTGCCAGTAAACTATTGATCAAGCAGACAAAAAAAACCCAGCAAAGATATAAAATATTTAGACAGCATAAGTGCTTGATTTAAGGGATTTATGTTGAACACTGCATGTAAAAATGGTAGCATATCAAGAACATGATGAAAATGGACTACATTCTAAGTCTTATAATAAATCTCAACAAATTTAAGTGACTAAGAATTATACAACATTTGCCAAATTTTAAATTAAGTTAGAAATCATTAACAAAAAATAATAAAAACAAACAAAATCTAAGGTGTTTACAATTTTTTTGAAAAACAGTCATAAATAAATGAGCCAAAGAATAAACCACAATTAAAAAAATTGTTGAATGCTTAGAACTAAATAATATAAAAATACTATGTAGCCAAAACTGTACAGTCCAACCATTATGGAGGGCAGTTTGGTATTACTACACAGCATTGGAGGGGTAAAGTACGAACACTATGCACTGTAAATGACAGTATACTGAGTGAAATATCTCCGTGACAAAGGAATAAATACTGCATAAGTCCATTATTGTAAATAATAGGATCAAGATAGCGGAAGTAAGGGAAGAGAGGGAAAAGAATGGATAGATAATTAACAGTGTACTGGAAAGGGTGAAATGAAAGGAACTCTGAAAGGAATGGCTGATTAGAAGCCATTTGTGTGATAATTAATGGCCTTACAAGGGAAATTGGGGGAGAGAGAGGGAGGAACATGTGCATGAATGAACAAATAATGAAAAATAATTATGTTAACATGAAAATGCTACCTATATGGAAATGTATAACCCTAAATGTTCATATTAAGGAGAAAAAGTAATAAGTCAGTCATCTAATTTAAGGAGTTAAGACAAGAATAATGGATTAAACTTAAATGGGATGGAGAAAGTAGTAAAAACTAGTATCAAAATTAACTAACTAGGAAATAAATAAGCAATGAATACGGTCACAAAGTTAACTTGTTCCTTAAAAGACTAACAGTATTGATTAAACCCTGAAAACACACACACACACTGTACGTATAGTAGTATAAATGAAAAGAGAATATAACCTCAAATGCCTCAGAGCTTACACAAGATGGAAATATAGTATAAATAACTTTTCAGAAAAAATCTTAAAACCCAAATAAAATTGACACATTCCTAGAAAACCTAACTTACTAAAATTGACTCAAGAAAAAAAATCCAAAGCCAGAATATCCTAACTGTTGGAGAAACTGATTCAGATGTTCAATAACTTCAGGAAAGAATAACAGATTAAAAGTGAATATATTAGAAAGAAGAAACAGTAAACACTAGCATCAAAACTAGAATGCTAGCATGCTAAGAAACAAATAAAAATAGAAAGGATCAAAAGGTTAATAATTGATTCCTTAAGAGACTAATGGCATTGATTAAACCCTGCAAAGATTTTTCAACAGAAAACCATAAAAGAGACAAATAGTATTATAAATAAAAAGATACATCACCTCAAATGTCTCAGCGCTTACAAAAGATGGAATTATAGTTAGTATAAGTAACCTTATATTAAAATATTTGAAGACACATTCTAAGAAAAGCTGGCTGACCAAAATTGACTCAAGATGAAAAAGGAAAGCCTGAATAGCCTAACTATTGAAGACAGTAATTCAGGGGCTAAACATTTTAAAGTAAAAAAATAATTCATACCTTTGATGATTCGTTTTGAGAAAAGATAAAGAGTAAACATTCTACAAAACATATTTCAAGTCTAGCATGACCTTGATATAAAAAGTAACCATATATACAGTTCAGTAAAATGGAGGAGATAAATCAGCTATATTCAACAAATGAATCCGGACACGAAGAATAGGATTTTGAAGGGCAAGTGTCAAACATGAAAGGCAAGACTCTGAAACATTTAGGAGACAATACATATCCTTGCCCAAGGGAAATGACACAAGTTCAATGATAAAGGAGTGATTGAGAAATATCATTACATTGAATTAAGAACTTTACCACTCCAAAGACACTCACAAAAAAGACAGGGAAAAATGCTATAAATTTGGAGAAAGTTAACTCTTCAGCATATATGAAGCAACTTGTACAATAAATTTTTAAATATAAACTACCCAAGTTTTTTTTAAATTATTTTATACTGGTTTATTTACAAAGTTCATATACATTATTTTTCACACTAGATCTTTCCCATTCCCTTAATACACTGTTCTACCCATCAAATTGAATTGTGTGACCATATAATTAACGCCCCCTCCATCCTCACCCATGTGTCCCCTTCCTTGGATCTTCATATTCATTCTACAATAATAGTCTATGTGGCATGAAGATTGGTGGAAGAATCGTCAACAACCTGCGTTATGCAGATGACACAACCCTGCTTGCTGAAACTGAGGAGGATCTGAGGCGTTTGCTGCAGAGATCAAGGACTACAGCCTCCTATATGGACTGAAGCTAAATGTCAAGAAAACAAAGATTCTAACCACTGGGCCAACTGGCAGCATCAGCATGGATGGTGAAGAGATTGAGATAGTTAACAGTTTTAATTTACTTGGCTCCACAGTCAACACTCTTGGTAACAGCAGCCAGGAAATCAGGAGACGAATTGCATTGGGAAAGTCGGCTGTGAGGGACCTCTCAAGAGTACTGAAGAGCAATGATGTCAGGCTGGAGACTAAGGTGTGCCTGATCCGGGCTATAGTCTTTGCAATTATGTGCTATGCATCAGAAAGTTGGACAGTGAATAGGGTTGATAGAAAGAGGATTGATGCCTTTGAGCTGTGGTGCTGGAGAAGAGTGTTGAATATACCATGGACTGCTAGGAGAACAAACAGGTTTGTCCTGGAGAGAGTGAAGCCAGAGTGTTCCCTGGAGTCAAGGATTCTGAAGCTTCGTCTGACATATTTTGGGCATGTTGCAAGGAGGGACTGGTCCTTGGAGAGGGACATCATGTTTGGCAGAGCAGAGGGGAGGCGAAGGAGAGGAAGACCTTTGATGAGATGGATCGATTCTGTGACTGGAGCGGTGGGAATAAGTGTGTTTGAGATGGCTAGGTTGGCACAGGATAGAACAGCATTTAGAGCTCTTATACATAGGGTCGCTATGAGTCGCAAGCGATTCCATGGCACATAACAACAATAACATTTTTCCTTATGGGACCGAGTTAGTTCACCCAGCATAATGCTCCCCAGTCCCTCCCATGTTAGGCAATAATTTACAAAATCATTGCTCTTGTTTGCTGTGTAGTATACTATTATGTGAATGTACCATAATTTCTCAATCCATTCAATTGTGATTTGACATTTGGGCTGTTTCCATGTTCTTGCGATGGTGAATAACATTGCTATGAACATTGGTGGACAAGTGTCAGTTTGAGCCTCAGTTCTCATTTTCTCAGGGCGTATTCCAAGTAGTGGAATAGCAGGGTCATACAGAATTTCTGCATTAAGCTTTTTGAGGAAGCACCAAACTGCCTTCCAGAGTAGTTATACCATTTTACAATCCCATCAATAATATATAAGAGTTTCTTTCCTGTCACATCCTATCCAGCATTTATTACTTGCTGCCCTGTTAAACTTTGCCACTGTTACTGGAGTGAGATAGTACCTCATTGTGATTTTTATTTGCATCTTTCTTGTTGCCAGGGATTTGGAGGATTTCTTCATGTATCCTCTACAGTAACAAAGAGAACTCAGAGAAGGAAATCAAGAAAGCAATATCATTTAGAATAGCCAACCACAAATTAAGATACTTGGGAGTGAACCTAGGTAGAGATAAAAAAACCTATACAAAGAAAACAGCAAAGCATTTCTGCAAGAAAACACAATAAAAGACCTAAAGAAATGGAAAATGCACCCTGTTTATAGATAGGAATACTCAATACAGTGAAAATGACAATGCTACCAAAAGCAATCTACATATTCAATGTAATCCCAATCCAGACACCAAATTCATTTTTCAAGGAGATTTAAAGGGAAATTATCAAATTTCTTTGGAGAGGCAAGAGACCCCAAATAAGCAAAATACTTCTGAGAAACAAAAATGAGGTTGGAGGCATAGCATTCCTGATCTCAAAACCTACAGTAGTAGTAACCAGAAGA
Source organism: Elephantulus edwardii (assembly GCF_000299155.1). Taxonomy (NCBI): domain Eukaryota; kingdom Metazoa; phylum Chordata; class Mammalia; order Macroscelidea; family Macroscelididae; genus Elephantulus; species Elephantulus edwardii. The sequence goes on from NW_006399799.1 coordinate 14,604,429, forward strand.
GCCAGGGATATAGACCAATGGAACAGAATTGAGAACCCAGAAATAGACCCAGTTATCTACGGTCAATTGATATTCAACAAGGAAATCAAAGCTATAAAATGGGGAAATGATAATCTCTTCAACAAATGGTGCTGGCAAAATTGGACTTCCACCTGCAGAAAGCTGAAACAGGATCCACATCTCACATCATACACAAAAATCAACTCAAGGTGGATCAGAGACCTGGGAGTAAAGCCCAAAACCATAATGTCCATAAGAGACAAACTGGGATCAAGCTTAGAAGCACTAGTCCAAGGTACAAAGAGACTGCCAAATACAGAAAGAAATGTACAATGTGAAGAGGATAAAATCCATGCACGAGACCTTCTAAAGATTAAATCCATGTGTCCATCATAAACTTTTCCCAACAGGGTACAAAGAAAACCTACAGACTGGGAACAAACATTTGGTAATGAAAGGTCTCCACAAGAAAAAGATTGATAACCCAGTTACAAAATGGGCAAAAGACATGGAAATAATTTTCTCAGATTAAGATACTCGAGTAAGTGATTTGTTTAAAAAACAAAATTTTTATTTTATACTGGTTTACTTTCAAAGTTCGTATACATTGTTTTCCACACTGGGCCTTTCCCATATCCTTTACCCACCCCTCCCTCCACCCATCAAACCATGTGACCCTATGATTATACCTCCCCTAATCCTTATTCCTCTGCTGCTTCCCCCTTAGACCGTCATACATGTTTTACTAGTTATCTTTCTATTTCTACAATAAGGTCTTATATAGTATTTGTCCTTATGGGATGGAGTTAGTTCACTTAGCATAATGGGGCCATTTTATTTTGTCCTCTAAGGTTGCTAGAGCCATCTTCCACGTTCCAATCACTAGTGTCTGTGAGTAGAGTGGTGGGAATGAATGTGTTTGAGACAGCGAGATTGGCACAGGATAGAACAGCGTTTAGGGCTCTTGTACATAGGGTCGCTATGAGTTACAAACGACTTGATGGCACATAACAACAACAACAGGGTTGCTATAAGTGAAAATCAACTGGTGGCAGTGGGTTTGGTTTTTAACCTGTAAGGAAGTATACTGTCACATCTTTCTCTTGCAGAGATAGAAGAGATTGGAGCCTTGGAGCTATAGATTGGCAGATGAGTGTTTAAACACCATGCCATCATATCTCCTTTAGCATAAGACTGTTGTTGCTGTTGTTGTTATGTGTCATTGAGTCAGCACCAACCCATAGCTGACCTTCCAATGGGTTTTCAAAGGCAATAAGTCACATGAGAGGAGATTGTCCATCTTTCTCTCACAAATTTGAAGCGCATGCCTTTGGGATTGCAATGCAGCTTCTTAGAATACAAACAGTACTATTCCACTACATGATTTTACAAGCATGCACAACTAAGCAATATGTTGTTTAGAAGTATAGTTACCGTGAATAAGATCATAAAGGTGGTAAGATACTAAAGAAAAGGTAAACATTTCAGAGAAAATTATTATCACTGAGAAAGGAGGCAAAAGAATAGTCTGGAGAGGGGTATACAGATGATCTCAAATGTAAAACTCTCCTTTCTTAAGCTGACAGATGAATATAAGGATGTTGGTTATAGTGTTAATCATTATACCTTTACATACAGTTACAAGTGTTCCTTTGTATCTCTTTCAAAAGGTCATAAAAATTAATAAGAAATTTTCACATGACATTATTGTGATTCCGACCATGTAGTTTCTAGTTGTTAGGAAAAAATGATCTCCCTAGTTGTAACTGGTGGAGCTCTTAAGTGCATTTAAAATTCTAAAAGCGCCTCTCCAAATCACTCTAGAAACACTCATGCAAAGATCTCTCTCGTAAGAGACAGAGCACTCTGTTCTGGATACTTTAGTTAATATATTCATAACCACATTGGATTTTTTTTTAAACTTCTGGAATAATATCAAATTTTGAAATTTTTCAAATGAGGACATGGAACAAATGACTACATTTTGTTTCCCTTGCCTATATTTCAATAGTGATGGTATAATTTTCAGTTCTTTACCACTTGCTTCAGCTGTGTGATGCCCCAATTCCCCGCCTCAAGAGTTGCTGACAGCCAGTGGAAGTTAAAGTACAGTAAATGTGTATCGAGGATCAAGGAGAGGAGGGAATTGCACATAAGTGCATATTTTTCTTTTTCTTTAGTAGCCACAGCAGCTTGGCATCTGAAGATTTCACAGTCACTTGTTTAGTTGTGAATCACTTCTAAAAGTCTTGTCATGTAGTAATTTGTCCTTTTTTTAAGCACAGATGTGAAGTCTATATTTCAAAACTGAAGTGCGAGACCACATCATTTAGCTAGAGATGGAGCTTGGGCAACAAACCAGATAATCACCCCAAGGTGTCACCAGGGAAATTTCCTTGAGAGCTAGTTGAAAAGGCCAATGATTGGTGGCCTGTGAATAATTACAAGAACCTCTCTTCTCTAAACAAAATAACAGCTTAAAAGAAAATCAAGGATCTATGTGAGCAATTCTACATTTGTAAATCTGGTGATTTTCCAAGAGCTTGGGGTGCATCCATTCACAATGTTAAGTGTTCACTGTACTGAATCTTGATTGATTAAACCAAAACCCAAACTCATTGCCATCAAGTTGATTCTGACTCATAGCAAATCTGCAGGACAGAGTAGAACTGCCCAGAGGGTTCCCAAGGTTGTCGAGCTTTATTAGAAGGAAATTGCCACGTCTTTCTCCTGAGAGGTGGCTGACGGGTTTGAATCACTGACCTTTCAATTAGTAGCTGAATGCTGTACCTATAGCACCTCAAGGGCTCCTTCTCGATTGACTAGGTTTATAAAATTCTCCTTGTATGGAAATGAAATCTATTAAGTTTTTTTTTTTTAATTAAGGCTCTTCTCATTTTAAGATCAGCTCCTAATGCTGAACCTGAAAGTCCAAGGAATGACTGAATGTTTGTGGCAGACTCAACAGTAAATATCACCATCTATTTAAAATACTGCACTTATATCCCCACTTCTTTTTACTATTCATCATCTTTTTATTAGACCTCAATCATGTGTACTATTATTACTAATTTCTAAAAATGTGACCATGAGCCTATGGATGCTCAGAGAAACTTCTAAGATTCTTATTACTTTTTAAAGTGTGGCTATCTCCTCTTTGTTTTTTCCTTGATTTTGTTCCTGACATCTAAGCACCATACTTTGTTCATCTCCAATGAGTACTTATACATAAATCTCCATCCCTTTTCTCTTTCCATAGAATTCCACTACACTTGGGATTTTGTGATGTATGAGGATAAAACTCACTGCTACCAAGTCAAAACTGATGAACTCACTGCTATCAAGTCAGAACTGACCCATACCTGACCTTGCAGCCAATGTTCAGACACTCTCGCCCTGAGGAGCAATGATGTCAGTGTAAAGACTAAGATGTGCCTAAAAGGTGCATTGCCATGAGAAAGTCTGCTGTTAGAGATCTCTCCAAAGTACTGAAGAGCAATGGTGTCTCTCTGGAGACTAAGGTGCATCTGATACAGGCCATGGTCTTTGCAATCACTTGTTATGCATCCAAGGGCTGTACAATGACCAAGGAGGATAGAAGGAGAATTGATGCCTTTGAGCTGTGGTACTGGAGAAGAGTATTGAGAGTACCATGGTAGAGTAAGGTTCCTTTATTTGTTGGGTCACTATGAGTCATAGTCAACTCAATGGCACTTAACAATAACAAGTCACATTGGAGAAGATAGCCCATCTTTCTCCATTGTAGCAGCTGGTAAATTTGAACTGCCTGCCTTTGGGTTGGCAGCACAGCTCCTAACCCACTAGACCACCAGGAGTTCCATAGCTCATGTGCTTATGTCTTACATCGTCAAGTCAGCACTACAGTTTTTGCTGTCCCACCTCCACACCACACAATCCTAAGTGTGATCCTCTCAAGGGAGACTGCCCTTGGAACAAGTGATTGTCTTCTGTTACCACCATCTCCCACACCCTTATTGTCTTTAAAATTCTCTGTAGGAAATATTTCTCTAAGGAAATATCATTTTCTCCACCTTATACATAAGGACATCAAAAGATGACATGCATTGGGAAAGTCTGACTGAGCAACAATGTCAGTCTGGAGACTAAGGTGTGCCTGGTTCAGGCCATGATCTTTACATGATATGCTACGCATCAGAAAGTTGGACAATAACTAGGGATGATAGAAGGAGAATTGATGCCTTTGAGCCATGGTGCTGAAGAAAAGTGTTAAATATACCATGGGCTGCTAGGAGAACAAACAGGTTTGTCCTGGAGAAGGTGAAACCAGGCTGCTCCTTGGAGACAAGGAAGCTCTATCAGACATTCAGACATGCTGTGGGCATGTTGCAAGGAGAGACCAGTACTTGGAGAGGAACATTATGCTTGGGAGGGTGGAGGGAAAGCAGAGGAGAGGAAGACCCTCGATGAGATGAATTGACTCAGCGACTGGGGTAATGAGGGAGGTGTGCCAGAGACAATAAGGTTGGCTCAAAATAGAGTAGGGGGGGTCACAGGCGACTTGATGGCACATAACAATAACATACATAACGACAGTTCTGAGCATTTCTGGTCATGTTCAATGGCTTACTATTAACAGTTTCTTGTGTCATGTTCAAGAATTCTTCAAATAAGTTATCAAAACACTGAACTGTCTCTAAAAACTGAGCAACACTCTTCCACTACTTTCACTAAGTCTTCACATTTCCCACATATATACAGAATTTTAATTTGCTTTCTAACATTTCCCAGCATTTATTTTCCACTATTCTTGTTCTTCTTATTGCCTTTGTTTGGAGCAAACTGTAACCAAACACAACAGGAGAAGGCCAGGCCAAGCGTAGCATGGCTTGTGTAACTGAGACCTCCTTCCAGTTTTGAGCACAATGACTGGCTGAGTAAATACCATTAGTTAGCATAAGGGTGTTGCCATGACATCTTGAACTCATTTTTCTGACAGAAAAAAACACACTAGTAATGTCCATTCTCTGCACTGACAAAAGAAATAAATGCCATGTGGGCTGACCTCTCCTTGCACATCTCTTCTGTATCAGGTCTCTTCTAACTCCATTCCTGAAACTACCACGTTGGATAGGTCCAGGTGACACCTGAGGCAATGAGCTAAGTTGAGGTTTGTGTCTTTCCTCTTAGCTTTTTCTAAGAGGAGCAGCAAATGCTAAGGCACAGGTGTTAGTTAATAATAACATAATACTTACCTGTGAAAGCTCAGCAGAAGACCATAAAGGTCTCAATTAATTACTAAGAGGAGAGCTTTATGGTTATCATATAATTTTGACCAGTAAACTCAGTGCTGTCCAGAAAACTGAAGTATGCTGTTTTTCTGGATAGCTGTAATTTATCTGTTGAGCATTATGCCATAAACAATAATCATTTGGGGCATATTTCAAATTCTCATACCTTCTTCAATTAGACACACAAAATATAATTTCAGCTGCTGCTTTTAAAATTATTTCATTTTAAACACTTTAAAAATTTTCCTTTTTATAACTTCTGGTTACTATTGTTATTATAACAAAACATTGGCTATTTCAACATTCTTGATATAGACACTTCATTGACATTAAGTTAAATTCATCATGTTCAGGTCATTGGCATCATCGGTTACAAAAAAGAATACTGAAGATCCAATCCCAATGGAATATAGAAAAGTTCATTGAATTACTTAAACCAAATACTTATATTAACTATTCACATAATTCTAGTCTCATGCTTTTTAACTTCAATATATTTTTAGATTTTCTGTTTCTTATACTACTATTACTTCTTACAGATATCATACAGAGTTATTGTTGTTATCTGTTGCTATTTGTCCTGGAGAGGGTTAAACCGGGTGGCTCCTTGGAGGCAAGGATTCTGAGGCTCCGTCTAACTTACTTTGGACATGTTGTGAGGAGAGACCGGTCCTTAGAGAGGGACATCATGCTTGGGAGGGTGGAGGGACGGCGCAGGAGAGGAAGGCCCTCTATGAGGTGGATTGATTCAGTGACTGGGATAATTGGGATGGGAGTGTCAGAGACAGTGCGATTGGCACAGGACAGAGCGGAGTTTAGGGCTGTTGTACATAGGGTCGCTATGAGTCGCAGGCGACTCGACGGCACATAACAACAAAACAACAACTGTTATGTACCTTCAAGTTGGAATACCTTCAAGTTGGAACTGGCCCATAGCTGATCCTCTAGTGGGTTTTCAGAGCCAGGAAATAGCAAGGGAGGTGATTGTCCATGGAACAGCTAGCAGATTTGAACCATGTAACTTTGCATTTGTAGTGCAGCTCCTTACCACTAGGCTACCAGAGCTCCCTTTAGAGTTATTAGTGGAACAGACTGATAAAAGGACATTAACAGAGTTATTTGTGTCCTTTTAGTAATCTCTTCCAATTTGTTAGGTAAATCTGGAAAAAATAGCTCAGACTTTCAGAGTTTTAAGTATTAAGGATTTCAATTCTGAAAGGGGGTAAAAAATTCTGTCTAGTGGCCAAAACATCCAATGTATTCAACTCATGTACCTAGGGCATCTGCATCTTGGCTTCATTGTTTAAGTCTTGACTGGAAAAGTGGAATTGTATCAGCTGAGTTACTATCATTAGTTACTATCATTATCATAGGTGATATTAGCCCCATATCATAGGTGATAGTAGCCTAATACTCATCCATTGCAGACTCTTATTTTCTTCTCAAAATACTTCAGGGGCCTTGATTGTTCCTACTTCACAGATGAAGAAGAGACAGGTCAAAGACTCTGGCCATGTCTGGCCTTGAATACTTGTGTAGTTGTCTGTTTATGCAGTATGAATTTCCTGCCCAACATGCCCAGTGAATCTTTAGGATAGTAAACATACTTTGAGTCTTTGGGAAATGAAATTAAGACTAGCGTATTAGGGCTTCTTCAGTGGGCAGCATATATGGCAGGAAAAGAACTCAAATGACATCAGCAAGCTCACAGTGCAAGGCGAGAGACAAGTGAAAAGCTATCCAGCTGCCCCACAGTTTTCTTAACATTATCTCCCATCACGTCAGCTCCTGAAATCTGCCAGGATTAAAGACTAAATATGTCTTCCTCTGCCTGTATCTTTCACACGATAAATGCCTGGGTGCTTCACTTGGCATGGAGATAAAGGCAGCACATAATTCTCCACTCTAAGAAAGGTTTTGTTATCTGTCATAGAGTAAGAACCAACTCATAGCTGACTCTTTAGTATTCAGAGGCTGTAAATTGCATGGGAAGAAACAGCCCATCTTTCTCCAGTGGAGCAGCTGGTGTATTTGAACTGTATGCTTTTACATAAGCAGCACAACTCCATACTATTTGGTCATTAGAGCTCCTTCCAAGAAGAGTTGTTGCTATTCTCGTACACCATTGAGTCAGAACTGACCCATAGTTGACCCTCCAGCAGGTTTTCAGAGGCAATAAGTCACACAGGAGGAGACTGCTCATTTTTCCCCAATGGAGCATACTCTGTTGGATTCGAACTACGTTCCTTTAGGATGGCAGCATACTAACCATTGAAATACAACAGGTAGAAACTTTCAGCAATAGTGCCTTTAAGCATATCCTGATCTACTGAGTACACTTGGTCTTCACAGCAAGCCCACTGCGGTATTAAGAGCAAAAACAATCATAGCCTTAAGGGACCAAAGTTTGCCACCAAACTAGCAAGTCCACCAAGCAGCTCTAGGCAGAGGCACCGAGGAGTGTGACAGGATAGGAGGGCCTGGTGAAGTCATTCTGTGTTCTGGGGCTGGGGGTGCGGGGAGAGGAGAGAAACAGCTAAGCACTACACATCCCCTCTCCTCCTCCCTATAGATATCTCAGTGGGAAAGTTGTTCTCTTACTTTGAGAAAACTCCACAATAGTTTCATGCAAGACTACAAAAGGCATCCCTGCAAGTCATCACAGCTTTAAAGAGCAGGTGTCTAACAGCTCAGCCAGCATCAGAAGCCTGCACCTCCGCCCCTCAATCTAACCCAACCTAGAGCAAAACTGAAACTCTGGTGAGAAATGCCACCCAATACCTAGCCCAGTAGGTGGGCAGCATGAAGAACACCTAAGGCCAAAACCCATGAGCCAGAAGGCCAGGCTGGCTCCAAGACTACATGCTTATTCTGAGAATTAGGACTCTGGGGACCCTGCAATGTGAGTCAAACCTTCCTCAGGATCCAATGCAGGTGAAGTTTCTAAATCACAGTTCAGCTGGGCAGTAACTGCTGATGAATTGGGAGGGTGATCAGATCAAAAGCGGCCCAAAGTCAAGGCCAAGGCATGGTCTCTGCCCTGTGTTTTTCAGGTTTTTTAAAACCATTCCTCCTCTTCCCAGGCAGTACTCTCTCTGCCTCCAGAACACACATAATTACATAAAGACATCTTAAACAACTCTAAGGCTTCAAATTCTTCCATCTAAGGGAGCCCAGAAGGCTGGGAGAGAACTAAAAGTTGCTTGGGTTCGCAGTCTGATCAGTAGTTGGGGTTACATAATCACACACACAGGACTTGAAGAACATTACTGGAGATCCGTTTAAGTGCACACCTCACTCCCTTGGTCTCCTCTGTCCTCACAAACACCCAGAACACAGAGCCAGTGTTGGCAGAACTAAAGCACCAGCTGAGGCCAGGGCACCAGCAGACAGTGTCTGCTACAAATGTCAAGGGCAGTCTAGAAACCCAAGGATGTGCCTCAGGAAGAGGACTAAGGTGCTCTGGCTAAACGCCAGCAAACCCTCCTGCCTGTCACTTCTACTTCCTAGGTTCAAGACAGGGCCCAGACACAGAAGTAGTCCGAGTCTACAGGGGACATCAAAGCAGTCTCATTAAACTACACCAATGCTGCCTCCAGAGTTCCTCTACTTCCCCTCTGTTGCCCAATCTACCTGTGCTCAGGTGTCTGCATGAGCACGAATCCTCTTTTTGCCCTTACAATCTTAAGTGCCCTTCTAAACTAACAGTGCTTTTCATTTTAAAAGACATTAAAATGTGGGACATAGAAAAATTTTGCAATAGAATAGGAATTAGAGCTTTATTTGGGGGGGGGGAAGGGGTGATTCTGCTTCAAGAACATTTTTGGAGGGGTAGAATTAGGAAAACGGAGAGACAGAGCCCTCTCTCCCCTGTCTTGGCATTTAGCCTCCCAAGAATGTCATTCTCAACCAACCAGGCAACAGATACCACTGGAGTCCGCCTGAGCAATTCCCAGGCAGCAACCTGGCCAGCAGAAGAAGATGCAGGTGCTGCCAGGAGGCAATCCATTTGTCCAACAGCTGAGTCTCATTAGAGAGCCAGGGTGACAGTGCGCCCAGCGCTGCGAGCAGGCGACGGAGCGGCGCGCACAGGGTTACAGCCCCTCTGCCTCCACCTCCGGTGATTGACGCGCCCGAGGTTACTTGAGGCTCCAGCTGCTCCCCCATCACCAGGCCAACCTGGAAGCTCTACCCACCGAGAGGACCCCAGGCAACACGGCAGCCCACCCGGATGGCCCCACCGAGCAGGTCGGCTCCTCTGCAACCTGACACCTTGCCTAAGAAAGGCAACAACAAAATGGAATCACGGCTCGCTCTTCCATCTACCCTTGGCGGCAGCAGGCAAAATAAACCCAGTAAATAAAATAAAGCCGAAGGAATCCATCGGCCAAGTAAAAATCCAGAGTCCCTACCTTCTGCCTTGGGATGACAAAGTGGTCTTGTGTTCTCTGACCCACGGATCCAGCCCCTTCTTCATGAATTATTCCGGCCCGGCAGGATTTTGTGCATTTTTTTTTTTCATGAACACCTGTTTCAAGTAAGGGGTAAAGACCTTATTGAGAAAATTGTCCTTAGAAAATAACCTGTGCATGCATATGTCCATCCAGGCAGGCATGCGTGTTTGTATACACACATATGCACACTGACTATACATGTACATTGAAGCACCAAAACTAGGCAGTTGGATAATGGGAGAGTCTGCTGGTTGTGAGCATGCTCGTTCGCGCCGGGAACAGATCCACCCTCTGTTATTCCTCTGAATAAATATAAATCATGCTCAGAAACCCAAACAGAAGCATCCCTCTTGAATTCCTGCTGCTGAAAAACACGGAATAAATTCAGCCTGCAGACACAGAATCTAATCAGCAGCTGTTTTCGGAATCCAGAGCCAACCCATGCTTCTCTTGCCTTTTCCACTATGAGTCCAGGCGCTTTTTTTTTTAAGGGGTTTTTAACCTTTTAAAGATACAGTACACCAATTATCACTTTTGACCAGCTGTCACTTTGTGCCCAGGAAGCCAGTATTACTGCAGATTTGCATGCAGTGATAATTATTTTCTTCATCAGGGCTTTTAAGAATATTTTTTACATAGGCTGAGAGAGGGGGCAGAGAGAGAAAGAGAATGCAAGATGTAAAAACTCAGCACTCATTTATTTCAGTGATAATGAGCAATTCAGTGACTAATTAGCATGCTACATAAACAATAGTATCCTCCAGTTCCAAAGACACATATCTGTAGGGTCAAACAACATAGGGGTTCTTGCTCTCTCCCCTCACCAACCTTTATCTGCTGATGAAAGGCCAGGAAGCCTGCAGAGTGGCAGAAGGAAGTGGGAGCTTCTGTCACCTCAGAATTACCCACAGGACACTCCTTGCCCTGAATTACCCTCCAACCTTATGCACCACCTCAAGCCTAAAATGAGCTCTATCATAACTTTTAAATCATCATGTAATCTAGCCTTAGGTATTATTTCAAAGTATCTTTTCAACCAGAAAACGTAATTTAAATCACAATCAGAACTTTTCGTTTTTAACATACAGACTATGGCCCTGCTTCAAGGTTTTCTTAAAGAAAAGATTTTCTTCATTTTTAACTTTTCTTAAGGATGAGGTTGATTGTGGAGGTGGGAAAATGGAACAAGGGGATACTTAACTATCTTATCTATCGGTCTTTAACTTTTTCTGGAATTCAGGTGTTTTAGCCACCTGAATGGCTCTATTACCCTGTTTTTACTTTCAAAGAAGTAGCCTTGAAATGAACCAAAAACTCTTAACCTCACTTTGGTCTGAAAGGAAAGGAAATGCCTTGTTCACCCTAGAGCTTCCTAATGGAGCTGCCTGCAGCAGCAGCATTGGCAGATTACCTGAGGAGGGACCCTGGTACTTTTATAGCCACTGCTCAGGGAAGATGCTCCAGCCTCGCACCAGTGCCCAACCTCACATGCCTAGTTCTGCAGACCACTGAAGCCATCTCACTGTTAAGCACACATTTCTCTCTCTCTCTCTCGCTCTCTCTCGCTCTCTCTCGCTCTCGCTCTCTCTCTCTCTCACACACACATACACACACACACACACATTCTCCTTTCCCTCCCCCCTCCCAGGGCTGTTCAGCAGAAAATTATCATATTTCATGTGTCATCGCCCTAGCTGACTGGGCCTGTCACTGATTGGCTGGGCATTGGCAGCCGGAAATGTCACCAACCACACAGATTTGGATCTGGCTCTCCCTCAGCCACCACAGACCTGAGCCCAGAAGGCTCTGTGACAAGGTGCAGACCTCCCACAGGGAACCTGTCACTCCTGTCCATAATCCAGCCCCCCCAGCTATCTTGGCTTCATGCGCTGCTTTGGGGGAGGGGAATGGTAATCAGATGAGAAGGAAGTCTTCCAGCAAGAGTAAAAACTACAGCCGCCTTCAAATGCAGTACTTAAAGAAGCACAGAAACTCATATCCTTTCCAGCATGTTTGAGAGGCACCTGAAGAGGCCACCACTTGATTTTAAAGATTTGATCTGGAGAAAGTGATTTTTTTTTTTATAAAATAAAATCCACATTAAAAAAAATACTTATGTATGGATGTACTGAAGTATGTATGTGTGTGTGTGTGTGTGTGTGTGTATATATATATATGTATGTGTATCTTTATATGTATATATGTAAATACATATATGTGTATATATATATGGATGGATGGATGGATGGATGGATGTATCTATACTCAAAAAACCCCTCAAACTAGAAATTGACTCATAGCTGATCCTCCAAGCAGGTTTCTGAAGTTGACCTGCCTCCAAAGGATGATTTAGTCTGTCTTTCTCCCAAGGAACCACTGGTGGATTCAGACTGTCAGAGGGTCGCAGCCTTTGGGTTGGCAGTGCAAATCCCTAGAGACTACACTACCAGAGCACTACCACCTGAAAGGCACATGGGTCAATCCACCAGCTCCTCTGAGGAGAAAGATGGCAATCTCTTCCCACGCAATTTACAGCCTTAGGAAATTTGCTGAAGGGTCAGCTATGAGTCAATTCTGACTCAACAGTACCTAACAACATATAGGTAGCTATAGGTATAGATGCAGATAGGGAGGGGGAAACCACAGAACCATGGTGTTAGTAGAAAGTCTTGACTATACCATGGCTGTCAGAAAAATGAACAGATCTGTTTTGGAAGAATGCTCTTTAGAAGCAATGATGTCCATTCACATACTTTAAACATGCTATAAGGTAGAAGGGCATCCTGATTGGTAAAGTGTACTGGACCCAACCCACTGCTTTCTGACACAGGAACCAAGGAAGAAGTCTATCAATAAAGTTGACATTTCAAAGAATATGGGGAAGATACAAAGTGGATGGGATTTGAGTGAGGAAAGCCGATTAGTGCTCATAAGCTCTTGATGCTGCATTAACTCCCTAAGAAGTGAGAGCACAGGTTCCTAAAGTGGGCCCAGGAAAATCCCAAGCTCAGAGGATCAAGGTTTGAGCCATTTAGAAGCAAATTAAAGAACATCAGGAACTATGCCAGTGCTGTCCACACAGAATGGCTGAACCTAGCATCTATCAGTAGGTTTCTTTGGAAAGTGGGAGGTTTGTTCCTGACATAGGTCAAAGCCAGAGGTCGAAAAGGGAGAGGACCCCAGCTCACTTTAGACTATAACACTTGCTCTCTGCCCTTGCTCTTACTCCTTCACATGTTTTCTCTCCACACACATAGATGAAGAAAAAGATATTTAAATAATTAGATAAAATATCAGCTATAACAGAGAGCTCTAAAATATGAAATACTATTCTAATAGGAGTTCCAGAAAGAAAAAAGAGTTAATAAAGTGGAGAAACAACAAGCAAGAAAGTAAGCAAACATTCCTTTGAGCTCAAGAAGGAGTTTAGGCTTTAGATCAAATGGGTTTATGCATCCTGTGCAGCAGGACTGCTGTACGAATTCACCATTTTAGATGTGCTCTGAAATTCCAAAAACAAAGAGAACCAAGAAAATGCCTTCTGACAGGAAAGAAAAATCAAACTTCTTAAAAGGAAAAACAGACTGACATCTTACTCCTCATCTGTAACACTACAATTAAAAACGGAAAGCAATTTTATAAAATCATGTGAAATTTACTGCAATGTAAGAATTTTACCAGTGGCCAAACTATTTCTCTCTTACATAATTACAAAAGAAAGGCAAACAAAAAAATCAGAGATTACATTGCTTAAACAATCTTTATTAAAAATTTTAAAAGATAGCTTGAGCTCCTCAAGCCAAGTGAAAACATTAGCAAGAAAAAATGAATACAAGAAAGAAGACAATATATCATGTAATAAGGAGTAAAGGCAGTAACATATAGGTCGTTACATATAGGGGCTGTCAAGTAGCTGAGGACACCCTGTGAACAATAGGTCTGAACCTTGCCCTACCCTGCCCTTGCTGTAGTCATTGTGTAAAACCACCTTGTTATAAGTGTGTTCTTCTCTTTTGCTGACCTGTACCTTTCCCATAATTTTGTCTCTTTTGCATGACCTCCTGAACGTGCCCGAAGAATAAAAAAAGTTTCACCATCTTTGCCTTTAAGAAGTTCTCTTGTCGCACTGCCTCCAAGACAGATTTGTTTGTTCTTTTGGCAGTCTACAGTATGTTCAATACTCTTCTCCAACATCACAATTAAAAGGCACCAATTCTTTTCAGTCTTCCTTATTCATTGCCCAATTTTCAGATAAGTAAGAAACAATTGAAAATACCATGGCTTAAAAAAAAAAATACCATCGCTTAGATCAGGTATACCTTAGGTTTGCCTTTAAACTGACATGCTTGGTTACCAGTACTTTAAAGAGGTCCTTGATAGCAAATATACCTAATGCAATATTCTTTTGATTTTTTGACTACCGGTGTTGATTGTGGATCTAAGTAAAAGAAATGATTGTACAAATTATTTCATGTGATCTGCTGGCTCATTTCTGTCATTAAGGCCATTTTCCAACTTCCAATCTTCTACTTTGTTTCCAACCTTTGCATTTCAGACACCAAATATTATTAATGCACCTTGATTGCAAATTTGATCCATCTCAAACTGCAAAAGTTAATAGAAATCCTCCATTTTATCATCTTTGGCTTTAGTGGTTCGTATATATATTTGAATAATAGTTACATTAACACGTCTTCCTTTTATGTGTATGTACAGTATCCTATCAAGTCACAATTTTATTACCACTTCCATTATCTACATTCATACTTTACATATTCTACATTCCAATTATTAATGAATCTTTGAAGCTCTTTCTCCTCATTTTGAGTCTTGCCACATCAGTAAATGAAAGACCTTCACTGAGTGAAAGTTTTGCTCCATTATTAAGGTAGACTCTACTTTGAGGAGGGAGAACTTACCCAGTCACATTTTGAGTGCCTTCCAACTTGAGGGGCTCATCCTTTGCACTATATCTAACACTGTTCTTCTCCTATTCATAGGGCTTTTGAATTCCTGTCATTTCAGAAGTTAATGGCCATTCTTGCATCTTAGTCTTTTTTAGTCTGGAAGCTCTTCTGAAACCATGGGTGACCCTGCTGATATTTGAAATACTGGTAGCATAGCTTCCAACATCACAGTAACATACTAACCACCACAGTACAGTACAGCACTTGGCAGAGTGGTAGGCAAAATATCTATGTTGCTAATAGAGGCTGTTCCTCAGAAATGGATATCATGCTTTAAAAGGTGGAGGAACAGCAAAAAAGAAGACAACACTCAATGAGGTGGACTGACATGGTGACTGCAGCAATGAGCTCAAGTGTATCAAAGACGGTCATGAGGATGGCACAGGATAGAACAGGATTTGGGTTTGTTGTTTATAGGATTGCTATGAGTGTGCTCGAGTCAATGGCACCTAATACCATCAACACCATACAAAATATAGTCTACTTTTTAAAAAAAGTCATTTTAAGGGAAACTAGATAGTATGACTGACTGACACATTGTTTAGTGTTATAATGTTGTTTTATAATAGTGGAAAAGGGAAAAATATGATTATCTGGTCCTATTTTTAGGTATACTTATGATGAAGCGAAATTCTCATTGCTTCAAGTTAATTCTGATTCACAGAAGATTCTGGCTTACTTTGTAAGCTAAAGATGTTTTAGGTGCTGTCAAGTCAATTCCAATTCATGGTGACACCACATGTAAATAGAATAAAATGTTGCCCAGTCCTGACTATCTTCACAATCTTTGTCCATGTAGTTCATTCTTGTTGCCACTGTACCAATCCATGTATTGAAGGCCTTTCTCTTTGTGCTGACCCTGTATTTTATGACACAGTGCAAGGATGTCAATTTAAAGACTAAGGTGCACCTGATCCAAGTCATAGTATTTCCCTAGGCAGCTGATAGTTGTACAATGAATAAGGAAAACCGAGGAAGAATTAATGCCTTTGAATTGTGGTATTGGAGAATAGTATGATCAGAGTACTCCTTAGAGGGAAAGAGAGTAAAGCTTTGTCTCACATACTTTGAGCATGCTTGGAAAATAATATCATATTGGGAGAGTGGAGGGTCAGTGAAAGAAAGGAAGGTCTTCAATGAAATGGATCAACACAATGACTACCACAGTGGTTTTGAGCATGACAGAGAGGGTAAAGGTGATACAGAATACAGCAAGGTTTAGGTCTGTTGTTCATAGGGTGGCTATGAGTCATAGATGACTTGATGGCACCAACCAACAACAACTACTTTATCAAGCAAGGACTTTCTTCTCCAAGGACTCTGGGCCTTCCTGATAACATATTCAAAATAAACTAAATGACGTCTTGCCATCTAAGAGTATTTTAACTTCACTTCTTCCAGGGTAGATCTGTTCATCATTTTAGCAGTCTAAATTATTTGCCAACATCATAAACCAAAAACATCAATTCTCCTTCAGTCTTCCTTATCCATTATCCAGTTTTCCTATGCAGATGTGGCAACTGAAAATATCATGGCTTGAGTCAGGTTTACCTTAGTTCCCAAAGTGGTATATCTATTTATTACTTTTAAAAGGTCTTTTGCTGCAGATTTGCAAAATGCGGTGCCTCATTTGTTTTGTTTTTTGTCTTCTGCTTTCATGGGAATGGATTGTCTATCCAAGATATTATGAATCTTTTCCCCCATTTATCATGAAGTTAATTACTGGTTCAGTTGTGAAGATTTTAGTTAAAGCATAATCCATACTGAGATAATAGTCTTTGCCTATCATCAGTATGGGCTTCAAGTCTTCTTCACTTTCAGCAAGCAAAGTTGTCTCATCTTCAGAGCACAAGCTGCTAATGACTCTTGCTCCTATCTTGGAGACCAAGCTCCTCTTATAACCAAGCTTCTTAAAAAAACCTACTCAGCATATATATCGAATACGTGTGGTGGAAGGATGAAACCCAAAAGTAAAATGTGCAATTTCAAGGTCATCTTCTTAAAGTAAAGAATCATGCCTTCCCTTTCCTTTTCTCCTTTCTCTTCAGCTGGAACGTGCACCTAATAGCCATGCGAATGAAAGGTGGCTGAGCAACAAGGCAGACAGATCTTGGGTCCCTGGAACTGCCCCTTCACCCTAGGACTGCTTGTTCCCAGTTTGTGAGAAAGCTTTTAGCTTATTCAAGTCATTGCTATTTTAGTTCTTTGTGCCAGCAACTGAATCTGCACTCTAGCCAGTAAAACTGTCTATTTTGTGCCAGCAACTGAATCTGCACTCTAGCCAGTAAAACTGTCTATTTAAACTTTTTATGTTTAAGCTGCTAAGTCACATATCTTTCCCATTCTGAACCCACATAATCAATTTTCTTCCACCCTCAATTCTGCCACCTAAAGTATCTTAAATCCTTCCAAATTTCCTATCATTCTCCAAAGGTCACTTTAGGCCTAGCATGCAAACTAAATACACAGCTCATAAAAAACACATGATCAATGTCAAGTCTAAAATAAGGAAAAGAATTGTGACCTTTGTTTTAGAGGGATTAATAGATCAAGGTCCAAGTAAAGAAGGAGAAAGGATGAACATTTATAGATAGTTTACCATGTTGTAGGGAGTATTCTGAGAATTTTCCTGTTATCTCATTTGTTAGTTCAATATTTCATTCATTGATTCATTTTTAACATAGTCATTTCTCTTTATTAAAACAATGACTGTAAATGTCTTCTCTTTGGACAGAAAATCATTATCCATAAACACCAATGAAAACACAGCTACTGCAAATCTCTCTTCGTCTAACCCAATGTGCACCTATCTTCTCTTGAAACACCTCATATGAAATGTTTCATAAAGCTTACAATCAAATATCGAAACTCTTGAAGAATTTAACTCAAGAACTGAAATAATCACTTGCAGGATATAAGACAGTATCTTGAGAAACCTCTAAGGCGAGTCATAAAGATGCAAAAGTGAAAAGAACATGTTTGCTCTCTGAAGTGCTAGCTGTAAAACATAAAACTTGAGGGACAGACTCTAAAATATGTAAGACTACCAAGATTCAAGCCAAGTGAGACATTAAGCCACTTGTTTCACTGTTTTCTCCTTCAGTTTCCTTATCTGTTGTGTGACTATGTTTTCATTAGCACAACCACCTAAGACAGTTTCCCCACGCACACTCCCACCAACACACACACATTTAGTGGATGACGAACATGAGATTTACATTCCTTGTCTAAAAGGCAAACCTTTCCGTAAACATCAACATGAAGATCCAGCCCTAGGTCCATTTGATTACCAACTCCAATGCTTTCCCCCTCCCAATATCCCCACGGGTGTCGGGTCAACTCTGACTCAAGGAGACTATCCATCGGGTTTCTGAGGCTGTAATTCTTTATGAAGTGAGGCTGTCCATCTTTCACCTTAAGAGTAGTTTGTAAATTGAACCTGCCAATCTTTCAATTAGAAGCCCCTCATATTACACACTATGCCACAGTAGCTCCTTTTCAACTAGAGGATAAAATTGCATGATGAAAGTAGAAAATCAATTCTTAAATCATGTCCAAAATGATGGCTGCCACCAAGGGTAAGGTCAGATGACTCTTACCATGATGCAGGAGATGAGAGCCAAATGAAGTTAATGGTGGCTTTCTTCTTCTTTTATTTTTTTATTAATTTAGTTGGTTTATTTTTCATTTCAATGAACATCTACAGAGATTTTGGAATTCCATTCATTCATTGTTGCACCCTTCTACCCGCACAAACCCCTACCCCCCCCTTTGCTCCTCTCCTTGAAAAGCAAAAGAAAAACTCCCTCATTGGTACACAATCCCCGCCCCGCACCTCCCCAAACCCCACCCCCTACTCCCAAATATAATCCACTCTGCAACTCTCATTGTGGCTTTCTTCTAACTTCCTTAGAGAAGATCTCCCTTGAGAAAGTAGAATAAACACTACGGTTTATAAAACAAAGTTTTTCTATAAGGCACACTCACTGTTTATTCAGCCTTATTGGTGCCTTTGACAGCGTGGTGCTTGCAGGATGGGGGTAGTGGGAATCAACCACGATCCAATGTGCTTCCTTTTCTGCACCTGACACCAAAAGTACATAAACTACTTGGGCTCTAGTAATCATATGCATACACACATCCCACACACACAAACAAAAACACCAACCTATACACAAAACTTTAGATCATTTTCTCCTAAATATTTCTCCCACCCTCCTCTGAGTTACAATTGTTTGCATGACTGATACTTGTGAGCTAAGAAGAAGCCCATCAAGGATCTCAACGCAACATAGCTGTGAATGCTAACAGGAGAAAGGGAGTTTTCCAGCAAGAATTTCAGTTTGTTTATTGTTTTCTTTTTTCTCTCTGTGACATGGGAAAGTTTACAGAGCATATTAATTTTCCATTTCACCATGCACATTTTGTTTCTGACATTAATAAGAATATCTACACCTGAACCTTACTCTTCTCAACCCAAAGGAGTGTTCTTATGATTGCAAAAATCCCTGCGACTATTCATTGCAGAAGTCATATTTTTCTTAAGAAGGAAAGAAAATGAACGTTAAGAAATATTAAGAAAATATGTAACTTATAGTCTTCTGTACCTGTAGGTTCTAATTGAGATTGTTTATCATAATTCTGGATCGTGGGGGAATGGAGGTGTTTTTGAGTTTCCAGAAGGTTTGAGCCATATGCACATTTTCAAAGCTCTGGGGATAATTCTGACAATCTCAGTAAATAAAATTACTTTCTGCTTCAGCTTAGTAAGTTATGATCCTATAAAATATCATCAGGTTTGGTGTCAATCAAACAGATGTGATATGTTGTTGCTGTTGTTAAGTGTCGTCAAGTCGCAGGTGACTCATAGCAACCCTGTGAAGGAGAATTCTTAATGCTTAGGTGCCTTTCATTCTCTCTTCAGGTTCATAGGGTTTCCGGACGCAAGCTATTATGGAAGTGAATGCCACTCCTCCTTCCAAGCTTGTTTTAATTGGGGATCTCCACCCAACTCTCTGTCGGCATTGGGTAGCCAACCATTGACGCATTTGACACATCAGTGTTACAGTGTTCAGCCTCATAGCAACCACAAGTTACCACTGTATGGCAACTTGTACACCAGGGCTATATGACCTAGAGGAATGTCTAAACAAAAACAGTGAAAGACAGGCCAGAGGGCCACGGATTAAAGCTAACCCACCTTTATAAAGGAATCTAAAAGTTACAATCGCCGACTGAAAAAGCACTTGTAAAATCTACTAATGAATAACATGAACAAAACTTGCTAAGAACAAAAAAAGGAGGAGGCTGGGGAACATGCTGAAACTTGCAGACAGGCATTCTGCTTATTTACCAATGCCTAGAGTCCTGCTCTGTTTGCTCACACAAGCGAGAAAGTGTCATTACATGAGTTTGGGTTCAACAACCAGGAGAATCTGATATTAGAGAAAACTTCTTTCTAAGGTAGCACTGCCTAAGCCAAGTGATTGTCTGGAGGAATTCCTTTCATTCAGGAGCATCTAATGAAAAAAAAACCCTATCCTTTAACACATGTTTTTTTTTTTAACCTGGTAAAGACCTTCCCTTGATCAACAAGTGCCATGGCAGTCATACATCCCAAATGAGGACTTCAGGTGTCAGCCAGAACCACACCGAGACAGGTCACGTATCTTTCCATTTGGTCACCTGGCTTCTATTTACTGTGCATATTTTGTCTACATAAATTCTGCCTATGTATGTGGGGAAGGGGGAGCAACAGAGAGAAAAGGAAGGTTCCTCCCGTGCCCCATGTTGCTGCTGTTAGCGTATAGTTGAGTAAACACTTAGCTAATAATGACTCTATGCACAGCAGGATTGAATCAGAAGGTTTACAATGACTGATCTTCCCAAGTAGATTACCAGGCTTTTCTTCCTAGCTTTAGTATGGAAGTCCCACTGAAATTTGTTCAGCATCATAGCAACAGGCAAGCCTCCACTGATAGCACACCGCTGCACTGGGTACACTGTTCAGGAAATGAACCCAAGGTACCCCATAAGAAGGGTGCAACAATGAATGAATGGAATCCCAAAATCTCTGTAGATGTTCATTGAAATGAAAAATAAACAACGTAAATTTTAAAAATTGGGAAAAAAAAAAGATAAGAATTCGATAACCGAACCACTACTGACCCGGCCACCAACCCATTTTTTAAAAATAATCCTAAAACCAACAACTTAAAATACTGTAATAAAGTTTCTTTTGATTCATGGCAATGCTCCATGGAATTTCCAAGGCTGTAAATGTGAACAAGAAGAGATAGATAACCTCTTCCCTCCCCATTGGACCAGCTGGCGATTTTGAATGGACAACCTTTAAGTTAGGAACTCACCACTTAACCTACTATACCACAGGCACAGGGCTCCTTAGCCCATCTGTAAATTTTATATATATATAAAATAAAAAGTAAATGTGAAGCCACATCTCTAAAGAGAAATATAACGAACTATAAGGAGTATCAGAAATTTTGGTTAGACTAGAAAGGAGTTATGATTAGCAAAGGTCATGATGAATAAACACTACAAATTACATGTAATTTATTACATTTGCTTAGGGTCAGAAACTCACAGGCCCTAAGAGGCCAAGCAAATAATAAAGATTTGTGAAGCTGCCTGGTACAAATCAAAAAGGAACTCTTGCGCAATCATGCTTCCCTACAAATTCCGACTTTCATTTTTAAAAAAAATAAAGGTTGTGTTGGCTAAAAACAGTCGGATTAGGAAGGTGGGCCGCCAGTTCACCATCCCCTGGTGATTCTAGATAGTAACACAAAGGAGAAGGAAAATCAGCTTTAAAGTAAAGCAATTTTTAAAAAGGATTTTAAGGTGATCATTACTTCCAAGACCTAGGTGAAAAAGAATAAAAAGCTGAGGTAAAATACAAAAGGAACAGTTAAACACCCCAAATAAAAGATGTCTTCAAATGAGTTGGGTCAGATGATGTTATTACAGTAATTCTCAAGCTATAGACTAAAGAGCAAAATGGGTCACAGGAGGGCCCAGGTTCAGGCACAAGCTGTTCTTTCACAAATCTCATTTGCTATCTAAAGGTGCCCATACTATTCTCTTATACAAAGGATTCCTTTGGTTGTTTTTTTCAGGTTTATTTCAGCAAAAACTGTCCCTACTTGTTTCCTTTTACTCTGAAATAATGTTAGAGTTCTACAAGGTTTCCAAAATTAAGTCAAAGAATTTTTTTGTCTTTCACCTAGCTTCCACTAATGTTAATATTTGACATGCCCATCATCATAGCACAACTGTCAATAACAAGGTGTTCATATTGGTGTAATACCAACAATTAAACCACAGACTTTTCTCTAATTTGACCACTTTTCTCACTGATCTCCATTTTCTGATACAAGTTTCAATCCAGAAGCCATATTACATTTAGTTGCCACATCTCCTTGGTCTTCTTTCTTCTGTGACTATTTCTCAATATTTCTTTGCCTTCTATGGCCTGATCACTTTAAAAAATGATATTGTTCTCTTGGTAAAAGTTTATACAACAGATTTGCTTTTTCAATCAACAGTCCACAGACTGTTTTGTGTCATTGCTCTCAATGTGTCAATACATTCCCTATTTACTCCCCAAACACAAAAACCAAACCCACTGCCATCAAGTAAATTATGATTTACATAGACTATCCATCAGTTTCCAAGGCTGTAAAACTTTATGGGAGGAGACTATTCCATCTTTCTTTCAAGGAGTGGCTGGTGGATTTGAACTGTTGACCTAAAGCTAGAAAAACTCAAACTCATTGGTTTTTAATCAGAATCGATTCATAGCTGACCCTCCAGTAGGTTTTCACAGACTGTAAATTGAACAAGAAGAGACTGTCCATCTTTGTTCTTTAGAGCTACTAGTGCTTTTGACCTGCCACAGAAGCAACACTTTTGGGTTAGCAACACAACTTCCTACAGGGGATACCATCAGTTTTTCTGGTTTCAGTTTAGAGAAGGCTGTGATAGTCCTTTGGAGTAACTGCTTCCTTGAGTCTTCATTTTTATTACCCTTTGTTACAGGAAGTTGCTTCTTTTATGATTATCCACAAGGATTTTAAGACTTGAAATGCTACAAGCTAGGATATAGAACATTATCTTTATAAACTGTGCTTTTCCACTTAACCTAGATGTGCCTGAGACTCAATCATCCATAGCCTTCAAGGCCAATAGGTCAAATGCAATGTCGAAGTAGTTTCTATAACAGTGTCCAGTCTCTCTTTCTCTCTCTCTCACTTTATGTGTTTGTATGTAGTAGCATTTGCAAGTATGTATGTAGAAATATTCACCACCATGGTAAGAAGCTGCACTGCAATCCCAAAGGCACGCAGTTCGAATCCACCAGCTACTCCACGGAAGAAGGATGGGCAATCTCCTCCAGTGTGATTAGCTGACTCTGAAAACCCACTGGAGGGTCAGCTAGGGTTAGTTCCAACTCCACGGTACACAGCAACATCACCCCTTTAGGGAGATCTGGTGGCTTAGTGGTAAGCAATTACATTACCAATACAAAAACTCCAGTTCCTCCACAGGAGAAAGATGGGCAATCTCCTCTCATGTGATTTACTGCTTCTGAAAACTTGATGGAGAGCCAAGTATGTTTCAGCTCCTGTTGATGGTACAGAACAACAACATCATCTCTGTACCTATATACGTATGTAGGTAAACTCCCATGTGATCTCCTTCCTATTTAGCATACATATTTACGTATGTATCTATCACAAAATATTGTTAATTATTACTGCTGTTGCAGAATTCTTATTCTGTCTCAATCTACTGCATTAACTGTCAAAAAAACTGTCATCAAGTTGATTTTTACTCATAGTGATTTTCCATGAGTAAAGATACAACACAGTCTTTTGATGAGCAGTGCAACAACCTATAGCTTCTACCACCAGAGCTCCAGTGCTTGCTATGTTGTTGTTGTTATGTGCCATCAAGTCGTTTGTGACTCATAGCAACCCTATGTACAACAGCTCTAAACCCTGCTCTGTTCTGTGCCAATCGCACTGCCTCCAATACACCCATCCCGATTACCCCAGTCACTGAATCAATCCACGTCATAGAGGGCCTTCCCCTCCTGCACTGTCCCTCCACCCTACCAAGCATGATGTCCTTCTTCAAGGATCCGTCCCTCCTTACAACATGACTGAAGTATGTCAGACGAAGTCTCAGGATCCTTGCCTCCAAGGAGCCATCTGGTTTAACCCTTTCTGGGATGAATGTGTTTGTTTTCCTAGCTGTCCATGGTACCCTCAATACTTTTCTCCAGCACCACAGTTCAAAGGCATCAATTCTCCTTCTATCCTCCTTAGTCATTGTCCAACTCTCTGATGCATAACAAGTGAT
>NW_006399799.1:14630999-14691777 GCF_000299155.1 Elephantulus edwardii
CTGATTATGATGCTTTGGATGTTGCCAACAAAATTGGGATCATCTAAACTGAGTCCAGCGGGCTAATTCTAAATGAAATAAATTTTTCTCACCATAAAAAAAAAAAAAAAATCTTCTATTTCCTCTTCCTTGGCTCTGGTTGTTGGTGCATACATCTGAATGATAGTGGTATTCACTGGACTTCCTTGTATGCGTATGCATATTATCCTGTCACTGACAATATTGTACTTCAAGATGGATCTAGAAATGACTTTCTTAACTATGAAAGCAACTCCATTTTTTCTCACATTTTCATCTCTAGAATAATATATCATATGATCATCTGAGTAAAAATGCCCCATGTCAGTCCATCTCATCTCCCTAATGCCTAGTATGTCAATATTTATGCATTCTATTTCTTCCTTAACAATGTTTCATTTTCCTACACTCATGGTTCTCACATCCCATGTCCCAATCACTAGTGTCTGCCTACAAGTGTTCCTCTTCCTTTTTATTTCCATACTTGAAAGCTCAACCTCAGTTGCCCTTTCTGTTATTCTACATGTGTTCTCTTGTACACAGGGTTTTCAGAGGCCTGCTATTTCAAAAGTGGATGCCAATCCTTCAGCGCTTGCTATAGTTGTCCTTTATTTTTGTGTACTTCTTGGTTTCTTTTCTTGGTCACACTATACTGACTTCCTCCAATTTGGTGTGTAGTCTTTTTCTTTACCAGAATTAATTCCTTTTTATTTCAGTGAAAGTTTATAAATCATATTGGTCTTCATGCACATTCATACACATTTTGTTCTATAATATTAATTATAATGTATTCATGTCATTAATTACACTGCCTCATTACGCCTTTACTTCATACTGTCTTTCCCTTCGCCAAATTTACCTATTAGTTTCTGCTTCCTTCTGTTGTCTATTATCTAGTTAGCATTACTCTCACCTCTCTTACCCATCTCTGGCAACCAAAAGAAAGTGTATCTTTTCTACGTGTAAATTCATTAATTTAATTTAGTTTCTCTAACAATGATCCTTATGTCTTTATGTGTGTGTAAACATTTTTTGTTTCATATATTTGTCCTTTAGTGTTTGACACATTTCCTAAGGTATAGTAATCCAATCACTATCTGTCTGTCAGCTTGCCCTACTCTAATGACTTGCATGTGACTGTGATGCTGGAAGTTTTGCTATTGATGTTTCAAATACCAGAAGAGCTAGCAAGCATGGGTAGGTTAAGTAAAGCTTACAGACTAAGACAGACTAAGAAGCAGGACTGGCCAACTACTTCTGAACTAACAGGCTTTCCAAAGCCCTTTTGATAACAGCAGAACATTGTTCGATACAATACCAGAAGCTGAAGCCCTCAGGTTGGAAGGCACTCAAAATGCAACTGAGGAAGAACTGCCTTCTCAAAGGAGAACAAGAATAAAGTAAAAGCTTCACTTATGAAAGACCTTTACTTGCTGATGTGGCAAGACTCAAAATGAGGAGAAATACCTACAAAGATCCACTAATAATTGGAACATGTAATATACAAAGTATGAATCTAGGAAAATTAGAAGCTGTCAAAATTAAACTGAACACAAAGATCAACATCCTAGACATTAATGATCTGAGATGGACTGGTCATGGCCATTTTTTATCAGATAATTATATAATCTACTGCGCTGAGACTAATTACAGAGGAATGGTGTTTCATTAATCTTCAAGAACTATAAAGTGCAATACTATCAGTGCTAGGATAATATCCATACATACACAAGGAAGTTCTGTTATATAACTACTACTCAAATATACACATCAATCACTGAAGCCAAAGATGAAGTAGTGGAGGTTTTCTAGTGACTCTGCAGTCTAGAATCAATTGAACATACAATCAAGATGCATCAATAATATTTGGTGACTAGAATGCAAAACTTGGAACCAAAGGACTAGTAGTTGGAATATATGGCCTTGCTTATAAAACGAACTCGAGATCACATGACAGAATTTGTACAACCAGTGATATATTCATCTTTTTAAAAAATATAAACGGTAACTATATACAAGGACCTCACCAGATGGAACACATATGAACCAGATCGACTACATCTATAGAAAGAGACAGTGGAGAAGCTCAGTATTGGCAGTCAAAACCAAGCCAAAGGTGACTGTGGAATAGACCATAAGTTACTCATACGCAAGTTCAAAATGAAAACTAAAACAGGTAAGTGAGATCTAAAACATGATCTTGAATTTATCCCACTTGTTCAAATCTTTCACCTATTTATCACCATCCTTCCATTTTTTATTATTTACTTGGGATTTCTTAATCCAAAGGATAGCCAGGTGTGGACCAGCTGTAGTTTCTATAGAGCAATATATTCCTGCACTCCATCATCCAGGTACTCTGTCTTTGAATCTTCCTGACTGCAAAACATGAAGAAGGCTTAGGATTTCTTAACCTAAAGAGGCCATGATTTCAGGAGAACAATAGTCACGCCGCTTTGAGCCTGTGGCCCTTGGGTCAAAAGTGGAGCATCAATAAAGAGGTCCTTCACAAAGTATCACACTCCCCTGGGACATTAAACACTTATACCAACCTAATTTCTATGAAGAAAAGATTCACATAATGTCAAGAAAGTGGCAAGCTGCTCAAACATCATGAAAAAAACAAAATAACCCTTTATCTAAAAAATTAGACCCAATGAATACATCAGACACAGAGAAGCAGAAGAAATATGCTGATGTGGAGTTATCTGAACAGTTACTGAAGAAGATTCAAATGATGGAAGAAGCAATGGAAGAGATAAAGTGAATACTCCATAGACAAGGAACCAGAAGAAATATATGGATGCAGAGCAACTTGAACAACTACAGAAAAAAAATGCAAAAGATGGAAGAAAAATTTAAACTATAAATAAAGAAGTGCAAGAACTTTAAAAATAAGCACAAGACAGAGAGGGTACAGCCAATATCGTACTGGAAAGAACAAAGGGAAAAATTAAAATGTAATCTAAAATATTAAGACTGAAATGGCAGAAGTATACAACATGCTGGAAGGACAAAAAAAAAGGAGAACAGAAGAAAAAGAACAGAGAAGCAGAGAGCTGGAAGACAAGAGCTTCAATGGAAAAATGCTAAAAAAAAATCAAAGATGAGACATGAAAAGGAAGAAAACATTAGAATTATATGGGATGACATCAAAAGGAACAACATACATATAACTAGAATTTCAAAACACAAAAAGGACAGGGAAGTCACACAGAAAATTGTGGAAGAGGTACTAGAAGAAAACTTCCCAGGTATTATTAAGAACGGAGAAATCCACATCCAAGAAGCTCAGCAAACACCAAACAGACTGGATCCCCCCAGCCCCCCCAAAATCAAGACATATCTTAGTCAAATTCTTCAAATTAAATAAGGATAGACTACTAAAAACAGGGTAGTAAAAACAAAGAGTCACCTAGAAGGAGGAAGCAATTAGATTAAGTTCTGATTTCTCAGCAGAAACCATGTGAGCTAGAAGACAATGGGATAACATAAACAGAAAGTTGAAAGAAAACAATTGCCAGCCAAGGACCCAGCAAAGCTGTCCATCAAATGTGGAGAAGTCAGACACTTAGCAGAAAAAAGAAACTTAAGAAATTTGTGAAAACAAGAACAAAACTCCAAGAAAGTGTAAGGGAAGTCCTTCACACAGAGACACCAAAGGAAAATGGATGGACCATAAAAACCAGAAACAACAGAAAAACAAATACAGCAAAATGGCAATGATAAAACCTAGTCTGCCAATAATTACATTTTATGTGAATGGACTAAATAAGCTAATTAAGAGAAAAAGAGTAGCAGAATGGATAAAGAAATAAAAGCCCATCAATATACTGCCTACAAGAGACACACCCAAGAAATGAAGAGAAAGACAGACTCAAAATCTAAGGCTGGGGAAAAATATATCAAGCAAAATGGCATCCACAGAAAAGCTGGAATAGCAATACAAATCTCTGATAAAACAGACTTCAGGATGAAATCTATCACAAAAGATAAAGAAGGGCACTATGTAATGACTAAAGGTAAATAGATAAAGAACACATAACCTTGACCAACATTTATTAAATTAATGGCCTTCAAAATACATAAAACAACAGTTACCAGAATTGAAGAAAGAAATAATACCACAGCAGTGATAGATTTTAACACACCACTCTCATCAAAGGATAGGTCAACTCAAAAGAATCTTAACAGACATCAAAAGCTTACAAAGCCACTCATGTGGAAGCTAAATAACTCTCTGCTAGAATGCGACTGGGTTTTAGAATAAAAAATGAAATTTAAAAGTTCCTTGAAACAATGAAAATGAAACATATCATAATCTCTGGGATGCAGCTAATAAGGCAGTCCTCTGGGGGCAGTTCACAGCAATACACTCATACATTAAAAGGAGAGAAAGAAGACAAAAAAAAAAAAAAAGAAAGAAAAACTATTTCATTGTTATGCAATCCCTCCCCTCAAGTCCAGTCCACTATTCAGCCTTCAGTCTGGACTTCTGTAATGACAAGAATACCCATTCATACACCCCTTTTAAACAGTCTCTCCCTCATCAGTTTCAACGCAATATACGTCATTCTCCCCCCCTTCTGTCTTCCCTCAGCCCTAATGTCAGTCCTGTTTTACAACAGTGGCCCTATGCAACATTTGTCCTTTGTGACTGAGATATTTCACTCAACATAATAACCTCCAGGGTCATCCATTTTGCATAATATTTCACGAGTTCCTTGTTTTTCAATGCTGCATAGTACTCCATTGTGTGAATATATTAGAGCTTCTCTATCCATTCATTTGTTGATGGGTACTTGGGTTGTTTCCAGCTCTTTGCTATTGCAAACAAAGCCACACTACACATGGGTGTGTACATATCTGCTTGGGTGGCAGTTATGGTTTCCGTAGGGTAAATTCCCAGTAGTGGAATTGCTGGGTCAAATGGTATTTCTATTTTCAACTTTTTGAGAAAGCACCATACAGCCTTCCATAGTGGTTGCACCATTTTACACTCCCAGGAACAGTGACTAAGGGTTCCAGTTTCTCCAAACAGTAAGTTTTGACATTGAATAATGTTTAATACTTCCAATTTTATTATTTTTCAGGTTTTTCTTGGCAATCCTAGTTCTTTTTTCTTTGCATAAAAAAATTAATAAACATTTTATTGATATTTATATAAAAATCTTGCTACCATTTTCATTTGTACTGCAATAAATCTGCTAATAAAATTTGGAAAAATTGACAGAAATGCTGCATCTTTCAAATCACGAAATTTATTTCAGTCTTCTTTGACGTCTTTAAACAAGATTTTCTAGCTTTCAAGATACATATTCTGCACATTATTTTTAGATTTATATCATTTGTGTGTGTGCACATGCTATAATAAAGAATGCTGTTTCTCAACTTCAAATTCCAGCTATTCATTATCGATGTATATAATAACAATTTTATCTCTTACAGCTTTGCTAAACACACTTATTTAGTCTGGAAAGTTGTATAGACTTTCTGAGTTTTTCCATCTAAACAATCATGTTACGTGTGAATGAAACCTATGTTATTTCTGACTTTCCAATGTTCGCCCCGCCTCGCCCCGCCCCGCCTTTCCCTTATTCTATCAAGGGCATTCCAATATGATGCTGAATATGTTTGGTGAAAGAGGACATCCTTGCTGTCTTCTTGATCTTAAGGGGGAAGCACTTAATATCTCATCATTAAGTATATTATTACATGTAGGGTGTTTTTTTTTTTACATTTGCTTCATGAGGTTAAAGAAATTATCTTCTATTACTTGTTTTCAGAGCTTTTTGTTGTTGTTATGTACCATCAAGTTGGAGCTGACTAATAGCTGAGCTCCAGAAGGTTTTCAGAGACAGCGGCCTAGCTGCAAGAAGCTGCAGTGCAATACCCAAAGCACGCAGTTCAAGGTCACCACCTGCTCCATGGGAGAAGGAAGGTAATCTCCTTCCATGCAATTAACTGCCTCTGAAAACCTGCCAGAGGGTCAGCTACGGGTGGGTTCAGACTCAATGGTACACAACAACAAATGACACAGGAGGAGATTGCCCGTATTTTTCCTGGGGAGAAGCTGGTAGATTTGAAATCTCCGTCATTGGGTTCACAGCATAATTTCTTACCACTAGGTCATCAAAGACAGTTTCCTTCAGAGCTTTTACGTCATGTGTTTTTTTTTTTCTGAACCTATGCAAAGTATCAAATGACTCTTCTTCCTCAGTCTGTTAATACAGTCAATCACATTTTCAAATGCTGACTTAGCCTTGTATTCCAGGGATGAACCAGATTTAGTGGTGATAAAATGTACATAAGCAAACAGAAGAAAGGAAATAGCAAAAATAATAACAAAATCAAGTTTTAGAAACAAAAAAGAAAAGCCAAATCCATCCAAAGCCGACTTTTTGAAAAAATAAATCAACCGAATTAATAAACTTCTAGCCACACTAAGATATGAAATCTGTGTTTGTATGTGTGTTTTGTTCATATTCTTGTTATTAATGTGGAATCAACTCTGATTTATAATGACTATGGATTAACACAGTGACTGTATCCTCAAGTATATCAGGCAAAATGAGGGTGTCACAGGATAGGGCAAGGCTCAGATCCACTGTCCATAGGGTTATCATAAGTCATAGTCAACTCAACAGCACCCAACAAGAACGAATAACACTGTTGATATGTTTGACTCTTATCACAGTAGCTACTGTGTCAACCCATTTCATGGATAATTTTCCTCATTTTCACTGACCCACTCCATGTCCTTATCCAGTGACGGATTATTCATTGCCCAAAGTAAGCAAGCTCAAGTCTTGCCAACATCACTTCTATGGCACACTGTGGTTTTACTTCTGAGATTGATCTAATCATTCTTTGTGGCAGTCCACAATATCTTCAATATTCTTTACCAACACAATCGCAGTGAACCCATCTCCTTATTTCATTATCCAGAATAGTGTGTATTTGGGTTTATTATTCTGCTCAAATCTAAGTTTTACTCACTAATATTTCATTGAAGATTTTTGCATCTATGAGCAAATGAATACGGGCCTATAGTTTTTTGTTTTCCTTGTAATGTTTTTCCTGGTCTGAGTATTAGGGAAATGCTGGATTCATAAAATAAGTTGAGAAATACTTTTTTTACTCTTTTGTTTACTTGAAAATATTGCATAGAATTTGTTTATTATTATTTCTTCCTTAAATTTTTATAGAATTTTCCACTGATCCCATCTATGTTGTTATGTTCCTGATGGCCCTGTCCTGGACCATCCTCACAATCTCTGACGTGTTCGAGCCGAGTGTTAAAGTCACTGCCAATTCATCTTGTTGAGGCTCTTCTCCTTCTCTGATCCTTTGCCTTTCCCAGCATGATACCATTTTTCCAAAGGCTGGCCCCTCCTGACAATATGCCCAAAATATGTGAGACCAAGTAACCATCGTTGCTGCTAAGAAGCACATTGGTAGCACTTCTTCCAAAGCAGATTTGTTTGTTCTTTTAACAGTTCATGGTATGTTCAGACTGTTCTCTAACACTACAACCAAAGGCATTGATTCTTCTACTGGCATTTTTACTCACTGTTCAACTTGCACATGCATAGGAAGTAACCTATGAAAAGACCATAGCTTGAATTTGGTGCACCTTAGTCTTTAAACTAAGATCCATTCTCATCAGCACTTTGAAAAGGTCCTTGATAGCATATTTTCCTAACACACTACATTTTTTAAATTTCTTGACTGATGCTTCCGCAGATGCTGACAGTGGATCCAACTGAATTGAAATTGTAGAGAACTACAATCTTTTCTCCATCTATCACCATGTTGTCTAGTGGTCCAGTGGTGCTGGTGAAGAATACTAAATATCCCTTGGAACCAAAAGACCACACAAATCTGTCTTGGAGAGAGTACAACCAGGGTGGTTCTTAGATCCAAAATTATGCCAAATAAGGATTTGTGTGACTATTTCCCTTCTGTAATTTACAATTTTAGAAAAGGTTCATCATTGTATAAGAACACAAAAGCATCAGAAATGCCTTATTGGCTAAGATCAATTTTCTAACCAGAAGGATATTCAATCTCTGAATGGCAACAATGATGTTTGTTAGAATAACATGACAATTGATCTTTGTAAAGAGGCCATACTGTCCTCTCTCTCTTTCGTTCCTTCTCCCTGTACCTCTATCTTTCTGTCACCCCACTCTTTGCATACAAATAACCCCAAAAACCTTTATTGTTGTTAAGTCACAACTATTTTAGTAATTTATTTATAGTAATCTTGAATGTTTTGCCACAGTTACCTTACAGAGTAAAGAGTCCTATGGGATAGCTAGGGAATTCTGATGATCTAAGTGGTTAGAAGTTGAGCTACAATAACAAAGGCACTTGTTTTGAATTCACCAGCTTTCTTCAGGAAAAAGATGGGCAATCTCCTTCTGTGCAATTTATTGCCTCTGAGGGTCAGCTACAATTCAGTCCCAACTCAACAGCACACAACAACAATAGCATAAATACCTAGTGTTTCTAGCAGAAAAGGGGTAATGTAAAATCATTCTAAGGTTATCTTTGACATATGTGGCATAACCATCACAGGAAATGAATTTTAAAAAATAAGTGATACAAAGAGCCTCTATAGCAAGAAGAGGCAAGTCACACTCAAGTATATTTTACCTAACATAAAGAAGCCTGTATAAAATATGATAGTATATTATACAGGAAAAAATGGTAACAATCACCAGCAAAATAGGCAAGAAGAGTGTGTCTAAGAGCAAAAAAAAGTAATCAGCTGGGTAAATTCAACTCAAGTGTAAAGCGTCTTGCAGAACCCCAGAGACCCTCCCAGAATATCTGAACTACAGAGATAAATAATAACCAGTGCACATAACTAGAACATTTAATTGTGCTATTGCGAAACCTGTACTTGGATCAAGAGGCAGTAGTCAGAACAGAGCAGGGTAACACTGCATGGTTCAAAATTGGGAAGGGTGTACGCCAGGGATGCATCCTGTCTCCATACCTTTTCAACATGTATGCAGAGCAGATTATCCGAGAAGCTGGACTCTATGAGGAGAATTGTGGCATCAGGATTGGTGGAAGATCTATTAACAATCTGCGTTATGCAGATGACACAACCCTGCTTGCTGAAACTGAGGAGGATCTCATGAACTTGCTGTGAAGGGTCAAGGACTGCAGCCTTCAGTATGGACTGAGGCTCAAAGTCAAGAAGACAAAGATTCTCACCACTGGACCAATTGGCAGCATCAGGATGGATGGCGAAGAGATTTAGATTGTTCACAGCTTCAGTTTGCTCGGCTCCACAGTCAACACTCTTAGCACCAGCAGTCAGGAAATCAAAAAGCGTATCGCGATGGGAAAGTCTGCTATTAGGGACCTCTTTAAAGTACTCAGGAACAACAGTGTCTCTCTGGAGACTAAGGTGCGCCTGATACAGGCCATGGTATTTGCAATCTCTTGTTATGCCTCAAAGAGTTGGACAATGACTAGGGAGGACAGAAGGAGAGTGGATGCTTTTGAGCTGTGGTGCTGGAGAAGAGTACTGAATGTACCATGGACTGCCAGGAAAACAAACAGATTCATCTTGGAGAGGATTAAGCCAGGCTGCTTCTTGGAGGCAAGGATTCTGGGGCTTCGTCTGACATATTTTGGACATGTTGCCAGGAGGGACGGGTCCTTGGAGAGGGACATCATGTTTGGGAGGGTGGAGGGACAGTGCAGGAGGGGAGGGCCCTGTAGGACATGGATTGATTCGGTGACTGGGGTAATCGGGATGGGTGTGTCAGAGGCAGTGCGGTTGGCGCAGGATAGAGCAGGGTTTAGGGCTGTTGTGCATAGGGTCGCTATGAGTTGAAAACAACTCGACGGCACATAACAACAACAACAGTGCACATAACCATTTACAAGTCAAAATATAAATGGAAAATGGATATATTTAGATAATCTAATAGGGGAAATGGCCAGAGGATACTGATGAGGATTCTGACACCTAGTTAAGAAGGTGGTGAAAACACATAAAACATTAGAATAATGTTTTTACTGAAAGTGAATAAATGTTAAACATTTTGATGCTTATAGAGTAAGCTTCAGTTTTTAAAATACTAACTTTTCATTTCTTGAGGCTACACAAATTACTGAACTTAGAGGCTTTTATCAAATAGTCCTATTATTTCAAGATGTTAGTTTAATGTCTAGGTTAGTCTTATAAATGTTCCATTGACCTTAAGTATTAGATTCAGTCACCATATGTTCCAAAGCCAGGACTCCTCTGAAGGTGCCTGGAATGCTATTAATGATTACACAGTAATAATAGACGAAAGCCAAGAATGTCAGAGGCAAATCAAGCCACACAGTGCCCCCCCACCCCCAGTATTAGATCATTCCTCACTTGATCATGACTTGTTGAGAGCAAAGAAACCTAATTTTATCTTGTTCTTTAAAAGTAAAAATAAAACAGCACATCCACATAACAAGAAACTAAAAATTGCAGTATATAAAACAGATAATAAGCGTTGGCCCCATTACAACCCCTAGAATCTCACTTCTGAGAGATAACCTCCATGAACATTCTATCCCCCAGTTCTCTTCCATATGGGAGGATAGACTCACCAAGCCATTACTGAAGGCTCAGTAGATGGATACTGAGTGGCCGAAAGTAACAAATGTCCAAGGAGAGGTCAGTACTTAGATAAGAACATCATGCTTGGAAAGGTGGAAGGTCAGTGAAGGAGAGGAAGACTTCAACCAGGTGGATTGACACAGTGACTGGTAACTGTGGATACAAGTGTATCAGAAATAATGAGGATGGCCACATAGAGCAGGGTTGAGAACCACTGCTCAGAGGGTCGCTGAGTTGTAGTCGACTCAACAGCATGATACCCTTTTTTTACCAAGTTATATTTTTTATTGATATTTTAATGAAAGTTTACAGAAAACTTGGATTTCCATTCATTCGATGTTGCACATTATAGTACCCTTTCATCTCCCCTGCCCAGTTTGCTTTTCTCTTTAGAAAGATTCTTTCATTTTTAAACAATTTCCTCTTTCCTCCCACCCCCTAGTCCACTTTGCTATATACCTCTTATTCGGGACTGTTATTGCTGTTGTTGATTGTCATCAATTCGAGCACAACTCATAGCGACCCTGTGAACAAAAGGCCTGAGGCCTTTCTATAACGATTGACGTTTGCCAAAGTTCATAGAGTTTCCAGAAGCATGTTGTTTAGGAAGTAGATGAAAATAATACCAAATCATACATTTCTTTTAGACAGTTTTTTCCCTCATCTATTTCAATGCAATGTTCATTATTTATCCCCTTTTCAGTTTCTTCCCAACCCCCATGTCAGTCCTGTTTTATAACAGTAGCATTAAAAGCATGAGAATTCACAATAACACCATTCACAGAGTTTGAGAGGAACAGACACTTGACTACAGAAGACATTCAGATGGCTAACAAACACATGAAGAAATGTTCCAAATTCCTAGCTGTAAGAGAGATGCAA
Organism: Elephantulus edwardii; assembly: GCF_000299155.1. Lineage (NCBI taxonomy): Eukaryota > Metazoa > Chordata > Mammalia > Macroscelidea > Macroscelididae > Elephantulus > Elephantulus edwardii. Next base: position 14,642,524 of record NW_006399799.1, read on the forward strand.
ATCAAAACAACTATGAGATATCATCTCACCTCAGTAATAGCAAAATTCAACAGAATAGCAAACAACGAAAGCTAGCAAGGTTGTGGAGAAACTGGAACACTTATTCACTTTTGGTGGGAGTGTAAAATTGTGTAACTACTCTGAAAGGCTGTATGGCACTTTCTCAAAAACTTTTTAGGTGATGCAAATGGGAAACACAATTGGCTTCTACCCAAAAATCTGGAAGGTCAGAGGCTCAAGTGTTCTCAGAGCTGTCTTAGAAGAAAGGTTTTATTCTATTTCTGAAAACATAGTCACTAAAACCTGTTAGTGAGCTCTGGTGGCCTAGTGATAAACAGTTGTGCTACCAACCCAAAGACAAACAGTTTAAATCCACCAAGTGAGAAGGAAAACCCTGTGTATAGTAGAACACACTCAGAATAGACTAAAAGATATGGCAACTATGGCAGAGCCCTCAAATTTGAAAACACAAAGGAAGGGGAACAGTTGTAAGCAGAAACTAATGATTGCAATGTAGAATATGAGCCACATGAATGTAGAAAAACTCAACATTGTTACGAACTAAATGAAACACATAAATATTGACATATTAGGTATTAGCAAATGAGATGGATTAGCATGGGACATTTTGAATGAAACTTCGACACCAGAGATGAAAAGATGAGGAAACACTGGGTCACTTTCATAGTAAAAAAGGCCATTTCTAGGTCCATCTTGAAATACAATGTTGTGAGTGACAAGACAGTATCCATATGCATACAAGGAAGACCTGTTAATACCACAATCATTCAAATTTATGCACCAACAACCAGAGCCAAAGAGGAGGAAATAGATGATTTCTGCCAACTGTTGCAAATCGATCAGAAATTGATCAAACAGGAAACCAATATACATTAATAATAATGGTGACTGGAATGCAGAAGTTGGGAACCAGGAAGAAGGATCAGTAGTTGGAAAATATGGACTTGGTGACAGAAATGAAGCTGGAGCTAGAATGACAGAATTTTGTACAATCAATAATTTATTCATAGCAAATATTGGTGTGCACAGGAATCAGGTCGATTACATCTGTGGAAGGAATCATTGGAAAAGTTCAATATCAGCAGTGAAAACTAGGCCAGGTTCTGACTGTGGATCAGACCATCAACTACTCATATGCAAGTTCAAATTAAAGCTAAAAAAGGTTAAATTATATCCACAGGAATAAAAATGTGATCTTGAATCTATGCCCCCTGAATTAAAAAATCGTCTCAGGAACAGGTTTGAGGCTTTGAACATTAAATGAATGAAGACCAGATGAGCTGTGGGAAGATATAAAAAATATTATCCATGAAGAATTTCAAAGATCATTCATTACAAAGTAGGAAGAAGAAAAATACCAAAATGGATGTCAGAAGAGAATCTGAATATTGTTCTAGAGCGCCGAGAAGAAGGAGAGGAGTAAACGAGGGGGTGGGGGGAGAAAGGTGCAACAATGAATGAACAGAATTCCAAAATCTCTGTAGATGTTCATTGAAATGAAAAATAAATAAATTAATTAATAAAAGAAAAGAAGTTAAGAAGCTGAATAGAACATTTCAAAGGGCAGATCAGGAAGATAAGGCAAAGTATTCCAATTAAATGTGGAAAGAGCTGGAGTCAGAAAATCAAAAGGGCCTAACTCACTCAGCATTTCGTAAGCTAAGGAACTAACTAATAAATTCACGCTGTGAGTTGCAATGTTTTAGGGTGTTATAGGCAGAATATTGAATGATTCAAGGAGCATTAAAAGAAGATGAAAGGAGTATACAGAGTCACTGTGCCAAAAAGAATTAGCTGACATAGAAGAATTTCAAGAAATAACATATGATCAAGAGGCAATGGTGATGAAGGAGGAAGTTCAAGCTACTTTGAAGAAATAGACAAAAAAAATAATGGCCCAGGAATTGATGGAATACCAATTGGCATATTTTGACAAACAGATGCTGTCTTGGACATGCTCACCAGATTATGCCAAGAAATCTGGAGGACAACCACCTGGACAACTGACTGGAAGAGATTCATATGTGTTCCCATTCTAAAAAAAGGTGACCCAACAGAGTTTGGAAATTATAAAACAATTATCATTAATATCGCACACTAGCAAAATCCTGCTGAAGACTATCCAGAAACAACTGGAAAAGTACAATGACAGAGAATTACCAGAAATACAAGCTGGTTTAGAAGAGGCCTTGGCACTAGAGACATTTATTGTTAACGTCAGATGGATCTTAGCAGAAAGCAAAGAGTACAAGAGAAATGTCTATCTGTGTTCCATTTACTATCCAAAGGCTTTTGACTTTGTGGATCACAGTGAACTGTGGCTAATCTTAGGGAGAATGGGAATCCCAGAACACTTGATTGTCCTTATGCAAAATCTATACTTGGACCAGGAAGCAGTCCTCAGAACAGAGCAAGGAAACACTGCATGGTTCAAAATCAGGAAAGAAGTGTGTCAGGGACACATCCTGTCTCCATACCTTTTCAATTGATATGCAGAACAGATCATTTTGTATTGCAGACTGATAAGACAGATGACCAAGAATTAGAGAGAACAGAGAGCATAAAAAACGGGGCCAGCAGTTCTCGACTGAAGACCCCCAATCTGAGGGTCCCTGTATCTTTATTGAAAATTATCTGGAAGCAAATCACAAAGACAATTCAATGCAAATGAAGCCAAGCTCTTTCTATTGAAAACCTTCCCCTTGACTCAGGAGAGAGGTGTGAGCAAATGCAAGAATCTGGTAAACCCTTAAGGATTGCCATAGTGCTTCAAGATGAACTCTATCCTGAAATAGCATTCAGTTTATTACAAATATTTAGTATTGACTTCCCATAATTTTGGAAGCTGAGCTTTATGAGGAGGAATATGACAACCTACATTATGTAGATGACACAACCTTGCTTGCTGAAAATGAGAAGGACCTGAAGCACATGCTGCAAGAGGTCAAGGATTGTAGTCTTCAAAATGGATTAAAGCTCATCATCAAGAAGACAAAGATTCTCACCACTGTGCCAATTGGCAGCACCATGATGGGTGGAGAAGAGACTGAGGTTGTTAACATAAATTACAGCTTGCTTGGCTCCACAATCAACACTCTTTTTTTAATCGATTTTAATGAACATTTATAGAAATTTTGGATTTCCATTGATTCATTGTTGCATTTTTCTCCCTTCCCACCCCTCCCCCCCCCAGTTCGCCCCTCTCTCCGAAAAATAAAAGAAAAATTCCTTCATTGGTATACAATCCCCCACCTCACCCTCAGTACACTCCACTATGCAACCTTCACTCTGGACTCCCATCATCGCCATAATAACCAATCATATATCGCTTTTAAACTGTTCTCTCCCTCATCTGTTTCAATGCAGTATACATCATTTATCCAATTTTTCACAGTCTCACTCCAACCCTGACGTCAAGACTCTTAACACCAGCAGTCAGGAAATCAATTGCACTGAGAAAATCTGCTGTCAGGGACCTCTCCAGAATAGAGAAATGCAGCACTTAACAACAACAACATGAGAGAAGGATGGGCAACCTCCTCCCATGTGATTACTGCCTCTGAAAACCCACTAGAGGGTCAGCTATGAGATGGTTCTGACTCAGTGGTCCAATAGCAACAATAAACCTTCTGGAACAGGGTTCCACTCTGACACACATGGGGTTGCTATGAATTGGAATAAACTCTATAGCAACTAGTACTCATGTCGCTTTAGTTTTTTAATGTGCCTAGTAGAATATACTTGGGAGAAAGACGAGCAATCCCTTCCTATGCAATTTAAAGCTTTATAAACTCAGTGACGGGTCAGCTATTATTCAGTTCAGGCTTGAGGACGATAAATAAGAAGAATAAAGTGTAGGTAAAAGGTCTGGAAAGCAATTCTAAAAAATCAGCTGATGATAGCCCCTTCGATCACAACAGATGGGGCAGAACTGAGAAATGCCTCATTCCACAATCAGCTCTTTGGGGGACTGGGTTATCTGATTTCTTAAAGATTTCACCCTAGAAAAATCTATGGGGCTCTATTATGCCATATAAAACTGCATTGAATTGAAATCAATGCAATGGCACATGACAACAGCAAAACCATACTATACATTAAGAATACTATTCTTTTTGTTGAGCGACAAACAACAAGCATTTGTCAAGACTAGTACCTAAAAAATCATCATAAAGTATTCCATATGTAGATAACTTCTTTTTTTTATCGTTATATGTCCAGACTGTCACGAGCTTTCTTTCCGCACCTCCATTGTACAAGATGTCTTCTTTCTTAGCTTTCTTCACATACTTAACTCTGCCTAGAGCAATCTTTCTTCTCTTTTTACCTTTATGATTCTGTCTCATTGAGTCACAACTTAAAGGCCACTTCCTCAGTGCTGAGTTCCCAGCCACTCCATTTAAATGAAGTCCTGTTATTGACTCTTCTAATACAACATCTTCTCTACCTGGTATGGACCAAAATATGTGGCTACATAAGGTCTACCTTTCTCCTTTTCACTAGACCTGTATTAGTACAGAAATCTTATCTGTAGGTTTTACCTTCCTCTTTTCATTACCTTACTTACACTGGGTTCTCAATAAAAATGTGAAGGATATCAAGAATGAATGTGTAAGGGTCATAGGAAGAAGGCCAAGAGAAAGCATAATAAAAGGTGAAGAGAACCTGGATAATCCAGTGTAAACAAATTAGGGAAAGAGGACAAATGTCTGGGTTTCTAGATAACTTGGAAAGTATTTTTTTTCTTGTTCATATTCTTGTTATCACATGGGAACTTATCACACTTCTCTTTGCTATATTCAACTTATGTATCTTGAGAAGAGAAGGAAGATTTGTCACACATATATGATGCTGTTGTTACTGTTGTTAGGTGCCTTGGGGTCAAATGCAACTCATAGCAACCCTATGAACAAAAGATATGAACCCTGCACTATACTATGGCATCCTTATCATTCCCAATACTCTAAAGCCATTGCTGCACTCATTGTATCAATTCATCTTTTGAGGGTCTTTCTTTCACTGATCCTCCACATATCCAAGCATGATATCTTTACAATAAACAGCCTCTCCTAACAACATGCCTAACAAAGCATGTGTGACAAAATTTCACCATCCTTGTTTCTAAGGAGAATTCTGGTCGCACTTTCTCCAAGACATACCTGTTTGTTCTTTTGGCAGTCCATGCATCAATTCTTCTTCTGCTATCCTTATTCATTTCTCCGATCTCGGATGCATAGAAGATGGTTAGAAAGACCATGTTCTGAAACAAGCATATCTTAAACGTCATCATTTCTCTTCAAGACATTAGAGAACTCTCTGACAGCAGACTCTTGACTGCTGGTAACAAGGTTTTTGGTTGTGGATAGAGGTAAAGTGAAATAATTCACAATTTCATTCTTCTCTGGTTTTTGGTCCAGTGGTGAGGATTTTTGTTTTGTTGAGGTTGAAACAGAATCCATATTGAAGGCTGTAAGTCCTTGATCCTCTGCAGTAAGCACCTCAAGTCCTCTTTGTTTTCAGCAGGCAAGGTTACGTCATCTGCATAAGGGTTGTTGAAGAGATTTCCTCCAATCTTGATGCCACATTCTTCTTCATTGAATTCAACTTCCTGAATGATTTGCAAAGATATACAATATATTCTATTTGCTGTTGTGCACCATTGAGTTGGAACCAACTCATAGCTAAACCTCCAGCAGATTTTCAAAGGCACTTAATAGCACAGGAGAGACCATCTTTCTCCCATGAAGCAGCTAGTGGATTTGTACTGGATATTTTTGTGTTGGTAGTACAATGCCTTATCACTAAGCCACTAGAGCTTCCTATATAGTAGAATATAGATAAATAAACATAGATCTAGATGGATAGAGATATATAGTTGTTGGGTTTTGTTGCTCTGGACCCACAGCTGACCGTCTGGCAGGTTTTCAGAGGCAGCTAATTGCACGGAAGGAGATTGCCCATCCTCCCATGGAGCAGCTGGTGGCCTTAAACTGTGTACCTTTGTGATTGCACTGCAACTTCTTGCCACTAGGCCACCAGAGCTCCCTAGAGATATATAGTTGTTGTTAAGTGCTGTAGAGTCATAGATGACTCATAGTGACCCTAGGAACAAAAGACCTGAACACTTGTATAACTTTGATCATTTTTCTAAGTTCACAGGGTTTCCAGAGGCAAGCTATTACAGAAGTGGATGCCACTTCTGCTTCCAAGCTTGTTTTAATTGAGGAGTTCCACCAAACACTATCCACCATGGGTAACCATTATCGCATTTGACACATTAGTGTCAGTGTTCAGCATCATAGCAACCATGAGTTACCTCTGTACAGCAAATGAACAGACCAGTGCTATACCACTTAGAAGAATATTTGACCAAAAACAATTAAAACCAGGCCCAAGAGCTTGCAGACCAAAATCACCCACAATTTCCTTGGTAGCATCACTTTATGTCCACTAAGCCAACTCAGCTCTCTCGTTGTTGTTGTTGTTGTTGCTGTTTTTCAGTGTCCTCCAGTCATAGATGACCCATACCGACTCTATGATGACCCTATAGGTGAGATATATAGTTGTTCTTGTTGTGTGCCATCGAATCTCTTGCAACTCATAGTGACCCTAGTTACAAGATCCCTAAACCCTGCTCTGCCCTGTGCCAATCACACCATCTCCGACACACCCACCTCAACTACCCCAATTAGTGAATCAATCCATCTCATAGAGGGTCTTCCCCTCCTGTACTGTCCCTCCTCCCTCCCAAGCATGATGTCCCTGTCCAAGGACCTGTCCCTCCTTGCAACATGCCCAAAGTATGTCAAACAAAGCCTCAGAATCCTTGCCTCCAAGGAGAAGCCTGATTTAACCCTCTCCAGGATGAACCTGTTTGTTTTCTTAGCAGTCCATGGTACCCTCAATACTCTTCTCCAACACCAAAGCTCAAAAGCATGAATTCTCCTTCTGTCCTCCCTAGTAATTGTCCAAGTCTCTGATGCATAACAAGTGATTGCAAAGACCATGGCCTGTATCAGAGTCACCTTAGTCTCCAGAGAGACACCATTGCTCTTCAGTACTTTGGAGAGGTCCCTAACAGCAGACTTTCCCATGGCAATGCAGCTTTTCATTTCCTGGCTTCTGGTGTCAAGAGTTTTGACTGTGGAGCCAGCAAACTAAAGCTGTGAACAATCTCAATCTTTTTGCCATCCATCCTGATGCTGCTAATTGGTCTAGTGGTGAGAATCTTTGTCTTCTTGATATTGAGCCTCAATCCATATTGAAGGCTGCAGTCCTTGACCCTCTGCAGCAAGTGCTTCAGGTCCTCCTCAGTTTCAGCAAGCAGGGTAGTGTCATCTGCATAACACAGATTGTTGACAGATATTCCACCAATCCTGATGCAACACTTCTCCTCATAGAGCCCAGCCTCCCAGATAATTTGTTCTGCATACAAGTTGAAAAGGTCTGGAGATAGAGCACATCCCTGTCATACACCCTTCCCAATTCTGAACCATGCAGTGTTTCCTTGCTCTGTTCTAACAACTATCTCTTGGTCCAAGCATAGGTTTCACATTAGAATGATCAAGTGTTCTGAGATTCCCATTCTTCTCAGAGGAGAAGAGCTCAAGGCAGCACGAAAATCACCAGAAGCTTGGAGGGAGAGAGACAGGAATCTTTACAGGCAGAGAAGCAGGCCAGCACAAAGAGTCCTCAGAAATCCCAGCCCCGCAGGTCAAGGAGAAAGCTCTAGGCAGAGCAGAAATCATTGGGGCCCGAGGGCTGCAACAAAACAGTCTATACAACAGGACACATGACCTTCGCTTGGGAAACATTACCACTAAACTTAAGAAACACTGGTCACAGCACAAGAAATTGTCAGCAGCTGATGTGATTGGAATCACAGAAGCCAGGAAAGCTTCAGATATAAGCTATTAGATCAAGGTCTGGACAATGGGAGATAGGTGTTGAAGGGAGTGGGTAGAAGTGGTGGAGGGTGGAGCAGGGAAATAAGTGGGTCAAGACACTTCTGCCAAGGGCAGGGACAGCATTGAAACTAATGGTTAATTTCACAATTGGAATATATCTTTCACTTTTTCCTGTAAAATGCTTGTCTGTCAGATACTTCTCTAAATCTAAGCATTCAGATTAAGAAAGAATAGGAAGAAGAATGAATTGGCCATCCACTTCTGAAATAGCAGGACTCTGAAAACCCTATGTACAACAGAACACACGTAGACTAACAGATAGGGCAACTGAGATGGAGCTTTCAAGTATGGAAATACAAAGGAAGAGGAACAGTTGTAAGCAGATACTAGTGATTGGAACATGGAATGTGAGGATCATGAATGTAGGAAAATTAGATATTGCTAAGGAAGAAATGGAACACATAAGTATTGACATACTAAGTATTGGTGAGATGAGATGGACTGGCATGGGGCATTTTGAGGAGTCGGATGACCATATGATATATTACTCCTGAGATACATGGTAGTATCTTAATCATTCTCCTAAAAGTGAAGCTGTCTTTTGAATGAAAATAGTTTTCTACTTTGTTTCAATACAAGATATGTTTAGTTCATTAGTTTTTCCATAGAAAATTTGACATATACAAAAGAATTCATGTAACATTTGTTACTAGGTATCCTATAGTTGAATATGGCATGACAGATCATGTGAATGACTGATTTAAAGCGACCAGTACCAGTCAATCTCAGCTCACTAAGACCTAAGATATTGATCTTTATATATTCTATTTTTGTTAATTGTAATTTTCATGAAAACTCACAAAATATTTTTTCATCTATTTTTTTCTGAGCTTCATATTTGGAGCATCCCATGTTCCAGCTGTTTGTTTCAACTGTTTATCCTCCTTTTTCAGTATCTTCCAATCTGAGGGCTCTACTTCCATTACTATACCTAACTACGTTCCTCTATTATTTATAGGGCTTTTAAAAGTCTGTTATTCCAGGAGTGGACGGCGAATCCTGTAACATAAAAGTCATAAAAACATCATTCTTAAAGAAAGCTGAAGAATACCATTCATGAAACCCTCTATGAGGCTCTCCCTGGATTAATTTCAGTTTTTCATAACCTAATGAAAATGTAGGCAGACCTGGAATCCATTTTAGGAGTTCTCATCTGATTCTGTAGCTCTAAGGGAGTCTACAATGACATTTTTTATTATTATTAATTTCAATGAAAATTTACAGAGACTTTGGATTTCCATTCATTCATTGTTGCACTTTTCTCCCTGCCCAACCCTCCCCCTGAGTATATGTCCCTCTTTGAAAAGTAAAAGAAAAATTCTTTCATTGTTTTACAATCCCTCCCCCCAGGTCCACTCCACTATGCATCCTTCATTCTGGACTCTCGTCATGACAAAAATACCTAATCACATATCCCTTTTAAACAGTTTTCTCCCTCATCTGTTTCAATGCAGTATATTGAACCCATCTTTCTCAGTCTCTCCCCAATCCTGACATCAGTCCTGTTTCACTACAGCGGCATCATGCAGTAGGTTTCCTTTTGTGACTGAGATACTTCACTCAACATAATGTCCTCCAGGGTCACACATTTTGAATAATATTGCATGAGTTCCTTGTTTTTCTATGCAGCATAGTACTCCATTGTGAATATACCACAGCTTCTCTATCCATTCATTTGTTTATGGACACTCACGTTGTTTCCAACTCCTAGCTATTGTGAACAAAGCCGTGATAAGCATGGGTGTGCATATACCTGCTTCTTTGTCAGTTATGGTCTCTTTGGGGTATATTCCCAGTAATGGAATTGCTGGGTCAAATGGTATTTCTATTTGGAACTTTTTGAGAAAGCACCATACCACCTTCCACAGTGATTGCACCATTTTACACTGAATAAGGTGAATAAGGGTTCCAGTTTCTCCACAACCTCGTCAGCATTTGCTGCTTGCTGTTCTGTTAAATTTTGCTATTCTGACTTGGGTGAGATGATATCTCATAGTTGTTTTGATTAGCATCTCTCTTTGAGCTAGGGATTTTGAACATTTCTTCATGTGCTTATTAGCCTCTGAATGTCTTCTTTGGTGAAGTGTCTGTTCATATCCTGTGCCCATTTTTCAATTGTATTACTTACCTTTATCTTGTTGTGGTGCTCAAGTATTTTATAAATTCTGGATATAAGTCCTTTATCTGATATGTCATTACCAAACACTTTTTCCCAGTCTGTGACTTCCCTTTTTACCCTGTTGGGGAAGTTTTTGGATGTGCATAGGGATTTCATTCTTAGAAGGTATCATTTATCTATTTTATCTTCTTCTGGTTGTAGGTTACAATGACATTTTTAAAGAATGGGACCACTTGATTGGTGAACTCCAGCAGCCTGGACATAGAATGGTGAGATGAACACTGAACCAGAAGCTGTCCACAGAGTCAGTGCTGACGAGCCTAGAAAAAGGTAGAGGACCTACCAACAGAGAAAGAATGCAAATGTCTACCAGGTCCTTCACTCTTTCTCTTGATTTTTCCTCTAATTTTTCTTCATTCTTCATTTGGGACTTTGTAGAGGATGTAGGTAGAGACCTCTCTTTTTCCCTTTCAAACAGATGGTTTCCATCAGTGTTAAACAGGCACTGTTTCCTAACAGAATCAAGCATGCACTGGAAAAGCAAGCACCAAGATCACAAAACTGGAAGCTGCTGATTGTATTAAAGAAATGCAGAGATTTTAAAGCTGGATAAGATCTTTAAATCCAGTGTTTCTGTTTTAGAGCTGAGAAACTAAGGCATAAGATTTGCTAATTCGAGAAGAGGTAAGATGAAATGGGATATATGTCTCTATGTCTTCAGTTTCCAGATCATTACTTTAATTATCCACTAGTCAATTCTTTTCATTGATGAATATTCATTATTAATTATTCAAATAATTTTCTTTAGTGCAGGGTGCCACTGAGTCAAGTACAACTCATAGAGACCTTCCAAATAAAAGATCTGAACCCTGATCGATCCTGTGCCATCCACACACTTCGTGACACACGAGAGCCCTTTGCAGCAGTCATAGTGTCAATCCACCTGGTTGAGGGTCTTCCTCTCTCTCACCAACTATCCACCCTTCCCAGGATCATGTACCTCTCCTGGAAAAACCCCTCTTAGTAACATGCCCCAAGATGTAAGGTGAAGCCTCAGCATTCTTGCCTCCAAAGAACACTCCGGCCGCACCCTTTTCAAGACATATCTGCCTGTTCTCTTGGCTATCCTTAGGATGTTCAGTGCTCTTCTCCAACACCACAGCTCAAAGTGTCAAAACTTTTTCTGTCATCCGTATTCACTGACCAGCTCTCAGATGCATAGCAAGTGATTAGAAAGACTATGATCTAAATCAGATGCACCTTAGTCCTCAAACTAATATTGTTACTCCTCAATAATTAGAGTAGAGGTCCCTAACTTCAGATTGTCCTAGGGCACTGTGTCTCCTTATGTCCTGAGTGCTGGTACCAAACAGGATGAAGCTGTTGACTGAAAATTACTGTTGTTGTTGTTGTTGTGTGCCTTTGAGTAACTTGAGACTCATAATGGCTCTATGTATAACAGCTCTAAATTCTGCTATGTCCTGTGCCAATCTCACTGTCTCCGACACACCCATCCCAATTACCCCAGTCACTGAATCAATCCATGTCCTCGAGGGCCTTCCCCTCCTGCGCCTGCCCTCCACCCTCCCAAGCATGATGTCCTTCTCCAAGGACCAGTCTCTCCTTACAACATGGCCAAAGTATGTCAGATGAAGCCTCAGAATCCTTGCCTCCAAGGAGCAGCCCGGTTTAACCCTCTCCAGTATGAACCTGTTTGTTTTCTTAGCAGTCCATGGTACCCTCAATACTCTTCTCCAACACCAAAGTTCAAAAGCATGAATTCTTCTATCCTCCCTAGTCATTGTCCAACTCTCTGATGCATAATAAGCGATTGCAAAGACCATGGCCTGTATCAGATGCACCTTAGTCCCCAGAGAGACACCATTGCTCTTCAATACTTTAGAGAGGTCCCTAACAGGAGACTTTCCCATCACAATACGTCTTTTCATTTCCTGGCTGCTGGTGCAAAGAGTGCTGATTGTGGAGCCAAGCAGATTAAAGCTGTGAACAATCTCAGTCTCTTCACCATCCATCCTGATGCTGCTAATTGGTTCAGTGGTGAGAATCTTTGTCTTCTTGACATTGAGCCTCAATCCATATTGAAGGCTGAAGTCTTTGACCCTCTGTAGCAAGTGTTTCAGGTCCTCCTCAGTTTCAGCAAGCAGGGTTGTGTCATCTGCGTAACGCAGATTGTTGATAGATCTTCCACCAATCCTGATGCCACATTCTCCTCATAGAGCCCAGCCTCCCAGATGATCTGTTCTGCATACCTAAAAATTGCTGTTACTAAATTTGTTAATAAAAATCCCAGAATACAACTGGGATACTCAATATGGTTCCAAATAATCTTACTGATACATTTCATTCAAGTCAAAATTGCTTACAATTTCATATTTTCAAGAATCTTTGTATTTATTTATTTGAGTCAATAAATTTATTTCTCCTATTCTATTCAAGGTACTATGGTAGACATTATTGGGAACAAAGCAGACATAGAACCATGTCTTGTAGAATGCCAGTCAAGAAAGAAGGACAAAAACATTTAATAAATGACAATATATGGTTTAAGAGAATAACCACAAGCTCAAATGCACAGAGAGATCACATAGACAAATACAAGTAGCAAATTCATGGATGACTATAAAATATGAGGATATGAAATTAATGTTTCCTCTAAAAGAATATTGTTGTTTGCTTTTTTAAGGTAAGAGTTTGAGGAAAAACAGAGAAAGAATTCTAGGGGAAGAAAAGGAGAGAATAAGGGATGGGGAGAGAGAACAAATGAAAAGGGCATGGAAAGAGAAGAGGTAGAAGATACAGTAGATTGGAAGAGGGACTAAGACAGACTGAGAGAAGAGGAAAGAAGGAGCACAAGTAAAGACAAAGGAGATGGAAAGGAGAGAGGTTGGGGTTTTTTCCTAAGACAACTTTGTTTATTCTTTTTCAATCAATACCCTTTGCCAATACCACAATTAAAAAGCATCAGATATTTTTTTTCCTTTGGTCTTCCTTATTCCTTGTCAAACAGATGTATAAGAAGCAAATGAAAATATTATGGCTTGGGGAAGGCATATCTTAGGTTTCTTTAATTTTTAAATATTTATATTAATTAAGATATTAATATTAATCTTCAAATCTTTTTAATTGATATTTTAATGAAAGTTTACAAGAGAACTTGGATTTCCATTTATTCATTGTTGCACATTTTCCTCTCTGCGCACTCTCCTCCCAGTTTGCTTTTCTCTTTGTAAAAAAAAGATCTTTCACTATTGTATAATTTCACACACACAAACACACCCTAGTCCACTAACTATACAGTTCTTATTCTGGACTGTTTCCATGCAAATAATATTCAATAATATATTCCCTTTAAGCAGTTCTTCCCCTCATCTGTTTAATGCAGTGTACATTATTTATCCCCTCTTTTCTTAGTTTCCACCCACCACCCATGTTAGTCCTGTTTTATAACAGTGGCATTATGCGGTATTTGTCCTTTTATGACTGAGATATTTCACTCAGTATAATGTCCTCCAGGGACACCCATTTTGTGAAATATTTCATGAATTCCTTGTTTTTCAATGCAAGATAGTATTCCATTGTGTGAATATACCAAAGCTTCTCTATCCATTCGTTTGTTAATGGGCATTTGGGTTGTTTCCATCTCTTTGCTATTATGAACAACACAGCAATAAACATGAGTGTGCATATATATGCTTTGGTGGCAGTTCTGATTTCTTTAGGGAATATCCCCAGTAGTGGAATTGTTGGGTCAAATGGTATTTCTATTTCCAACTCTTTCAGAAAGCACCATACTGTCTTCCAGGGTGGTTGCACTATTTTATACTCCCAACAACAGTGAATAAGGGTTCCAGTTTCTCCACAACCTTGTCAGCATTTGTTGTTTGCTGCTCTGTTGAATTTGGTATTCTTACTGGGGTAAGATAATATCTCATGGTTGTTTTGATTTGCCTCTCTCTTAGAGCTAGGGATTTTGAACATTTCTTCATGTTTTGTTCACAATCTGAATGTCTTCTTTGGTGAAGTGTCTGTACATATCCTGTGCTCATTTTGCAATCAGGTTGTCTACCTTTTTCTTGTTGTGGTACTCAACTATTCTATAAATTCTAGATATAAGTCCTGTATCACACATGTGATTGTCAAGTATTTTTTTCCTAGTGTGGCTTTCCTTTTTACCCTGTTGGAGAAGGTTTTTATTGTGCATAGGGATTTGATTCTTAGAAGGTCCCATTCATCTATTTTATTTTCTCCTGGTTGTCAGTATTTCAGGATGCTTGGAACATTGTTTAGGTTATGGATTAGGGCTTCTAGAGTACTTCCAAGCTTTTCTATGATGAAGTTCACAGTCTTTGATTTTAGTCCTAGGTCCTTGATCCATTTTGAGTTGATTTTTGTGCATGGTGTGGAGTGTAGGTCTTGCTTGAGTTTTCTGCTTTCCAATTTTGCCAATACCATTTATTAAAAAGGCTGTGGTTTCCCCACTTATTTAATCTCCTTGTCAAAAATCAGTTGCCCATAGGTAGATGGGCTGAGTTCTGGGTTCTCGATTCTATTCCTTTGATCTATGTATCTGTCTTTGTACCAGTACCACGCTGTCTTGACCAACACGGCAGTGTAGTAAGATTTAAAATCAAAGAGTGAGATGCTTCCTACCTTGTTTCTCTTTTTTTTCTTTTGGTCTATTTTTTAATTATTATCATTAATTTTAATGAAAATTTACAGAGACTTTGGATTTCCATTCATTCATTGTTGCACTTTTCTCCCTGCTCACCCCTTCCCTCCAGCTCATTCTTCTCTTTGCAAAGTAAAAGAAAAATACTTTCACTGTTATACAATCACTCCCCCCAGGTCCATTCCACCATGCAGCCTTCGATCTGGACTCATGTCATGACAATAATAGGTAATAATATATACCTTTTAAATAGTTCTCTCTCTCATCTGTTTCAGTGCTGTATACATAATTTATGCCATTTTTCTCATTCTCCACACCCTCCCCCCAACTCCATGTCAGTCCCGTTTTACAACATTGGCATTATCCAGTATTTTTCTTTTTGTGACTGAGATATTTCACTCAGTATAATGTTTCTTTTTTTAAGGAGTGCTTTGATTATTCGGGGTCTCTTTCTGTCCCAGATGAAATTGGAAACTGCCCTTTCTACCTTGTTGAAGAATGAAATTGGTATTTGTATTGAGATTGCATTGAACTTGTAGATTGCCTTTGGTAGAGTTGTCATTTTCACAATATTGAGTCTTCCTATTCATTAGCAAGGTATATTCTTCCATTTCTCCAGGTCTCTTTTTATTTCTTGTAGTAATGCTTTGTAATTTTCTTTGAAAAGGTCCTTTGTGTTTCTAGTTATATTTACTCCCAAGTATTTAATCTTGTGGTTAGCTATTTTGATGGGTATTGTTTTTCTTAGCTCCAGTTCTGTATTCTTTTTGTCATTATAGAGAAATCCAATTGATTTGTGTATATTTATCTTGTATTCTGCCACTTTATTGAACTGGTCAACCACGTTCAGTAGTTTTCTTCTTGAGTCTTTAGGGTTTCTAAATATACTATCATATCATATCATATCATATCATATCATTTGTATATAGAGCTAATTCTACCTCCTCCTTGCCAATTTATATACCTCTTATTTCCATTGCTATTACTAAGAATTCCAATACAATATTGAATAGGAGAGCTGATAGTGGGCATCCTTGCCTAGTTCCCATTCTCAAAAGGAATGCCTTTAATCTCTCTACATTGAGAACAATGTTGGCTCTTTTAGAGAATGAATCCAAACAGAACCTTAAGGAACTTCAGAACTTCAAAACGGATAGTCCAGGAAGCTAAGAAGGTAAACAACCGAATGACACCTAACAACAAAATGGTGTCCCAGAAGTCAAGAGAGATGAATGTTCTAAGATGCAGAAGTCTAGTGTGCCAAATTTCATAAAAAAAAATTTATTGAGTGTGACAACTTGGAGGTCACCAATAACCTTTAAAAGAGTAGTTTAATAAAGTGGTGGGTGAAAGGACAGGTTAAACCATGTTCAAAAGAGGATGTGAGAAAGAAAACTAGAGACATTTCAGACAGGCAAGTACTGCAAGCAAAAAAAAAAAAAACAACGGGGCAGTCATTAGAGAAGGATGTTCATTAAAGAAAGAAAAAAGTTGGTGGGATTTTTTTTTAAAAAAAAGGCAGATCAGGTTTTTCTGCTGATGAGAATGACTCAGGATAGAAGTTCACATCATGGAGAAAGAGAAAGAAGTGCAGGGCGCGCATGGAAAAATTGACTATTACGCTTAGAAGAGGCATTTCTCCCATCACAACTACAGATACACAGGGTGCAAATGCTGGGATGGTGATAATTGTGTAGGGAAGGATGTCATTTAAGAAAAGCCATGACAATTGAGAGATTTTCAGAGAAAGAAGACAGTATGAAATAAGAAAAGCAATTCCATGAGAGAAATGTGGTAGAAATTCTTGGTAGAAGTTATGATCTGTGATTATAAATTTTAGATTCAGCTAGTAAAATATGTTGTGTCAATTTCTCCAACAATGTTCAATGCATATTGGAACCAACTCACAGCTAACCCTGTAGTGGGTCTTCAGAGTGTGTAATTGCATGGAAGGAGATTGCCTATTGCTCTCCTACAAAGCCACTGTTGTATTTGAACCTCCAGAGAGGTGCTGCCTTTGGGTTAGCAGCACAACTTTCTACTCAGTAGGCCACTAGGATTTCCTCTAGTTGTTGTTCTTGTTAGATGGCATCAGCTTGACTATGACTCACAGTTGCTTTATGAACAACAGCTCTGAATCTTATCTTATCCTGAACCATCTTAAAGATGTCTGATGTGTTCCAGACCATTGTTACAGTCACTGTGTCAATCTATCTTGTTGAGGCTCTTCCTCTTTTTCTGACTCTCCATTTTCCCAGCATAATGTAATTTTCCAATGACTAGTCCCTCCTGACAATATACTCAAAGTATGTGAGATGAAGTCTCACCACTATGCCTTCAAGGATCGGCCTGGTTTCATCTCTCATGAGAGAGAATGGTTTGCTCTTTTGGTAGTCCATGAGATATTCATTATTCTTCTCTAACACCACAATTCAAAGGCATTGATGCTTCTTCCGTCATCATTATTCACTATCCAACATTCAGATTCATGGGGTGGGGAGAAAACTATCGTGGCTTGTATCAAACACAACTTAGTCTTTAAACTGATGTTCTGGCTCTTTAGACCTTTTGAACCTCTTTGGAGAGGTCCTTGACAGCCAATTTTCTCAATGCAACATGCTTTTTGAATTCTTTACTTACATTACTATGGGCATTGATTGTGGTTCCAAGCAAAATAAAATCATTGACAACTTAAACTTTTTTCTATCTATTATGATGTTGCCTTTTGTCCTAGTGGTGAGGACTTTTATTTTCTTGATGTTGAGATAATTCATACTGAAGTCTTTCATCTTCTATAGTAAGTGCTTCAAGTCTTCTTCAGCTTCTACAAGCAAGGTTGTGTCATCTGCATGGCACTGGCTGTTGATGAGTCCTCCTCCAGTTCTGAAGGTATATTCTTCTTTGTTCAGCATACAGATTGCATAGGTATGGAGAAAGGATATATCCCTGACACATGCATCTACTGATTTTAAACTATGCAGTATTCTGTTGGGTTGTGTGGACAATAGCTTCTTGATTTACATATAGGTTTTATATGAGCACAACTGCATGCACTAGGATTCTCATTCTTCTCTATGAGATAAACAATTATTTGTTTTGAACCACATAGTCAAATGCCTTTGCATAGTCAATAAAATACAAATAGACATCTTTCTGGCATCCTATGCTTCCAGCCAAGATATGTCCAGTATCAGCAATGATATCCCTGATACCAAGACCTCTTCTAAATTCAGCTTGACTTTCTGGCAGTTCTCTCTGTCAATGTAATTTTCTAGCCATTTTGGGATAATCGTCAGCAAGATTTTGCTTTTATGTGATTTTAATGATATTGTTCAATAATTACCACATTTGGTTGGATAATGGGGACAAATACCAGTCTCTTCCAGTCATCTGGTCAAGTAGCTGTCTTCCAAATTTCTTCACTCAGACTTGGTAACTAGTTCAGGGCTTCATCTGTTTGTTTAAACACATCAACTGGTATTACATCAATTCCTGGAGTCTTATTTTTTGCCAATACCTTCAGTGCAGCTTAAACTTCTTTACTGACATTGGTTCTTGATCATATGCTATTTCCTGAAACAGTTCCATGTCAGATAATTCTTTCTGGTGACTCTGTATTCCTTCCATCATCTTTTGATGGTACATAAAAACAACAACAATCTATCTATCTATCTCTACATCTATCTGGGGGCCAGAGGGAAGGAGGGAAGGAAAGAGAAGGAAGAGGAGGAACAGGAAGAGGAACAGGAGGAGGAGGAGGAGGAGGAGGAAAAAGAGAGCAGAGGGGATAGGGGGAGAGGGAGAGAGTGAGAGAGTGAGCAAGCATGCGCTCTGGTGGCCTAGTGGCAAGAAGCTGCACTGCAATCTTGAGGGCACATGTTCAAGGACACCAGCTGCTTCATGGGAGAAGGATGGGCAATTTCCTCCCAGGTAATTAACTGCCTCTGAAAACTCACCAGAGGATCAACTATGAGTCACTTCTGACTTAATGACACACAACAACAATAATATGTAATAAGATAGATAGATAGATAGATAGATGATAGATAGATAGATAGATAGATAGATAGATAGATAGATAGATAGATGATAGATAGATAGATATTACTTTAAATAAGCAAGACCCACTTAATTAAAAAAAATAAATAAATAAAATACCCTGGGGAAAGATATAAGAGAATAAAAAGGCCAAAGGCTATTATTCATGTTTTTAAAACTCAAAAGTCTTTAATAACGTGATTTATTTCTTTATACATTTTTTACAATGACTGTCTAGTCCCAACTAGTATGCAAATTTGTTTTAATCATTCAGTCTCTTTTTACCAGTTACTGCTAATTCCAACTCATGATGTCCCCATATATACCAGTGTACAGTTTTGGGGGGGTTTTAATAACAATATGGAGCCCTTAATAAATTTTCATGTCATCCTTGTGCAGGGGACCTACTAATCTTCTCTTTATCTTTCCAATTTTTTTTATATAAATACTATACAGTTTTCAATAGCTACTGTGGCTAACCTTGAGGAGAATGGTAATCCCAAAACATATGTTGGTGCTCATGCAAAACCTACACTCAGATCAAGAAGAAATCCTCAGAACAGAGCAAGGAAACACTGCATGATTCAGAATTAGGAAAGGAAGGCATCAAGGGATGTGTCCTGACTCCATACCTTTTCAATCAATATGCAGAACAGAACATTCAGGAGGCTTGTTTCTATGAGGAAGAAGTGTCATCAGAATTGGAGGAAGACTCATCAACAATCTACTTTATACAGATAACACAATCTTGCTTGATAAAGCTGAGGAGGACCTGAAGGGTTTGCTGTAGATGGTCAAGAACTGAAGTTTTCAATATGGATTGAAGCTCAATATCAAGAAGACAAAGATTCTCACCACTGGGTCAATTGGCTGCACCATGATAGATGGACAAGAGATTTAGGTTATTAACAATTGCAGCTTGCTAGGCTCCGGAATCAACAGTCTTGGCATAAGCAGTCAGGAAATCAAAAGACAAATTGCATTGGGAAAAATCTGTAATCAGGTACCTCTCCAGAGTACTGAAAAGCAATGATGTCAGCCTAGAGACTAAAGTGCACCTGATCCAGGTCATGGTCTTTGCAATTACTTGCCATGCATCTGAGAGCTGGACAGTGACTAAGGATGACAGAAGAATCAATGCTTTTGAGCTGTGGTGCTGGAGAAGAGTCTTGAACATACCATGGCCTGCCAAGAAAACAAATAAGTCTCTCTTGGAGAGGGTGAAACCAAGTTTCTCTTTGGAGGCTAGGATTTTGAAGCTGTCTCACACACATTGGGCACACACATTTCCCCAGGAGGGGCCAAACCTTGGGGAAAAAACCAACAAGCTTGGAAGGGTGGAGGCACAGCAGAGGCGAGGAAGAACTCACATGAGATGGATTGATACAGTAACAGAGGTGATGGGGGTGGGTGTGTCAGAGTCAGTGAGACTAGCTCAGGACAGAGCAGGCTTCAGAGCTGTTGTACATAAGGTCACTATGAGTTGCAGGTGACTCGACAGTACATAATCATAACAAAGTTCAGAAGTATATTGAAAGGCCTTTATTTCTAGGTGCTTTTAAAAGGTGCTTTTTTCTGGGTGGATTTAAAACAATATTTTTATTAGTAGCCAAAGGTTTAACTATTTTTATCATCCAGGGCAGACTACTGTCTTCTTAAACCAAACCCCATTGCCATTGAGTTGATTCTGAATCATAGCTACCCTTCCTTGTTTTTCCAAGGCTGTAAATCTTTGTAAAAGACTGCCATTCTCCCAAGGAGTGGCTGGTGAATTTGAGCTGCCACTCTTTTCATTAGCAACTCAATGTGTAATGCATTACACTACCAGGGCCACTCAATTTCTTCTTAGAACGCTTCAATTTATTCTCTGGTGGCCTAGTGGATATAAAACTGCACTGTCACCTCAAAGGTGGGCATTTTGAGTAAGCCAGTTGCTCTGCTGTACAGCCTCTGGAAACTCACTGGAGGGTCAGCTAAGAGTTGGTTCTGACTGGAAGAGAGAGAGAGAGAGAGAGAGAGAACAAAAAATCCTATCTCATTAGTATTCAATGCAAAGCCCAGCATACACCAGCCTACTTGTTTTTCCAGACTCCTGTCTAGACACTCTGTCCACCTCCAAATGTGGCACTCCAGCTGGAGATGATGGGTCATCTATGCCATCTCTGCTCACACAGTTTTCTCTGCCTAGCATATTCTTCTCTTTTCTCGCTTTAAAAGCTCCCACTCACTTTTCAAAGATAGTTTCAAATTTCACTTCTGCTAGACCTTACATGGGCAACATTTTTCATACGTGCTACAATAATGGGAGAAGCAGCAGAATTGTTAGGAAGGCTGACACTGGAGTCAGACTGCCTGAGAGTCAGATCTGTGACTCATTAGCCGTGTGGACTTGGGACAATTGGTTAGCCTGTGTCCACCTCAGTTATACTTGTAAAAAGATAACTCCTCAGAGTTTCTCGATGAGGATTAAATGGGTGATCCAGGGAAAAGATAATGTAGCACAATGCCAGGTACACAGGTACACATGAGCATTCAGAACACAATACTCATTACAATTGTTACATGTCTGTCTGTCCCGACCCCCTAAAGTACACATAGCTCATGGAAGGACTGTCTTCTTTACCTTTGCAACTTCTACCATAAGGTTTGGGATTGCTGTGAGTCAGAATTGACTGGACAACAACAGACACCACACATTCAGAGGAAGTTTAGAATGTGTATTGCATAAATGTTTGAGAAATGAGAAGGTGATCTGTTAAATCTCCTTCAAATATGCTATTGGTATACATATTTTCATGGAAAAAGAGGGATTTATGAGGTAGAGAGAAAGGAGGAGGAGGTTACAAGAAAGAGGAGGAGTAAAGAAGGAGGAGAAGAAGGAAGAAGAGCAACATAATGCCATTACTATGATGGTATCCGGCTTGTGTGAGGTGTCTATCACAGTGCTTCTTGCTGCTAACTCTTGGTTAGCAGGACAACACACTCTGGGTTAGACTGTCAAGAGCTCCTTAATCCTGCTAGCTCTTTGGAATCTAGGAAAATGTTTGTCCTTGAACTTGGGCTCAAAGCTGAGCATTCCATTCTGGCCTCTGGGACAGCAGAGTTGCCTAACTACGACGAGTTAACTAAGAGGAGGGACCTTGCAGATGGAGGACCACCCCAGATGACGACTCTATAAAGATTACACAGTGTCCACCCAGAAAGTTTCAGGATATCCTGTTGGGAGGATGGGCACCAGGCATCCAAATGCAGGACACCATCTCATTGCTCAAATTCCTGAATGTGTGCAATATTTTTAAAATTCCCTTAGAGTTGAAGTATCCTGGCAAGACTTCATTTTACTGTCTCTAAATATACTGGCTTCCACTTCTGTTCTAGAGTCGGTGATAAATCCCCAAGAACTCATTAGTACTTTCCAGCACACATAAAATACAGAGAAAAGTCTTGTTTTGCTGATTATAGAGGCTACATAAATTTTTAACTTATTATTAAGAAATAAACGCCAACCTTTGCAGAAAAAATGGATTTTTTTCCCCCCCTCCTAAGCTGTTTCTGACAGAATACTGAGGAGGCTTTCAGAAAAGTGTCACCTCAGGACTGGCCTGGAGGATTCATCACTGTGTGTGAGGGTCAGTACTACCCCTACATTTGTTTTCCAGGGCAAGTCACTCATCACAAGAGGCTCTAAATCTCTAAATATGCCCTTAATGAAATAAAGCCCACAAACAAAATATGTGCCTTCCCTGTGCTGGCAGCATCACCGGCTTGCAGGTTTTTGCTTGGTCATTAAGCCAAGGACTTGGAAGTCAGTCAGGCCACAGCCTGAAATCTATCTCCATTTCTTAATAGATCTGCAGCCAGGGGCAAGTTGCTTCATCTCTCCAGGTATGAGCTTCTTAGCTTATAAAACATGAATAATAATAGGATCTACCCCTGAAGGTATTTATTAACACTAATGAAGTTGTTGATGATGATATGTGCTGTGGAGTCACCTGCAACTCATAGTGAACAGCTATGTACAACTCATGTACAACAGCTCTGAATTCTGTTTAATCTTGAGATAATTTTACTGTCTCTGGCACACCTACCCCCATTACTCCAGTAACTAAGCCAGTCCATCTCCTCCAAGGTCTTCCCTCCAGCCTCCCAAACATGATATCCCTCTCTAAGAACTAGTCCCTCCTGGCAACATGCAAAGTATGCCAGATGAAGCTTCAAAATCCTTGCCTCCAGGGAGCAGCCTGGATTTACCCTCTCCAGGATGAACCTGTTTGTTCTCCCGGCAGTCCATGGTATATTCAATTCTCTTTTCCAGCAACACAGCTCAAAGGCATCAATTCTTCCATAATCTTTAGTCCTTGTCCAGCTTTCTGATGCATCGCAAGTAATTGCAAAGATCAAAGCCTGAATTCAGGTGCATCTTAGTCTCTACACTGACATCACTGGTCCTCAGTACTCTGGAGAGGTCTGTGGTGGCAGATTTTCCCAGTGCAGTCCTTCTTTTGATTTACTGGCTGCTGATATCAAGAGAGTTGATGGTAGAGCCAAGTAAGTTGCAATTGTTAACAACCTCAATCTCTTCTCCCTCTAACATAATGCAGCTAATTGGCCTTGTGATGAGACTCTGTCTTCTTGATGTTGAGCTTCAATCGATATTGAAGGCTTCAGTCCTTGACCTCAGGCAGCAAATGCCTCAGGTCATCCTCAGTTTCAGCAAGCAAGGTTGTGTCATCTGCATAACACAGATTGTTGATTAATCTTCCTTCACTCCTGATGTCACATTCCGCCTCATAGATCCCTGCCTCCCAGATGATTTCTTCTACATATAGATTGAAAAGGTATGGAGATAGGATGCATCCCTGGTATATACCTTTTCTGACGTGCCTCCCAGATGATTTCTTCTACATATAGATTGAAAAGGTATGGAGATAGGATGCATCCCTGGTATATACCTTTTCTGATTTTGAACCATGTGGTGTTTCTTTGTGCTGTTCTGATGAATGACTCCTGGTTCAAGTATAGGTTGTGCATAATCTGTGGTTCCCTTTCTTCTCGAAGTTAGCCACAGTTTGTCGTGATCCACATAGTCAAGTACCTTTGCATTTCAGCTAAGATCTATCTAACATTGACTACAATGTCCTTAGTGCCACAGCCTCTTCTAAACCCAGCCTGCACATCTGGCAGTTCTTTGTTGATGTGCTATTCCAGTCATTTTTCAATAATTTTCAGCAGGATTTACTTACATGTGGTTTTAATGATATTATTCAATAATTTCTACATACTGTTGGGCCACCTTCTTTTGGGATGGAAATAAATATGGATCTCATCCAGTTAGCTAGCCAGGTGATTGTCCTCCAGATTTTTTGGCACAGTGTAGGGAGCACATCCAAGCCAGCATCTAATTGCTGAAATATGTCAATTGGTATGCAATCAATTTCAGGGGCCTTTTTTTTTGTCAATTCCTTCAGAACAGCTTGAACTTCCTCCTTCATTACCGTACTCTCTTGATCATATGTTGTTTCATGAAAGTATTCTGTGTCAACAATTCTTTTTGGTATAGTGATTCTCTGCATTCTTTCCATCTCCTTTTTTTTAAAAAAAAAAAAAAATTGGCTTCCTTATCAAGTTTGTATTGTTTTTCACTTCAGATCTTTTCCCTTTCCTTTACCCACCCCAGCCTCCACCCATCAAATTTTGCGACCCTATGATTAAGCTCTCCCTCCTCCATGCAAGGCCCCACCTAATCCTCACCCCTCTGTTCCCCCCTCTCCTCCTTGGATCCCCGTACTCATTCTACTGTAATGGCCGTATACAGTATTTGTCTTTATAAGATTGAGTTAGTTCACTTAGCATAATGCTCCCGAGTCCTTCCCAATTTAGGCAGTAATTTATAAAATCATTGTTCCTGCATGCTACATAGTATTCTATTGTGTGAATGTACTGTAATTTCTCAATCCATTCCATTGTGGTTGGACATTTGAGTTGTTTCCATGTTCTTGCAACGGTGAATAATGCTGCTATGAAAACTGGTGTACAAATCTCTGTTTATGCCTCAATTATCATTTTCTCAGGGTATATTCCAAGCAGTGGAATAACTCGGTCATATGGAATTTCTATGTCCATCTTTTTGAGGAAATGTCAAACTGCCTTCCAGAATGACTGTACCATTTTACAATCCCACCAATATGTGTAAGAGTTCCTACCTTGCTACATCCTCTCCAACATTCATCACTTGCTGCCCTGCTAAACATTGCAACTGCTACTGGGGTAAGATGGTATCTCATTGTGATTTTGATTTGCATCTCTCTTACTGCCTTTGCTTTTGACCATTTCTTCATATGTCTATTGGCCATCCAAATACCTTCCTTGTGAAAAGTCTTTCCGTCTTTTGCCCATTTTGTATTTGGGTGATAAATCTTTTTCTTCTGGAGGACCAGGAGTATTCTACAAACTTTCTTATGAGACCATTGTCTGAGGTGGTATTGCCAAAAGCTTTTTCCCAGTTGGTAAGTTTTCTTTTCACTCTTTTGGAAAAAGATTTGATGTGCACAGATTTAATCTTTAGAAAGTTCCATTCATTAATTTTATCTTTTCCAGACTACACATTTTTGGCTATATTTTTGTCAGTCTCTTTATATTATAGATTAGACCTTCTAAGCTTGGTTCCAGTTCGTTTGTTATGAACTTTAGGATTTGAGGCCTTACTACGAGGCCTCTGGTCTACCTGGAGTTGATTTTTGTGTATGGTGTGATATGTGGATCCTCTTTCCACTTTCTGCAGGTACCAGTCCAATTTTTCCAGCACCATTTATTGAAGATGTTATCATTTCCCCATTTGATACGTTTTATTTCCTTGTCAAATATCAGTTGACCATAGATAGAGAAGTCCATTTCTGAATTCTTGAGTTTATTCCATTGGTCTATGTGCCTGTACCAGTACCATGCTGTTTTGGTTGCTACCACTGTGTAGTAGGCTTTGAGGTCAGAAAGTGCTGTGCCTCCCACTTCATTCTTGATTTTTTTTAATCCGTTTTGCTACACTTTGTTTCTCAGAAGTGCTTTGCTTATTGCAAATAAACTTGACAATTTCCTTTTTTATCTCCTTGAACAATGAATTTGGTATCTGTATTGGAATTGCTTTGAACACATAGATTGTTTTTGGTAGGACTGTCATTTTCACAATATTGAGTTTTCCTGTCCATGAACAGGGAACATTTTTCCATTTATTTAGGTCTTTAATTGTGTCTAACAGAAATGTTCTGTAGTTTTCTTTGTATAGGTGTTTGTCTCTTGTTAGGTTCATTCTCCAGTATCTCAATTTATAGTTGGCTTTTGTAAATGGTATTGGTTTTTAGTTTGTCTCCTTCTCTGATTTTGATATTGTAGACATATCTCACTGATTTTTGGATAATTCTTTGATATTTATCTTGTATCATGCCACTCTACTAAATTTTGTTGAATCCTTGAGGTTTTGTGTGTTTAATCATATCATCTGCATATATAGACAGTTCCACCATCTTACTTGCCAATCTGGATGCTTTTATTTCTTTCTCCCTAGCAAATACGTCCAACACAATAGAAGTAATAGAAGTAATGACAATGGCATCCTTGTCTGGTCCCTGTTTGCAAGGAAAATGCTTTTAGACTTTCTCCACTGAAAATAATATTGGCTCTTGGTTTTTCATATGTACTTTTCACTATGTTGAGGAAATTCCCTTCTATTCCTACTTTGCTGAGTATCAGGAAGGAGTGTTGGATTTTGTCAAATGCTTTTTCTACATCAATTAGTAGGATTACATGGAAGGAGTACACAGAGTCACTGTACCAGAAGGAATTGACTGACACAGAATAATTTCATGAAATAACAAATAAGTAAGAGCCTTTGGTGATGAAGGAGGAAGTTCAAGTTGCTCTGGAAGAACTGGCAAAAATCAAGGCTCCAGGAGTAGACAGCATACCAGTTGACATATTTCAACAAACAGACGCTGCCCTGGACGTGCTTCACTAAGATGTGTCAAGAAATCTGGAGGACAGCCAGTTGGCCAACTGACTAGAAGAGATCAATATTTGTTCCCATTCCAAAGAAAGGTGAACCAACAGAGTGTGGAAATTATCAAACAATATCATTAATACCACATTCAAGCAAGATTCTGATGAAAACTGAGTTTTAGTTGGGTACGAAATTAGGATGGAGACTAAGGTGCACATTATACAGGCTATAGTCTTTGCAATTAAGTACTATGCATCGGAGAGTTGGACAGTGAATAGGGATGATAGAAAGAGAATTGATGCCTTTGACCTGTGGTGCAGGAGAAGACTGTTGAATATACCATGGACTGCTAGGAGAACAAACAGGTTTGTCCTGGAGAGGGTGAAGCCAGAATGCTCCTTGGAGTCAAGGATTCTGAAGCTTCGTCTGACATACTTTGGGCATGATGCAAGGAGGGACTGGTCCTTGGAGAGGGACATCATGCTTGGGAGAGTGGAGGGAAGGTGCAGAAGAGGAAGACCATCGATGAAATGGATCAATTCTGTGAGTGGAGTGGAGTGGTGAGAATGAGTGTGCTTGACACGGCGAGGTTGGCACAGGATAGAACGGTGTTTAGGGCTCTTGTGCATAGGGTCGCTATGAGTCACAAGAGACTCCATGACACATAACAACCCCAACAGTACCCTGAATACATCCACATGGTCACATTCGCTGATTATATAGTTTAGATCTTCTGAATCTTTGTTGAGTTTCTTTTGAGCTGACCTATCCTTTGATGATAGTGGTGTGTTGAAATCTCCTACCACTATTGTGGTGTTGTCTATTTCTCTCTTCAATTCAGTTATCCGTAGTTTTATGTATTTTGCAGGTGCATAAATGTTGACCAAGGTTATGTCTTCTTATCTATTGTGCCTTTAATCAGTATGAAATGTCTTTCCTTGTAGTTGGTGGTGGTTTTCTTTCTGAAATCTATTTTATCAGAGATTAATATTGCCACTCCTGGTTTTATGTTGTTTTGTGGTTGTTGTTGTTGTGTTTTTTTTGAGGTTGTCATTTTCTTGATATATTTTTTCCAGCCTTTGATTTTGAGTCTTTTTCTTCCTTTTTTAGATGTTTCTCTAGTAGGCAACATATTCATGGGCTCTGGGTTTTTATCCATTCTGCTACTCTTTTTCTCTTAATTTGTGCATTTAGTCCATTCACATTATTGTTGTTGTTGTTGTTGCTATGTGCCATTAAGTTGCTTGCAACTCATAGCGACCCTATGTACAACAGCCCTAAACCTTGCTCTATCCTGTGCCAACCGCACTGCCTTTGACATACCTATCCCGATTACCCCAGTCACTGCATCAATCCACCTCATAGAGGGCCTTCCTCTACTGCACCATCCAAGCATGATATCCCTCTCCAAGGATCGGTCCCTCCTTTACAACATGTCCAGAGTATGTCAGACGAAGCCCCAGAATCCTTGCCTCCAAGGAGCAGCCCGATTTAACCCTCTTTAGGTTGAACCTATTTGTTTTCTTAGCAGTCCATGGTACCCTCAATACTCTTCTCCAGCACTACAGCTCAAGAGCATCAATTCTCCTTCTATCCTCCCTAGTCATTGTCCAACTCTCTGACACAGAATAAGTGATTGTAAAGACCATGGCCTGTATTGGACACACCATAGTCTCCAGAGTGACACCACTGCTCTTCAGTGCTTTGGCGCGGTCCTTAATAGCTGACTTTCCCATAACAATACATCTTTTAATTTCCTGGCTGCTGGTGCAGAGTGTTGATTGTGGAGCCAAGCAAACTAAAGCTGTTAACAATCTCAGTCTCTTCACAATCTATCCTGATTCTGCCAATTGGTCCAGTGGTGAGAATCTTTGTCTTCTTGACAGTGAGCCTCAATCCATATTGAAGGCTTCAGTTCCTGACCCTCAGTACCAAGCACTTCAGGTCCTCCTCAGTTTCAGCAAGCAGGGTCATGTCATCTGCATAACGCAGATTGTTGATAGATCTTCCACCAATCCTGATGCAACACTTCTCCTCATAGAGCCCAGCCTCCCAGATAATCTGTTCTGCATATAGGTTGAAAAGGTATGAAGATAGGACACATCCCTGGCATACACCCTTTCCAATTATGATCCATGCAGTGTTTCCTTGCTCTGTTCTGACGACTGGCTCTTGGTCCAAGTATAGGTTTTGCATTAGCAAGATCAAGTGTTCTGGGATTCCCATTCTTCTCAGAGTCAGCCACAGTTTGTTATGATCTACACAGTCAAATGCCTCTGCATAATCAATGAAACACAGATAGACATTCTTCTGGTATTCCCTACTTTCAGCTAATATCCATCTTATTGTCAGGCCAGGTTTTATTTTTGCCATTTGCTGTGTTTCTTTTTCTGTTGTTTCCATGCATTTACTTTCCTTTGGTGTCTCTGTGTGCAGGACTTCACTTGAGATTTCGTGTAGTTTTGGCCTTGTTTTCCCAAATTTCTCAAGGTCCTTCTTTTCTGCAAAGAATTTAATTTCCCTTTCATGTCTGATGAAGAGCTTTGTGGATATTCATCCTTGGCTGACAATTGTTATCTTTCAACTTTCTGTATATGGTGTCCCATTGTCTACTAGCTTGCATGGTTTCTGCTGAGAAATCAGAATCTAATTATTTTCCCTTTGTAGGTAACTCTTTGTTTTTTCTCATGCTGCTTTTATAATTCTATCCTTATAGTTTAATTTGGAGAATTTGACTATGGTATCTCTTGATGTTTTTCTTTTGGTGTCTCTTCTATTTGGTGTTCTCTGTGCTTCTTGAATGTGGATTTCCCCATTCTTCAAAATACATGGGAAGTTTTCTTCTAGTGCTTCTTCCACAATCTTCTCAGAGATTTCCTTGTCACTCCTCTGTTCTAGGATTCCAATCATACATATCTTATTCTGTTTGATTTCATCCCACATAATTCTAATGTTTTCTTCATTTTCTTTACATCTTGACTCTGATTTTTCTTTTGGTATATTTCTAGTGTTGGAAGCAGGAGTGGCATCCACTTCCACAATAGCTTGCCTCGGGAAACCCTATGAACCTGAAGAAAGGATAAAACAGAAGGCATTCAGGACTTTCGTTTATAGGGTCGCTATGAGTTGTCTGTGACTCGACAGCACTTAACAACAACATGTTTCTAGTGAGGCTCTTGTCTTCCAGCTCACTGACTCTCTGTTCCATCCCTTCAGTTCTACTTTTTTTTGTCCTCCCAGCATGTTGGACATTTCTACCACTTCAGTCTTAATATTCTGGATTGTATTTCTATGCTTTTATGTTATTTCCAGTACTGCATTGGCTGTACACTATCTTGTGATGATTTTTTAATTTCGTATACTTCTTTTTCTATTCTATCAATTTTTTCTTCCATCTTTTGCATTTTCATCCATATATGTTCAAGTTTCTCCTCATCTGTATATTTCTTCTGGACTACTACTGCCTCTGAAGTATTTGCCCTTTTATTGACTTCCATTGTTTCTTCTCGCATTTGTATCTTTTTCTGTAGTTGATCAAATAATTCTACATCAGCATATTTCTTCTGGTTTTCTCCAGCTGGGATATTCATTGGATCTGCTTTTTTAGGGAAAGGGCTATTTTGTTTTTTCATGATGGCTGACTTGGATTGCTGCTTTCCAGACATTATAGGAGTCTTTTCTCAGTAGATATTAGTTTGTTATAACTATAAAATTACCCAGGGTACAGCAATGTTTTGTGAAGCACATATATATTTGTGCTCCCTTCTTGCAGGCCAGGGGCCTGACAGCCGTTTTTATTTTTTTCCTTCCCCAAAGTCCTGAATGACAAAGGAGGAAGTCTGTTGTTCCCTTCTGGAGGTGGCTTCTTGCCTCCCTCGAGGTGTATAGGTCCTCCCTATTGCTTGAGCTTAAGGAGTCCCATGTGATCAAGGTCGACAGTAGTTTTTCCCCCAGAGTACCTGAATGACAAAGGAGGAAGTCTGTTGTTCCCTTCTAAAAGTGGCTTTTCATCTCCCTGTTTCTTGAGCTTAAGGAGTCCTGTGTGGTCAAGATAGACAGCAGTTTTTTCACCAAAGTACTGTAGGAACAGCTCGCTGCACAGTGCCGCTCCCTGCTACGCAGCGCCCTTGGGCTTTCGTTCTTTCTCCATTTTTGTATTGACATTTTGCATTCTTCATGGGTGATATTCTTGATAGCCTCTCACAGCTCATCTGGCCTTCTCTCATTAGTATATTCAAGGCCTCAAACCTGTTACTGGGATGGTCTTTAAATCCAGGAAGGATATACTCAAGGTCAAACTTTGGTTGCCATGAATTGGATTTGATTTTCTTTAGTTTCTTCAGTTAGAACTTGCATACAAGTAGTTGATCTGATACACAATCAGCACCTGACCTAGTTTTCACAGCTGATACTGAGTTTCTCCAATGATTTTCCCCCTCCTACAGATGTTGCTGCATAGGCCATCAGGTGAGGTCCACATGTGTTGTAATTATTTGTGTTTCTAATAAAAGGTATTTGCAATTAATAAATCATTGATCATACAGAATTCTATCATTCTGTGTCCAGCCTCATTTCTGTCACCAAGTCCACATTTCCAGACTACTGGTCCTTCTCCCTTGTTTCCAATTTTTGCATTCCAGACACCCACTATTACTAATATATCTTGATTGCATGTTCAATCAATTTCTGACTGCAACACTTGTTGTTGTTGTTGTTGTTAGGTGCCATCAAGTTGTAGACAACTCATAGAGACCCTATGAATGAAAGGCCTGAGCATTGCAACACTTAGGAGAAGTTATCTATTTCCTTCTCTTTGGCTCTGGTTGTTGGTGCATAAATTTGAATGATAATGGTATTAACAGCTATTTCTTGTGTCTGTGTGGATATTATCTTGTAACTAACAACACTGTATTTCACAATGGATGAAGAAATGGTCTTTATAACTATGAATGTGAGCTCATTTTTTTTCTCTTCTTTTCATTACCAGCATAGTAGATAATAAGATTGTCTGGTTCAAAATGTTCCATCTCAATCCATTTAATTTAGCCAATGACTAGTATGTCAATATTTATGCATTCCATTTCTTTCTTAACAATCTCTTATGCTCCTACATTCATCCTTCTCACATTCTATGTTGCAATCACTAGAGTCTGTTTGCAACTGTTCCTCCTCCTTTGTGATTCCCAATATGAAGACTCAGCCTCCAGCGCCCTATCATCTAGTCTATTCAAAGTGTGCTCTGTTGTTAGGTTTGGTTTCAGTCCTGGTTTTTCAGGGATTGTTTGTCCCCCATCTCCCACCTTTCCTCTTCTTTTTCACTTTAACTCTTTTGCATAGTCCACCTTTTACTTACTATAACCTGTCTTGTTAAATCTTTTTCACTTGTTTTGCTAAATTGCCACTGTTGTGTGTTGTTTTGCTTAACTACAGTCACCCCAATAAATCACTCATGGGGAATTAATAGTGAGTGGTGAAGATTTAGAGAGAACTATGGTTTTAGCACATTTCAATACTGACCCAAGAGGAGCAAAGACAGTACCCTAGGTACTGACAGTATTTTTCATAGGATGTTAGATTCCTGTGCTCCTGAATTTGAGCCAAGACTCTGAAGTAGCCTTCCTATGCAGCCACTCATGTATTCACTAGCTCTTGGAGCCTGTTTAGGAAGTAATACAACCCTGACAGGAACATCAGAAAATATAATTTTGCAGGAACTGCTGAGCAGCATGGATATGGATTCTTTCTCATGGAATTTTTCAGAGTAAAGTACTGTTAAATATCATAGCTGTAAACTTTGTATAAGACCCAAGCTCCTGCCCACATGGAAACTGCCCAGCTGTGCAGAGACTGCCTGTTCCCATGGAGACAACCCAGCCATATGGACACTGCCCAGCTACATGGACAATGCCCCTGCGCCCATGCACCAGGAGCACCAATATCAGAGGGGAGTAAAGAGCAAATGGGAGGACAGAAGTGGTTGGAAGCCTTAGCCATCAAACCAGAGTTGGCTGTGGGGCAAGGGATGGGAGATATAGGAGGAGCAAAGAGAGGGAATGGAGCTGGATACTGGCAGGGTGGGGTGAGGGTGGAAACACAGCAAATGTGCCAAAAGCGTGGGCCCCGAGACCAACACCTGATCTGTTATCTGCATACTCTCATCAGCTCTTTTGGGTAAAATGCTTTTCTCTCAAATATTGCTCTAAAGTTCAGCACCCAAATTATAACAGACTAGAAAGAAGGACTAGCCATGCATTTCCGATATACCCTATGTAAAATGGAGGACTTCAAAAACCTTATGTACAACAGAGTACATATGTGTTGTTGTTTTTTATTGTTGTTAGGTGCCATTGAATTGAGTATGATTCACAGTGACCCCATGAACAAAAGATCTAAATGCTGTTCTGTCCTGTGCCATCTTCACACTTTCCAACACACAAGAGTCCATTGCAGCAGCCACTGTGGGTAAATCCTATTAATGTGCATGAACAAGAGGGAGCCCTGGTGGTTCACTGGTAAGAATCTGTGCTGCAATCCCAAAGGTATGAGGTTCAAATATGCCAGCTTCTCTCTGGGAAATGGATAGGCAATCTCTTTCTGTGTGATTAACTGCCTCTGAAAACCCACTGGGGTGTCAGCTCTAGGTTGATTCCAATTCAATAGTACTCAACAACAACACAACATCCCTGAGGGCTGTAGTAAAAGATTAAATAGATAATGTCTGTTATATGGTCAACTCAGCAAAGCAATTGGTACACAAAGCCAGATGCCATGGAGTTCATGTCAACTCATGGCTACCTCCATGTGTATGAGAGTAGAACTGCATTTCATAGGGTTTCTTTAGTTTTTTAAATTGTGACTTGAGTAAAAATTCACAAATAAAATTGGTTTTACATTCTTGTACCATTTGTTTCATAACATTTATAATATCCATGATGTAATCACACTTTCCACCTCCTCCCTATAAGTATCTTTTTTTAACAAAATTAATCCTTCTAGCCTATCCCTTTCTACCTTCTGCTTTATCACTGAACAAATGCTGCTCTTTTGACCTTATATGGTTTGTTATTCTAAGGAGTTCTCCCTAGTGTTACTAGTCACCTTTTTATTATTTGGTTAAAAGGTGAGCCATACAATGAGGTTGTTCCATGTTCAAAGGGTGATTAAAGGGTCAGAGTCTCAAGAGTTTCACCAGTCTCTATCAGACCAGTAAGCCTAGTCTTTTTGAGTTTTGTTCCACATCCTCACTCACTCTAGTTGGGATCTTCCCTTTTAGAATAGTCAGTGGTGGTAGCCAGGTGTTATCTAGTTCTTCTGGTTTCAGTATCTTGGAAGTTGATACTCACATGACTTATTAGTCCTTTGGAGTAATTGTTTCCATACACCTTTGCTTCTCTTTCTTCATTTTTGTTCCAGACAGGGAGAAATCAAGAGTCACATCTCAGATGACTCCTTGTATACATTAAAGATCTCAATTAATGTTCACTAAACTAGTATGTAAAACATTTTCTTTGTGGATTATGCTATGCTAATTGACCTTCACATACCCTGACTGCGGTCCCAAGGCCTCAAAATTAGAAATTTATTCTTTCAGGGAGTTTAGTTATGATTAAGAAGTCTACTTAGTTTTGCCTCCCTGTTAGCTCTGCTGTATGTATGAATATATTCACAGCATGCACTAATCTGAATGTGGAGATATAATCTGCAAAATCTATGACTATTCATAGGTGTATTTCTTTTTACCCGTCCATAAATGTTTGTCTTGCCTGTCTGCCTATATATCCACTTGTAGCCTAACATTTATTATTGCTGATATAACAGATAGCCTTATCTGCACTGCTAACTCAAAGGGTGCTCATCTCTTAATAGTTCAAATCCCCTAACCCCTCCACCTCATGGAGAAATATAGACAGTCTCTTTCCATTATAATTTACAGTCTCAGAAACACAGTGGGGGGTCACCATGAGGGGGAACCAACTCCATGGTGGTAAGTTGGAGGATTTAGGGGTGGTTGTTTGAGTGTTTGCATTTGTTAACTATATTTCTCATGTAACTCTCTATATCTTCTCTTTCTTTACTGAGATTATGTGGATCATTGCCTTATTTTACATTGCTTTCCCCTTCATCCATCATAATATGTGTCTGTTTTCTATCTACTGATTTTCACTCCTCTTGGCTGCCCTTCCCATTTTTGGTAACCACATAAGATTAATTCTTTCTGTGGTAAAACCATTCTTCAGCTTTTTATTATAGTGGGCTCATATTATATTTGTCCTTTTTTTGCATCTGACTTACTACACTCAGCATAACTTATCCACATTATATAGTGTCAATCCCTAAGGTTTTCAATGGCTTATTTTGGGAAATTACTACTCAGGCCCTTCTTCCAAAGTACTGGTACATAAATTCAAACTGCTAATCTTTAAGCTATCAGCCCAGGACATTAACCATCTGCACTACTGAGGGATTCCTTGGTATGTACATTCTGCTAAGTGAATAGATTCTATTTATTGCTACTACTGAAAAAGATCAATACTATAGTATGGATTACATCTCAACATAAAAAAAAAACAAAAATTCTCATCACTGGACCAATAGGTAACATCATGACGGATGGAGAAAAGATTGAAGTTGTCAACAATTTCATTTTACTTGGACCCACAATCAACAATCATGGTAGTAGCAGTCAAGAAATCAAAAGTCGTGATACCCCAAGAAAATCTGATGTCAAGGACCACTTAAAGTGCTTAAAAGTGGATATCAATTTGAAGATTAAGGTGTGTCTGACCCACGTCATGGTATTTTCATTGCTTCCTGTACATTCAAAAGGCAGATAATGAATAAGACCAAAGAAGAATCTATGAATTTGAATTGTGCAGTTGGAGAAGAATATAGAATGGACTGACAAAAGAACAAACAAATCTGGCTTGTGGGAAGTGCACCCAGAATGCTACCTGGAGGCTGGAATGGTAGAACTTAACCTCATATATTTTGTTTGCTTTTTAAAAATATTTTATTCATTCATTGTTGCACATTTTCCTTCTTTCTACCCTTTTCCCTCCCCTAGCTCACTCTGCAATACCTCTTGTTCCAGATGTTGTCATACATATAATGCCTAATCATATATTCCTTTCAGACAGACTTGGAGCATATTAGCAGGGAAAAAAAGTGAGACAAAAAAAGAGATACTTTCAGGGATGAAAAAAGAAACTTCTGTCAAAAAAAAAAAAGGTATCATGCTGGGCAAGTCAGAGAGAGAAAAGGGAGACTCACAACAAGATGGGCTCACACAGTGACAATGGGCTCGAGCATGATGGAGATCTTGAGAATAGTGGAAGCTAGAACAAGGTTTCAGTCAGATTTTCATAGGATTGCTAGGAGTCATGGCTGACTTGACTGTTCTTCGCAATTACTTGCTACACATCAGAGAGCAAAACAATGACTAATGATGACAGAAGAAGAATCGATGCTTTCAAATTGTGAGCTGGAGAAGAATCATGACTAAACCTTGGGGTGACAGGAAAACAAATAGATCTGTCTTTGAGAGGGTGAAACCAAGTTTCTCCTTGGAGGCTAGGATTTTGAAGCTCCATCTCACATATTTTGGGCACGTAGCCAGGAGAGATCGGTTCTTGGAGAAGGGCATCATGCTCAGAAGGATGGAGGGACAGCACAGGAGAGGAAGACCCCAGATGAGATGATTAATACAGTAACTGGGGTAATGGGGGTTGGTATGTCAGAATTAGTGAAACTGGCTCAGGGCAGAGCAGGCTTTAAAGCTGCTGTACATAGATTGCAGGCGACTAAATGGCACATAACAACAACAACAACAGCAATAGCATTGTATTATTATTTAAAAATTATGTCCTGAGCATCCAGAATTTTTCTTTACATGTCCACTGAAAGAAAAAACACACTTGAGGCTTATTATTAGGTGTCATTCCAATTCATAGTGACCCTGTGCATAACAGAAAAAGACACTGCCCAATCCTTCACTATATTCATACTTGCTATGTTTGAACTCATTGTTATAGTCAATGTGTCAATCTTCCTTGTTGAAGATATTCTTCTTCTTCACTGACCCTCTGCCAAGTATGATGTCCATCTCTGGAAGTCAATCCTTCCTGACAACATATCCAAAGTCCAGAAGACAAAATCTTGCCATCCTTGCTTCTCAGGTACATTCTGGATGTACTTCTTACAAGAGAAATTTATTCATCTTCTGGTATTTAACATATTACATAAGTACCATAATTTAAAGGCATTGATTCTTCTCTGGTCTTCCTTATTCACTGTCCAGGTTTTGAGTGCTTATAAGGTATGTGAAAATATCATGGATTGGGCCAGGCATTCCTGAGTCCTCCAAGTGACATCTTGGCTTTTTCACACTTTAAAGTTCTTTGAGCAGATTTTCCCAGCGCAGCACATCATGTGATTTTTTCTTTTGATAGATGTTTCCATGGGTGTTGACTTCAGATCAAAGTAAAATTATATCTTCTGCAAGACCGAAAACCTATTCTTTGTAAAAGCTTCAAAAAACCCCACAGAGTGTGACCACCTTTGTCAAAAGAACCCTGGTGTCATAATGTGCAGCATATTAAGCCACTAACCAAAGGGTCATCTGTTGTAATTTAGATGCTTTCAAGAAGAAAAATGGACAGTCTCCTTCTGTTAAGATATACAGCCTTGGAAACCTCCTGAAGGAGGTTGTATGTTGGAACCAACTTGATGACAGAGGACGAGTGATGGATATATGTAGATCTAACTGGAAGGATACACAGGACTCAAACTATGTTTGTGAAAAGAGATGATAGAAAAGTTCCATATTACCAGTCTTAACAAAGCAAGGAGTAAACTGCAAAACAGATTATCAATTGTTCACATAGAAGTTCAAACTGTGAAAGAATAGAAAATAAAAATGATGTCACAAAAGACAAAGTCTGACCTTGAGTGTATAGTACTTTAATTTAGAGATAATTTAATGAACAATTTTGAGACTGATTACTCATAAATTAATTCTGGGTTGTAGGACAGCAAAGATACCATGTACCAAGAAAGCAAAGGGTCATTAAAAAGACAGGGAAGAAAGAAAAGACTAAAATGTTGTCAAAAGAGTATCTGAAATTTCCTCTTGCCTTTAGATCAGCTTAAGCAAATTAAAGAAATAACAAAGTTAAAGAACTAAACAGATGATTTCAAAGAGTAGCAAGAGAATATAAACACTCATAATTCAGAGACTTGGAACTAGAAATCAAAAAGGAAGAACAGATTCAACAATTTCTAAGCAGAAAGAACTAAAAAAGAAAGTCAAGCCTTTTCTGAAGTACTAAAAAAAAAACAACAAAATGTGACTTTGAGGACAAAGATGCCCTAGCCCAAGACATGGGCTTTTCCAGTTGGCTCAAATGCACAGGAAAGGAAATCGAAGAAGAATTGACACATTTAAACCACAGTGTTGCCAAAGATATTGACTATCCCAGGGACTGCCAGAAAAACAAACAAATGTGTCCTGGAAGAAGTATCCACAGCAAGCTCCTTGAAAGCAGGGATGGAGAGACTGTCTTGCTTACTTTGGCTATGCCATCTGGAGAAGGACAACAGTTTCAATGAAGGGCCAGTCAAAAACAAGGCAGAACCTCAACAAGATAGATGAACTGACACAATGGTTGTAACAATGGATTCAAACATAGTAATGATTTCAAGCATGGCTCAAAATCAGGTGGTATCTAATTCTCTTGGACACAGGGGTCCCTATGAGTTGTAGAACCTGCTTCATGGCACTTAACAAAAGGAATATTTACTTTATGTCAGGAAGTGCTTCAGGAGGTATTTATACGTTGTATCTTAATGAACCCTCACAACAAATAGCCAGTTGATTAACCCTATCTTGCACCATGATATACAGAGACTCTAACGGTATCTTACAGAGATAACCTTGCTCCTCACCCTTGAGATGTTGATCTACATAAATAAGTGTTTAGGAAGGCAGGAAGGGGGGGGGGAGAAATGGTAGACTGAGTAGTAGTAAGAGATACGGAGGTTTGAAAAATTGAGAAGGAAAGAAAAAGTTAAGAAGTATTATAGCGGGTTATGAATTGGTTCTCTTTAATGTTGAAATTGTTTTTAATTACTATCTCCAGAGTGTTTTGATGCCAACTAACTTCAAAAGCATATAGTTAAAAAGGAGGGAAACACTTTCACCAGAATTATAAGCTGGTCTCCAGGAACAACCAAAACATATATTAAAACTAACCACAACTAATGACTTCATTGCAATGATGTGTGGTGACCTGCAATGTGGGGCACATCCTAAACAGGAAGAAGAGCCAGCTAGTCTCCAGATACTCAGCTAAACTTAACCATTACAATCCACCCCCAAGTTTCTCTCAGGGCAAAGTTCTTTTTCGTTCTTTCTTTTTTAATTTTTTTTCCTCTCTCTCTTTAATAATAATGAACCTGTGACTCAGAAGTTTAATGAGTTACCAGGAGAAGTTAACCAGAAGGGAAACCCATTGAGTAAACTCATAATTAAAATAGCAAATGGACAGAGGAATACAATCATTATGGGAGGAGACAGCACACACAGGAATGATTCAAGGGTTAGGCTGGTTAGAAAATAGCCTTTAGGGACTTAAATCATTTCTGATGAAGACCTGGAAATTGAGGAGAAATGTTGATCCTTACAGAGTCAAAAGGAATAGAGGGGCCACCTGGGATCTCTCCTTCTCCCTGACTCCTGGCTCTAGCCTGGTAGCCAGGAGTCACCTCTAGCAGACTGTGAACAGCAAAGCTTGAATTCACCAAGGGAGCCATTATATGCCCTGTGCTACTGCCACCAGGCTCTCATGTCAATTGTTTCCTCGTGTACATTAGTTTCCTCTGGGAAATGAGAACACTTAGGGTTAAAGGGAAAGAAAAAGTAGTATCGCACTGGATTTTTCTCTCTAGACTAAATCCCAAAATATTCTGCATCTGTGAGGCCTAGCTTGGAGAGAGACTAAAAACAATAAAAACCTTTTCCAAGAGTCCCTGTAACTATGCCCACTGCAGATCAGCCATGCTAATGGGCCAGTAGTACAACTTAATCTCAAATAGTAGACGATATAAATATTATGATGGATTGTCTTATTTCCATACAAGCATGCACAATGTTCAAAGAAGGCCAAAACTAGTCTTTCTTTCCTCCTTGACACAAAAGCAACTACAGCAACTACACCTTGTGTAGTATAGACAGTCATGTACAACTCAAAACATTTCCACTAATGGAAATAAGAGGTAGAAGCCCAAAAGTTATTCATAAGGTACGAAATTCATCTCTAGTTTTTGTTTTAATATGACTTGTAGAGTTGAGGGTTTTTTTTAACAGTTCTGGAAACAATGTGAGCCCAGGAAGAAGAGAGAAGGAGTTGAAGGCTTTCCTACTTCCAAACCTTGTTCAATTATATAAATTCTCCAAACTCCTTCCTCTGCTTAGGGTAGGCAAAGAGTAAACACTTGGATAGTCTAAAGGCCTCAGAAGGGTAGAGAAGGGACTTGAAATTTTGTGTTAGTCACAATCATATACTCACTTTGAGAGAAGGAGCTGGAAAGGAAATGGTATATGAAATTCATTATATTAGCATGCAATTATTTAGCAGCTTTTTTTTCATCTTCACTCAATAGTATAAGGGGAATTATTTGTTTATATCACACCTCCCACTCCCACTCCCACTAAGCCTCTCACATACTTTGGGCATGTTGTCAGAAATGACTAGTCCTTGAAGTAGGACATCATGTTCGGAAGGGTGTAGGGTCAGTACAGAAGAGGAAGCCTCTGGATGAGATCGATTGACAGTCATTATGGCAACAGTGTCAGCTGTGTCAAAGATGGGAGGTTGGCTCAGGACAGGGCAAGGCTTGGAGCCATTGTTCATAAGGTCACTATGAGTAGTGGTTGACTCAATGGCACATAACAACACCACCTCCCACTAGTCTGTATAACCACTATAAACAAAAGCTAAAGGAGCTGTCCTGTATCCCAAGAAAATGTAGTCTTCCCAGAATCAAATTTGTACAGAGAATTAAAAGCTCATTTTACCAAATTATGTGGAAGAAATACACAATTATTAACATATTTATCCTAATCCAAGCTCCAAATAATCATCAATTCCTTAAAATTCTGCTAAGAAATAAATCTCTACTCAATAGCTGTCAGTAAACATAAAATACATTTAGTACGGTCCCAATCTGTCACAGGGGAATGTGAATTTGGAAGCCAAAATAGGGTCGAGGTCTGGCTTTCCTATAAGTAACTTAGGCAAGAAAATTAACCTTTCTGAGTCACATGCTCCAATCAGTCCAAAACCATCTGGGAAAATATAATCTTCCAAGGACACACTGGGCAGAAAAGAGGGGTGGGGGGAAGTCCAAAATGTAATGATCCCTACTGTTCAGATTAGACACAGAAAGAACACTCAGAATTTTAGTAGAGGAGGATGATTTCAGAAGAATTTGGTCATGATCCAGATCTATTCTTAGCTAAGGATACGATGAATACCTAAAAAGCTATAACACAATCCAAAAATCCTCCTAGATTTAGCCAGTTCTCAGTGTGAATCATTCACTGAGTCAGGGTACGACACAGCACTAGCTCTTGCCCTTAAACAATACACTTACCTGAGTCAGAGTCTATTTGGAGAAGCTAAAACTGATCTACATCTGGCATTTCAAGGGCATGCCAAGTCACCCACATGCCATCAGCCACAGGTAGGTTTTCAATCTCTTCATAAGCACCTTGGAAGTCTGGAAGCATAGAAGAGGCAAAGTGGTGCAGTGGAAATTGCTCACTTCTACGACTTATTAAATCTTGAGACCTTTAAAAATTATTTGACCTTCTTAAGTATAAAATCCCTTATCTCTAAAGTGGGTAACATAGAAGACTGTCAGTTTCAAATGGGGCTTAGAAGAAAAAAATGTTGCAGCAGGATCAGGCTGCAATACAAGTAGCCTTGCCACTTGGACAATATGGTCAAATACATCCCAAGGTACATAAAAGCACCTGCTACAGATAAAGGAACTGTGAGCTCTGGTGACGTAGTGAGCTCTGGGGGCAACTCCATATGGAGTTGCAATGCTAACCCAAAGAAAAAGGGGCTGTGTGATCCTTTAGCCATTCCCCAATAGATTTGTAGTGTAGGTTCATAGGATCTGGAGAGAGATAATACAGTCCATAGTAGAATATTATAGTGATGAGCCAAATCAACCAGACTCTATCAAGTCAGTTTTAGCCCGTAGTGACCCTACAGGGCAGACCAGATCTCCCAGGAGTTGTCAAGGCTGTAAATCTTCATAGGGGCAGACTGCCACATCTTCTTCCCACTCAAAAGCCAGTAGATTCAGTCCACTGACCTTTCACCTGGCAGCTGAGTTTAACCACTATGTTACCAGGGCTCCTAGAGTACTATATACCTTCTCAAAATAGATTTTGGGGGAGCTCTGGTGGCCTAGTGGCAAGAAATTACGCTGCAACCCCGAATTTCCTCCTATGTGTCTTCTGATTTCCTGACTTCTGGTATCAACAGTGTTAACTGTGAATCCAAGCAATATGAAGTTGTTGACAGCTTCAAACTTTTCTTCATTTATCATGATGTTGCCTTTTGGTCCAGTGGTAAGAATCTTTGTTTTCTTGACAATGAGATGCAATCCATATTGAAGGCTGCATTCTTTGATCTTCTGAAACACTGATCTTCTGCAACAAGTGCTTCAAGCCCGCCTCACTTTCAGCAAGCAAGGTTGTGACATCTGTATAAAACACGTTATTGAAGAGTCTCCTTCTGATCCTGATGCCACATTCTTCTTCATAGAGTCCAGCTTCTGAAATAATTTGCTTAGCATACAAACTGAATAGGTATGAAGAGAGAATACAACCCTAATTAATTCCTTTTTTTAATTTTAAACCACGTAGTGCTCCCTTGCTTTGCACACCTAACAGTCACCTAGTCTAGGTATAGGTTTTATATGAGCACAATTAGGTGCTCTGGGATTCCCGTTCTTCTCAATGTTAGCTACAACCTGTTACGATCCACACAGTGAAATAAATGCCTTTGCACAGTCAATAAAGTATCAATAGACATTCTTCTAGTATTCTTTTTTTTTTCAGGCAGAATCCATCTGACATCAGCAATGATATCCCTGATGCCATGGCCTCCTCTAAATCTTGCTTGAACTTCTGGAGTCCCTGTAATTGGCTGATAGGGAAGAAGAAACATCAGGCTTATTTCACAGGTAGACCAATGTTCTAGGCTAAGGTGGGATTAAAACTGACTCCAGCTGCTCAACAGCCCATAAAAGGTAGTGGTAGGATGAATCCTCTCAATGGGCATAACTTCCTGGAGGATGCCTGGTCATGCAATTTGGGTAAAGAGAAAAATTAAAAAGTAATGATATATATAGATATCATAGGCAGTAATAGGTTTGACCTATGTGTCAGGAATTTGAATGGAATAAGATTGGAATATGGGGACAAGGAGATCACATGTGACCCACTGTCTTCCCACTTACCACACCATTCAGAAGCTTCTAGCTAGATAAAACATAGGAACAACCATTTGAAAGCAGGTGAGGAATCATGGGGAGATAGCTCCTTGCACAGGTTAGGCAGTGTCCTTCAGGAGGTAGTATGCAATTTAAAGCAACAACCAGGATATAAAGCTGATTTCAAATAAACAGAACACAGGTCTGACAACTAAAGAGAGCTAGAAATAGGAGTGACTAAGGAAGGCTAGGAATAGGCATGGCCCCATTCACAAATACTCCAATATCTCACTTGGGAAATAGCTGCTTTCCATTTGAGTCTATTAGGCTCTATGAGTCCAGAGATGCTTCTATCATGGAGCATAAGTTTACTAAAATTAAATTCTGCTGCCACCTGATTAAATATTCTAGACTCTTCATTAAAGTACCAAACAAATAAAAAGTAGAGTTAGGGATGCAACAACATAATGGGGACATAAAAGAATACAAATACTGCAGTCAGGTGATCTTCTGGAGTGGAGAGGTACTCCTATAACCAAGTTTAACCATAAACTGGCAAGTACAGCAGCTACAACCTGATAAGTGCACGGTACCACCATTACTTGGCCAGGTCACTCCATCAGACAAGTCTCCTTGATCAGGAGAAAGGGGGAGGACTCTAGAAAAAGTAGCAGACAAGAAAGATGACAAATATCAGTCATGATTTCAGGAGCAACTGCGGTAAGGAAGACTATCATTTATCCAACTAATTCCACCAAGTCTGGCAAATAAGAATCCTAGAGAAACTATAAAAGAATTGCCTAAATGTAAAGTGATAGACAAGTGATTAGAGTGGTATAAGGAGTGTGGACTGTAGAAGATCACTTTGGTGTCTGTCTCACTCAGATCTCCTATCACCTAACACAGGTGACTGCCTTCTAACTTCTGCAGATGTTTCTTGCTTGTGCCTTACACTTGCACCATTCTCTGGAGGATTTTCCTAAGCTAATGGGAGCTGCCTTACTTGGTTATGTTTGAGAAGTCACATGCCTTCACATCATAACCATGCACGAACTGCTAGAGACACAGGATAGTTTGAAGTACACATACAGCTGTTATCAAGTTGACTCTAACTTATGGTGACCTTATGTAAAACGTTCCTCAGCCATTCCCTTGTTTGCTGACATGTTTGAGTTCATCACTGTAGCTACTATGCTGATCCACCGACTAGGGGTCATCTCCTTTACTCTCATCAGTCTTCTACTTCATTAAGCAAAATATCCTCACCTAGTTATTGATTCCTCCTAAATCAAAGCAAGGGAGTTGGTCAAAGTTCTGCAGTGAGCCATAAGGTTTTCATGGTTTATTGTCTGAAGTAGATTGCTATTTCTTTCTTCCTCATCTGTCTGAGTTGAAAAGCTCCCCTAAA
Source organism: Elephantulus edwardii (assembly GCF_000299155.1). NCBI lineage: Eukaryota > Metazoa > Chordata > Mammalia > Macroscelidea > Macroscelididae > Elephantulus > Elephantulus edwardii. The sequence goes on from NW_006399799.1 coordinate 14,687,266, forward strand.
AATGGCCTACCATGGGTGACCCTGCTAGCATTGTAACTGCCAGTGGCATAGCTTCAGGAGCACAGCAGTATACAAGTAAACTGGCAGATGAGTGGTGGAGTTTGTGGTAGTCTTTAGCAAACATTACCCTCCCTCCCCTTTCTATTGAGGATAGGAAATGCCCCACTGCTCTACTGTGGAAGATTATATTTTACAGAGATACTTGCAACACTATCTTTTACTTCAAATGTTCTTCTTCTGTAACTTTTTCAGTCTTTCCACTGAAAGTTGAGATCTATGCCTCCTCCTCTTGAAAATGAACATGTTTTGAGACATGGCCAGCTGAAAGAGAATGGCAGAAGGGATGCTATATGATTTGCAAGCTAGTTCATAAGAGGCAATGTAGCTCACCCCAAAAAAAACCTACTTCCCTGAGATAATCTTTAAACCTGAACCAAAAATATCAGCAGAAGTGTTATTACATTATGATTATCATAAGAGTCTGGAAGGAAGGTTGCAGAGTGGAGTATACTCGGGGTGGAGGTGGGGGTGCAGGGGGACTGTATACCAATGAAGGAATTTTTCTTTTACTTTTCAAAGAGAAGAGTGAAATGGAGGTGGGAAGGGGGAGAAAAGTGCAACAATGAATGAATGGAAATCCAAAATCGCTGTAAATATTCCTTGAGATTAATTAAAAAATTATTAAAAAATAATGGGAGTACCATTGATCTAGCAACCCCACTGTTAGGTGTCTATGCTAGAGAAATAAAATATGTAAAGATAAACAAAAAATTTAAAAAAAACCAACCCAGATAATGGTTTAGCTTAAATAGAGGGAGAGGAAATCCCCTTTAATTATTTTCCTCTCTTAAGACCTATCTGTATAGGATCAATTTGACAAGAGCAACTCAAATGATTATATGGGAAACTTATAGTAAGTTTATATTCAATTCAGTATATATATACAATTCAGAAAAATATGGCAAGATGGTTGTACAATGTAATTAAAATCACTGCATTGCATATGTTGAAATAGTTGAAGTGACGTAAGTCCTCCTATGTAAATTTACAAAACAAAAATCAAATACAATAAAAACAAATAGCACTGTAGCTCTTCCAGTTAGCTCTCAACAATTATGTTGGAATTCTGAATTCCTTTGAAAGCAATATGAAAACCCTAAAGTTGGCAAGTTGTGTGGAAATTCAAATTGGCCACATAAAGAAACTAAATGTCTCCATCAAGGCTCGAGATTACACAAAAAAAGAGAGATGATGGATCAAGTCAGCTCATCTGACTGAAACTGTATGAAAGAACCATAGTGATCTCGGTGCTTCCTGAATTCCTGAGCAAGAGAAACCATGTGAGTGTAATGACTGTTACTGATTTTAAGTCTTGAAGTATTCAGACAATTTATTCCATAGAGATAGTAACCAGAACACTCACAAATGTTGGATTTAATCACATCATTGGCTTGGGCCAATAGTAATTGCAACTTGTACCTTTCCCATCACCATGAGAAGATCACTGGAAGAAGTGAGTGGAGCAGACCTGAATAAAACATCCAACTTGGGGCAAATCCCAGTTCATTTGAATCAAAACTGAACCAATTGACTTTCAGTACATGAATGAGAACGAAATTATTTTTGTATGCCATGGAGGTTTTGTTGGAATAATTTTTGTTATGCACCATTATTGGCAATAAATGTCTGATACAAGGTTTATGCTATTGATTGGTCAAGGTGCAAGGATTTGTATTTTTATATTGAGGTCAATATATGTTTTGGTCAGGGTGTGAGGATTTGTTTTTTTATATCCATATCTGAAATGACACATTTTTAATTGATATTTTAATGAAAGTTTACAGAAAACGTGGATTTCCATTCATTCATTCATTCATTGTTGCACATTTTCCTCCCTACCAATCTCTAGTTTGCTTCTCTCTTTAAAAAGATTCTTCAATTGTTGCACAATATCCTCCCTCCCCTTGCTCCCCAGTCCATTTTGCTATGCACCCCTTATTCTGGACTATTGTCATGCAACTAATACCTATTCATATATTTCTTTTATACAGTTCTTTCCCTCATCTGTTTCAATGCAGTGTTTTCTATTTCCCTCTTTTCTTACTTTCCCCCAACACCCATGTCTGTCCTGTTTTATAACAGTGATATTATGCAGTATTTTTCCTTTTGTGATTGAGGCATTTCACTCAACATAATGTCCTTCAGGGTCACTCATTTTGTATAATATTTTATGAGTTCCTTGTTTTTCAGTGCAGTGTAGTATTCCATTGTGTGAATATACCACAGCTTCTCTAACCATTCATTTGTTGATGGGCACTTGGGTTGCTTACATCTCTTTGCTATTGTGAAAAATGCAGCAATAAACCCGGGTGTGTATATATCTGTTTAGTGGGAAACGATATTCTTTGAGTTTTATTAATAAGTGCTTCAACTCCTCTTCATTTTCAGAAAGCATTGTCATATTTTGATATATTTTTCTACAATGCTTATGGTATGTTCTTCTTATCATACAGCTTCTTGGAATGAGTAAATACAGTGACAAGATAGAACATTGACCCCTTTCCTGATTTTAAACCATTCAGTATCCATCCCCTAGTTCTATTCAAACAACTCCTCCTTGACCTATGTATAGGTTCTACATGAGCATAATTGTTTAGAAATTCCTATTCTTTTTAATGTTATTCATAATTTGCTAAAATTCACACAACCAAATGCCTTAGAATAGTCAATAAACTATGCTGAAACCATTTCTGGTGTTCTATTTTCAACAAAAATCTATCTAACATTATTAATGATATCTCTTGTGCCATACCTCTTCTGAAGCCAGCTTGACTTTTTGTCAAGCTGGTTCTCTGTCAACGTACTTAATAAACAGCCATTTTGAAAATTATCTTTAACAAGATTTTATTAGCATGTGATATTAATTATATTATTCAAAAATTTCCACATTCTGTTAGATTACCTTTCTTTGGAATGGATACAAATACAGATCTCTTCAAGTCCATTTTCAAGGTAGCTGTCTTCTAAACTTGTTGACACAGACAAATGAGCATATCCACACTGTATCTGCTTGATGAAATATCTAAGTTAGTGTTTTGTCTATTCCTGGAGCCTTGCATTTCCACCAATTGCTTCAATGCAGTTTACACTCTATTATTTTCTATTTTCTGAACTGGTTGAACATTAATTCTTTTTGGTACAGTGACTGTACAGGTCTTCATCTCTTTTTGATGTTTGCTGTATGAGTCTATACTTTGCCCATAGAAGCTCTCACTATTGCAATTTGAGGCTTGATTTTTTTTTTCTTCAGTTCCTACAGCTTGAGGAATTAGGAGCATGCTCTTCCTTTCTGATTTTCTAACTTCAGATCTTCACATATTTCATTATAATACCTTGTTTTGTCTTCTCCAGCTGCCCTTTGATATTTTCTGCTCAGCTTTCTGACATTATAATTTTTTCCATTCACTTTAACTTCTCCACACCTGAAGAATTTCAGAGCCTCTTCTAACATTCATTTTAGTGTTATATTTTCTGTCTTTTTAATGATCTTTTGCTTTCTTAATGTATGATAACCTTGATATTATTTCACCACTCACCTGGTCTTAACTCATTAGTGTTTAGTGCACATCTAGTCATGAGAGCAATTCTAAATTCAGATGAGATCTACTCAAGGTCATATTTTGGCTCTAGTCAATTTCTGTTCATTTTCTTCATCAGCTTAAATTTGAACTTGGATATGAGCACTTGACGGTTTATTTTTATTACAAACCCTGGGCTTCTCCATCATCTCTTTCCACAGATGTAGTCCATTTTATTCCCGTATATTCTATCTGAGCTCTAGTGGTGCAGTCTAACCCAAAGGTCATGACTCTCTGGCGGTTTGAATCTACCAGCTGCTCCAGGGTGAAAGAAGGGAAATCTACTCCTGTGTGATTTACAACATTGGAAACCCAGTGGTTTCCAACCTAAAGCTGTAAATTGGCTCTGACTTGAGTATAGTGAGAGAGAGGGGATTCCATCTGGGCAGGTCTATGTGTACAATTATCATTTACGGTGGGGTGTTTATTTTTTTAAAGATTCTTACAATGAAATTGTTGGTTATACTAAATTCTATTATGCAATCACTGGCATTTTTATCACCAAGGACATATTTTCCAACCATTAGCCACTTCTCTTTCCAAGTTTTGCCGCCTAATTGTCAGTTATTATCAATATATCTTGACAGCATGTTCCATCAATCTCAGACTACAGAAGTTGGTGGGAATTCTCAATTTCTTCATCTTTGGCTTTAGTGGTTTGTGTGTAAATATAAATAATAATCAAAGTAACAGATTTTATTTATCTATATATGGCTACACAGAAGCCAAGAAAGCTTAAGATACAAGCTGTCAGATCATGGGTTGGACAATGGAAGATATTTTCTGAAGGGACTTGGCAGATGGGAAGGGTTATCCTGGTTGAGGGTGGAACTGGGAAGTAAGTGGGTCAAGGCTCTGGGCTAAGGGTGGGGTC